>NW_023596448.1:19185818-19313759 GCF_011947565.3 Pollicipes pollicipes | reverse complement strand
CAGCACTATGAAGTGCCATTTGAGGTCGCCACGCAATTCGCTCTACACTACGGCCGTGTTTGATTGTGCGATCAATACTCCCAACAGCTAACGAACTCGGGCAGCATCACACTCCATACGCTCGACTTTACTACTGACAACACCGAACACTATAAGCGCACTCTTCACGCCGTACGAACTGGGGCTGGCTCTCAGCAAGTGTGGCAACACATCGGTTGGTCTAGACAAGATCGCTTGCACTTTTTCCGGAAATCTGTCTGAGTCTGGACTGCTAAATCTTCTCTCTGCCTTTAATGATATTTGGATTAATGAAGCGTTCCCTGATACTTGGCGCTCTAGCACACTTATCCCGATACTTAAACCTCGCAAGCCTCCGTCTGGTCCTGCGAGCTATCGCCCTATCTCTCTGTCAAACTGCACATCAAAACTAACTGAAAGAATGGTAACTGCTCGAATCAGGGCCTACTTAGAGTCCCACAATCTTATCACTCCTTACCAAAACGGCTTCTGCCCTGGCCGCTCCACGGCGGACGGCCTCGTCCAACTTGTTGATTCAGTCCAACGCGGCTTTCAACAAAAAATGGGTACGGTTACATTATTTTTGGATCTCAAAGCCGCATTCGATAAAGTGAATAAGACTGTCCTTCTCATCAAACTGCACAGGATAGGAGTCCGTGGCCGACTCGCCAAATTTTTGCAAAATTTCTTAGATCAGACCTTAGCCGTTCTCTGCGGGAACACGCTGTCAGCGCCTGCGAATCAGGACCATGGGCTACCCCAAGGCAGCGTGGTCTCGACGAACGCTCTTTTTAATTATGATCAACATGTTTTTAATGACTTGCATGAAAGTGTCGCCACATCTGAACTATTCATCTTTTCGCCGACGATCCTGCGGTGTGGTTTACCCACCCCAGTGTCGATCGAGCAAAGTACTTTGTACAACTTGCTCTAAATCACATTCATCAATGATGTAACCGGTGGGGTCTTGTGATTTCACCGCAAAAATCAGCGGCACTTATTTTTCTATAGCAGCGCAAATCGTTGCACCTCGATCCCCTCTGAACCTGTTTGGTCAACCATCCCACTTGTCACCCAATTTAAGCATCTCGGGATCACCCTTGATCGCCGACTTACTTTCTCGGCCCCACTTTGCCGACCTAAAACGGCGATGCACCCGACGATCTTAATATCCTAAAATGTCTTGCTGTACGAGATTTGGGAGCTGATAGGCACACCCTGCTCCGTCTGTATACTGCCTTGATTTGACCGATCTTGGACTTCAATGTCTTTATGTTTGATGGTATTTCTTCGAGCAAAATTAACACCCTGGAAACGATCCCGAACGCCGCTCTCCACGTGGTCACTGGCGTCCTCCGTACATCCCCGGTATCCATCATGCTGGCGGATGCACACATACCACCATTCATGCACCGACGCAAGCAACAACTTCTCAGATTCTACGCGCAGGCAGCTGCCAGACCCACCCAGCCCACTTTCAAAATACTAACAGCACCCACTTCACAACGCAGCAAACGCCCCACGATCAGCGCCCGCGTAACACAAGCACAATGCCTATTCCAACTGCCAAACATCCACACGCTGCCCACACCTCCACTACCTCCGTTCTGGCTGGACACCCCTGCAACAATTCGGTTTCTATTTAAACACAAAAACGTAGTGTTACAAATACGCAGGCCCAGTCCCTATTCGCGAAATTTCGTAATGAGCACAATACATATGCATACATCTATACCGATGGCTCCCGAGGTGATGACCGCACGGGAGCGGCATATATCTGCAACCATTATACCAAAACCAAACGACTTTCAGATTATCATATTGTATGCATATCAGAATTAGTGGCAATCTTTTCAGCACTTCGCCACGTTAAAAAACATGTAATCAAACAAACTGTAATTTGCACCGACTCCAGCTCTTCCCTGCACGCCATATCAGCTCTGCACAATTCTCCACACCCTTTGATTTATAAAACCCTCTCAACACTATCATCACTACCAGCGGAGTCAAACGTGGTCTTTCTCTGGATACCAGGCCATGCGGGCACCCAGGGGAATGACCTCGCTGACGCCGCTGCAAAAGAAAGCATCAACATGCCAGCCCGAAATCATCTTGCCTGCCCAGTATCTGACCATCCAACGGTTATAACCTCAGCATATCGCTGCTTTTTACGACGCGAATGGGACGAACACGGCCGCCAACACACGCACAACATTAAGCCAACAATCTCACCCTGGATATCGTGCAACCAGAACACGCGGCTTAAGGAGATCATTCTCGCTAGGCCCCGAATAAGCCACATAAAACTAACCCACACATACATCATAGAAAGCACCCCACCACTATGTCACCACTGTCACACACTATACACGATAGCACATTTCATGCTGGCGTACCCAGTTTGCAGGCGCTGCCGTGAAAAACTCGTGCGGAACACAAACAAACATAGACTCCCATTGACACTGCATACCAGACTGGGCGACACACATCCTGAACTCTCGGCACTCCTTTTCAAATACCTACACAAAACCAATATCGATAATTACATATAACAACGTAAATGTTGCGAGGTTTTCACATGCTCAATCGCCTACGAGCGGGTTTGCCGTGAGGTTTTTCCACGCACAATGCGGCCAAAACGTGCTGGTTTTCTTTAATTGCAAAGGGTTTTTCCAAGCACAATTCGGCATCAACGTGCTGTTTTTTTTCCCCATAGGTGTAGGAATCCAGGCCTTTTTTTGTTGTTAGGGCCATCCAGGATTACACTACACAACACAAGGTCGCACCGGGCCGCTCCCCCATTCAGTGTGGGGAAGCGATCCGGTTCAGGTCGCTGATGGACCTGACCGCCAAACCGGGGGCCACCGTTCGCCGTGCGGGGAAACCTTTGCTGCAATGAGGTGGTCGTCCGTCATACGAACGTATTGTGATGGTGGAATATAAGGAATGTGTGCGTGTGTGTGTCACATGTTTTACTTTGCGTTTGCTACCGGACAGAATTAGCCAGTTTAACGCAGTATCGAGCGCGTTTCCTTGCATGGGTGCCTGACGATAATAGCCGGTTTAACGTAACGTAGCGTACCCCTGTCCCTTGCTTTGCGCCGGACAGCACAAGCCGGCTTAACGTAGCCCTTCGTCCGGCCTCAAGCCAGAAGTAAGTTCCCCCAGCCCCGGCTGTGACTTTAGGTGGCGGAGGCAAATAAAACAATATTCCCACATTTTTGAGACGAAATTGAAATTTAAAGGGGAATTATACCATCGATAGTGGGGGATGCCCACAGGTTCGTGGGTCACACGGTGACCACAGGTCACTCTGACACATATCGGACATCCCTGGTCTCCAGGGATGGGGTCACACGCCACACCCACCTCTCCGTTTCCCCTGCATGTCTTCCCATAGGCTGGGAATATCGGCCAGCCGCCAGTCACAGTATAAAAGGCAATACACCACCACGGCTGGTATCACTTGATCCCACGCACCCTACTGGACAACATGAAGGCAAGTGATCGGGGTGTGGGACAGTGCATGCGCCAGACATGTTCTGGATATGTTCTGGATATGTCTGTTCCCTCGAGGAAGTAAGTGTATCCATTCAAAAGGTAACCACGCTTGTGTAAATTATGCCACTTCTATGACACACACAACATGTTTCCAGCTGTTCCTGCTCGCCGCTGTTCTGGCCGTTGCCGCCGCCGACAACGCCCCCAGCTACAGCGCCCCTGCCCACCACCAGACCAGCTATGCCCCAGCCCCGGCCCCGGCTTACCACAAGCCCAGCTATGCCCCTGTTCACCAGCAGAGCTACGACCAGCCGCCCAAGTACAACTTCAACTACGACGTGCACGGCTACGGAGACTACGAGCCCCAGTTCAACGCCCAGGAGGGTCCGTGATGGGTACAACACCCAGGGCTCTTACTCTGTTGTCCTTCCCGACGGCCGTACCCAGAAGGTGACCTACACCGTTGCTGATGCCTACTCCGGCTACGTTGCTGACGTCAAGTACGACGGCGAGGCCCGCTACGACCAGGCGTACGCTCGCCCCTCTTACCACCCGCAGCCCAGCTACAAGCCCGCCTACAAGCCAGCTGTGTCACACTACTAGAAAACGTTACCCATCCATGACAAGGAATGATGTATGTTGTATGGGTGCGAGGACAAACTAGTCGTATGTATTTATGGAATGGTTGTTGCTGAATAAATCATAAAATGCTTCCAGGTTTTTCTACACCCAAAACACAACTCACAACTACCGGATTTTTTGCTGATGAGAATTAATACCACCACACGCGTATGAGATTAATGCAAACAGCTCAGAACTCCTAGCAGTGACTAGACATGTTTGGTTCGCTGGATTGCATGTCACCAACTCGACTTTGATTATGTGCCTCAGTGTTGCTGGGATGCGTATTACATTCTGTCACGTGCCTAAACAGATGCATGTTAAATGCTGCAGACGTGTTTACAAATGTTTGGTCGACTAGATGGCAACGAAGCAACTCAAATTTGAGCCTGCCTTTCTTTGCTGCTGTGATGCATGTTAGATGCTGCCAACGTATTGCTTTGACACGACCGTCCCTCGACACGTTAAAATCTGTCTGTCACTCCACAAAAGCTGGGCTCCACTTCCATTTTCCACGCAAAAAGCTTGTTTATTGAACTTGCTCAGCAATTGGTGTGCTGATAAGAGGATTGTGTCGTGGCTGTTTGAGGAATCATGGCTTGGTTTCACTCATGATAATACACATCCTTTTAGTACGACCAGGTATGAACATAGATTGACTAACACGACACAAAAACTTAATTGCGTTCCACTGATGAGATGACCCGGGATCAAGCGGATTTATGACTGACCGATGTTATTTTTTTCCAGAAGTGTCTCATCTTTGGGGCATCTTTCGGAAACATTCCATCGGGTGGCCTCAGGGCCAGTTACGTCTGATAATAGCACTGGGTAGTGTCAATGCAGAGCTTTGAAAAAATATATATAATCAATGTTAACTATTTTTGAGTCCAAAGTACGCTGGTCAACGCTTTGATTTCCCAGCGGGCGGCAATGCCCTGTTACCGGGAAGCATATACCCTGTTACTGGGAAGCATATTTGATAAGTTTCAAACAGTGCGTCACTATGGACTATGGGATATTCCCATTCTTAATCCGAAGCTCGCCTCGATAACAAACACTGTGATAAACACAATCCGGTACAAATCACAGCCATAGTATATCGCTTCGTTGAATTCGTGTGATCATAAATTCATGTTGTCATATCTTTTAATATAAACACAGTGTTTCAAGCTTTCGCTCCACTTATTACACAAACTTTTTGACAACTTGGTGCGTTGCAAATATAGCAGAGCACGCACGTTGCGAAAAGAAAGGTGAATGAAATGTATGACTTTCATAGCGGTAATCTGAGGGTGTAATGACACGTGTCTCGAAGATGCGGCTGCCTCAAATTGGAATGGTAAACTGAGAAGAATTTCGATGAAACCGGTACTATCAATCAAATCAGTACGCGTCTGACCTAGCAATAAGTCACAAGTACAAAAGGTGGGACACTTCCTTAAGTTTTCATGGGGAAACATATACATTTCAGCGAGTGTAGGAAACCCCGCACTTCTCTCCAGCCGAGTGCCAGCTAGGTGAAGCCTGACACGTTAATCACCTTGTCTTTGGCGTGTTCACCGGGCATCGGTCCTCGGGGCAAGCTACAGATACAGATCTTCCGACGCCCTTTTAATCTCCAGAAGCTTCAGGTACTTTGGGTCGCTTTCTGTACCTCGGACACTCTTCCTTTAGTGTACTCTTGACACATGACTCGATATGAGAAAACGCTTCCCAAACAGGCGCTGCGATAGGCCAATTACACCCTTATTTGCATTCGCCAGCAGTCGCCTCAGTCCTTGCGTCATTTTCACCGGCTTTCGTCGTCCCCCGGTGTGCCGAACATGCTCTTAAGTCTCCAGATTTGTTATGTCAGTGTAAAGCATCTCTAGGGTCGACCAATTGTCGTTTAAGTAGCATTAACAGCAGCGTCGGACATGCTGGGAATGCATTGCGCATAAGGTGCAATGATATCACGAGCCACTTAAAGGATGCCAATTTCTTAATGCAACAAAAAACGAAGCAATAGCTTATTTTCACCTTTAAGAATCTGTCCATCCGTTGGCTGACATCAGACCATAGCACAGCAATAAAACATGCAGTCAGCTGAACAAAACGTAGGTGCTTCATTCCAAGGATTCAAACAACTGTGCATGTCATTCAGTGGTGAAAACCGTTCTGCCGCAGAGACGTCCAAAATGGTTGATCGCACCAATACTAGATGCTATCGGCATTTAAAGTCGGGTTACACCACCGACAGTGGCGGCTGTCCACCACCCAAGTATCGCAGGGTGATAAACACAGGTCACAGTGACCCATATCGGGCGTCCCTGGTCTCTGGAGCTGGGGTCACACGCCACACCCGCCCGTGCCCTGCATATCATTCCCATAGGCCAGGAAAATCTACCAGACGCCAGTCACAGTATAAAAGGCCAGACACCACCACGGCTGGTATCACTTGATCCCACGCACCCTACAGCACAACATGAAGGCAAGTGTTCGGGATGTGGGACAGTGCACATGCCAGACATGTTCTGGATACACCTAACACCGCCCTTATAAATGGCTGTTCGTTTGAGGTCAAGGAAAATAATTTTCTTTGACAGATGTGAGTCATCAGTAATACTCTTGTATACCCTTTCCTGCAGTACTTTGCATGGAACATCAGTAGGGCCGAGGAACAGCGAAGTAACACGTTGCTCGATGCGCCGTCTATTCACGTCTGCAGGCAGCAGTAGACCAAGACATGCAGTATATGGTGCCTCGCGGCGTGTCCGTTCGTTCGATAGAGTCAATGCATGGACGCAAAATATAACCACTTTTGTATAAATGATAACATTACTAAAACACTCAACATGTTTCCAGCTGTTCCTGCTCACCGCTGTTCTGGCTGTTGGTGCCGCCGGTAACGCCCTCAGCTATAGGGCCCCGGTCCACCACCAGACCAGCTATGCCCCTGCCCCGGCCTCAGCCTACCACAAACCCAGCTACGCCCCTGCTCACCAGCAGAGCTACGACCAGCCGCCTAAGTACAACTTCAACTACGACGTGCACGGCTACGGAGACTACGAGCCCCAGTTCAACGCCCAGGAGGGTCGTGATGGCTACAGCACCCAGGGCTCTTACTCTGTTGTCCCTTCCCGACGGCCGTACCCAGAAGGTGACTTACACCGTGGCTGATGCCTACACCGGCTACGTCGCTGACGTCAAGTACGACGGCGAGGCCCGCTACGACCAGGCGTACGCTCGCCCCTCTTACCACCCGCAGCCCAGCTACAAGCCCGCCTACAAGCCGGCTGCGTCACACTACTAGAAAACGATACCCATCAATGACGAGCAATGATATGTGTTGTATGGATGCAAGAACAAACTAGCTGTATGTATTTATGGATTGGGTGTTACCAAATAAATCATGCAACGTTCTAAGTCATTTTTGCACCCAAAACACAAGGCATAACGACCAAAACCTCCGCTGCCTAGATCTGATATTACTACAATTTTGCTAGATTTGCGCAAACAGCTCAAAACTCCTAGCAGTGCCCACAAATGTTTGGCCCACTGGATGGCAACTCACCACTCAACTCATGTGTCTCAGTGTTGCTGCGACGCATATTACATTCTGCCAACGGTCCTAAACATATTCATATTTTATGTTGCAAATTCATTGCCATGGCCCAATCGCTCCTCGACGCGTTAACAGCTTGTTTACACAACATGCATGCGTGTTTCTCGCTCAACGCTTATTCAGCTTTCAGTGCATGCCAATTGTCGAATCGAAGGTTCTCAAAAGATATCGGAGTTGTACGCTCAACACTGCTGAGATTGTATTATGTAAGAACATATTCAAGGCTCATTGAACTATTTCGACAAATCCTAAGCTGAGAGACGATTACGTCATTGCTATTTGGAGAATGATTGCTCTGTTTCACCTGTTGACAACACCATGGTTTTGGTACAGCCAGGAAGAACCATATATCCATTAACACGGCACAGCAGTTTGGTTTTGTAAAACCAAGTTGAAGCATATCAATTTAGCTAGACTTATGCTATTCACGGGATGACCTGGGATGCAGCATCGTTACGACTGATCGATGCAATTGTTCTTTGTGTTCAAAAGTGATAATGGTTGTGACAGGTGGCTTGTGAATATTTCGCAGCCCATGCAGTGTTACTCGATTACGTAACCAGACGTATTTTTGTTAGATAAAACAGTAGTATTAGCCCTATTTCTTGGCACAAAACCTGGAGAATGGAGATAGGGTTGGGTTGATATTTCGGCAGCATGCCTTTGTAGAAACAATGGAGGAATTGAATTAAAAACTGCCTGCCGATAATTCTACTCGTTTTTGAGGTTTTTTAAAGGAAGCCACATTTTTTCAAGACATAAAGGGATTAGACAAGAGCAATTGCCAGCCATTACCGCGATACAGTGCCTATCTAAGAATTATAATGGGCAAACATACGTGTACACGCAAACGAATTCAAGCAAATAAGCATCACGCGTCACGCTTCATTCAACCATGCAGTCTATTTGAAGTAGACAGGTATCACACATTGCACATCTATTATGCATGCAATCGTTTTCAATTGAACAGGCATCGCACATCATGCGTTAGGCATCACTTACACATGTCAACGAATCTAAACTATCACATATTACAGATAAAGGTAGATATCACGTCCGCATAATCAGTTCCCTACCTTGTTTTTTAGCGGCTCGCAGGTGTTCATGATATCTCAAATGAATAGGGCACATGGACTCCCCGACAAAGACTTTGCCCTCCCATGTTTTTCACACAGTGTATACTTGATACTGTACACCACGTTTTTTCCATGCAAACCCCTTGAAACCTCGAACTGCATAAATGAGATATGTTGCCACCCGGGCGCTTAGGCTTCAAGGTGGAACATTTCATCAGATACTTGTTAAGCTTATCGTTGTTTTTTCAAGCTATGCGCTCGCGTAGTTCTGCTTTTTTAATAATTTGCTTGATTTTCCAGAGCAAATGCTCATCTATGTAAGGTAGCGTTAAGAATCCGTCCTCCGATAAGACGTGTTCCCGCCTCCTACCCCAATCCCCCACGCGCTCTGTGCTTATTTTTACTTCTCCCAACATTCTACCTAAAAGTTGCAGAGAATATCCGTTGCCCAACAGCAAAGCCCATATTTTGTTTATGCTCTTTCTTGCCATTTCACTACTAGATGAGCTGTGTAGAGCCCTATGGAACATGCTACGAATGACGTTGTGCTTAGTAGAAGTTGGATGCACAGATTCGCAGTGCAGAAAAATGATACCAGATTTGGTGGGCTTCATAAAAAGCTCCGTGTCTAACATTGTGTGGTTGTTCCTCCATTCCACCGTCGTTGGCGTATCCAAATATGGGACCACCTTTCCAACAGATGTCATTGTTAGATGTCATGTGGCAACAGATGTCATTTGTGCAGTTTTGTGTTTCAAGGGACGCAAAGAAGCGTGGTGTACGATATCAAGTGTAAACGGTGTGAAAAACATTGGAGGGACATAGTCTATGTCGGGAAGTCCATGCACCCTATTCATTTGAGATATAATGAACATCTGCGAGACGCTTAAAACAAGGCAGGGAATACCCCTTTCGGTGACCATGTTTTTGGCAAAACAGGTCCCAGCCTGAAATCGAAGAGACTATGGCCGATATGCTCATTTTAGAGCTCAAAGTCATCCACAGACCACAAGACTACCCAGACAGGAAAATAAGCGAATCTATTCTTATAAAAAGTCGGCGGCCAAATCTTTACACACAGGGCGCATGATGGCCAATTATTGCGGACGCGATATGTGCCTTTATCTGTGATGTGTGCTAACTTGAAATCGTTGACATGTGTAAGTGATGCCTGACGCGTGATGTGCGGTGCCAGTTCAATTGAAATCGTTTGCACGTATAATTGATGCGCGATGTGTGATGCATGTTCACTTCACCTCGCTTGCATGTTTGAATGAAGCGCGATGCGTGATGCTTATTTGCTCGAATTTGTTTGCATGTACACGTATGTTCGCGCATTCTAATTCTTAGATAGGCACTGTATCGTGGTAATGGATAGCAGTCGCTCATTCTTTAATCCCCTGGATGTTGGTGTGGAGTAAAAACTGTGCCATACTGTTAAAAAAGAAACAGTTCAAAATGGAATAGAATCATTGGCAGGCAATTCTGAATTCACTTCTCCTATTATTTCGAAAAGGCATATTGCGAAAATATCAACCCAACTATATCTCCATTTTCCTAGCTTTTCTCCGAGGAATAAGGCTGATACTACGGTCTTATCTAGAAGAACATGTTAGTTAACGTTATCGAGTAACGCCGTATGGGCTGCGAAATATTCACAAAGCGCTTGTCACGATCATTATCACTTTCACGGAAAACATTAGCATCGATCAATCATAACGATGCTGTATCCCAGGTCATCCCGTGAATAGCCTTAAGTCTATTCACATTTATATGCTTTAACTTGGTTTTATAAAACCAAACTGCTGTGCCGTGTTAATGGATATATGGTACTACCTGGCTGTACCAAAAACATGGTTGTTGTCAATAGGTGAAACAGAGCAATCGTTCTCCAAATAGCAACGACGCAATCGTCTCTCAGCTCAGGATTTGCCGAAATAGTTCAATGAGCCTTGAATATGTCCTTATATAATGCATCTCAGCAGTTTTGGACTTACAACCCCAATATCTTTTGAGAATCTTTGTTTGGATAATTAGCATGCTCTGAAAGCGGAATAGGCGTTGAGCGAGAAACTCGGATGTATGTTTTGTAAAGTAGCTTTTAAGGTGTCGTGGAGCGGTTGGGCCGTGGCAATGCCTTTGCAACATGAAATATGAATATGTTTAGGAACGTTGGCAGAATGTAATAGTGCATCGCAGCGACACTGAGACACATGAGTTGAGCGGTGAGTTGCCATCCAGTGAACCAAACATTTGTGGGCACTGCTAGGTGTTCTGAGCTGTTTGTGCCAATCTCGTGAGTGTGCAGTAATATTAAATCTAACCAGTGAAGATTGGGTCGTTATGTTTTCTGTTTTGGGTGCAAAAATGGATTAGAACATTGCATGATTTATTTGGTAATAGGCAATCCATAAGTACATACAACTAGTTTGTTCTCGCACCCATACAACAAATATCATTGCCCGTCATTGATGGGTATCGTTTTCTATTAGTGGGAGGCAGCAGGATTGTAGGTGGGCTTGTAGCTGGGAAGCGGGTGGTAAGAGGGGGAGCGTAGGCCTGGTCGTAACGGGCCTCTCCATCGTACTTGACGCCAGCAACGTAGCCGGAGTAGGCATCAGCCACGGTGTAGGTCACCTTCTGGGTACGGCCGTCGGGAAGGACAACAGAGTAAGAGCCCTGGGTGCTGTAGTCATTCCGTCCCTCCTGGGCGTTGAACTGGGGTTCGTAGTACCCGTAGCCGCGCACGTCGTAGTTGAAGTTGTACTTGGGCGGCTGGTCGTAGCTCTGCTGGTGAACAGCGGCATAGCTGGGTTTGTGGTAGGCCGTGGCAGAGGCCGGGGCATAGCTGATCTAGTGGTGGGCCGGGGCACTGTAGCTGGAGACGTTTCCGGCGGTGGCGAAGACCAGAATAGCGACGAGCAGGATCAGCTGAAAACACGTTGTGTATGTGATAGTGATGACATCATTTACGCAAGCGTGGTTACTGTTTTCGTTCATGCATTGTCTTTATTAAAGGAACGGATGCACCGTAAAACGCCATATCCTTTCTGTTTCTGTCGATTTTTTGGTTTTTGTCGGTGTATATTTATTAGGAATAATCTTTTTTTGTATTTTTGACTTATTTTTACATCAGAGGTCTGTGATGTCATCAGCAACACGAGTTTCCTCGAAATTTTTCCGAACCCTCAATTATGATCTTAAGTGGCCACACCTGGCGAGCAAATTTTATTGAACTCCATGCTAATGCTATTAAAGTTATCAAACGAAGTATCCAGCGAATTCCAAGAAGCCTTATACTATGGCTATGATTTACCCGCATTGGCGTTTTACACACTGGCTATTATCAAGTCGCACTTTGGATTTAGAAGTAAGAATATAGCCTTGTCAATAATGACGCGCTCGTTCAAACTTCGTTCAATATGCTTCCCGGCAACAGGTCATTGCTGCCCGCTGGCCAACTAAATCATTGCCAGTGCAATTTAGGCCCAAGAGAAGTTAAACTTGATATCTTTATCACATCTCTACTGTGCTGCAGTGGTACTATCAAGTTCCATTATAAGACAAGTTGGTTTTGAGGTTTTACGAGAAAACGTCTTTAAAATATGCCTGAAAAACGGGACGCTTCTTTTAAGGGAGAAAGTAAGTACCGAAGCAAGTTGCTGGTCTGGCTCACAATCAACCCACGTGCATGGTCGTGATGATGATCATGTGAACGATCACTTGGGCCATGATCATGCCCAGTATGAAGAATGTGGTGGGTCCAACACACCGTCAGAAATGCCACTGATCACTATCACCAGTCGTCAAAATGTTTGCGCTTCTCCGATTTCTCCGTAACTTTTCGTGACCCTGCGCTGCGATCGTGTGTGGAGGTGAGGAGCCTAGTTGTCTCGTACAGCGTCTTGTCTTGGGAATCAAACGTTTCCGAGCTCCACCGCTGGTGTATGACGTGCTGATAGGCCTGTCCCATGCGCGGCACTACTGCCTTCCAGATGGCGTCATCAGACCTCTAGTGACGGTGCTGGAGCTCACGCAGGTCTAACACTGTCTCACGGCTTAGGCCAGCCGTATACAGAAAAACTTTGGTATCAACCAAAGGGTTCTTCATTTTGCTGCCAGAGTAATTTTGGTAGATGTGACGTTCTGATCGACGTTTCACCAGGTCTCTGACCTGCGTGAGACACTGATGGATGCCGCCTCAACACATGGCAAAGCTTCATGTGGTTTCCCTGGCTCATAAGGGGATGATGAACGGCGGGCCTGATATGCTGAAAGCCGTGTTTGTTTTGAACTGCGACACACGTGTGCCACCCACTCGGCAGCATAGACTGCTATGCATTCCTAAGCAGGAACCTGGTGCCGGTGGGACACTTTTTGGGTACCACACACCACCATTATATAATGCACTGCCAGCCGAAATCACACAACTAAGACAGAAGCGTTCCGTACGCACCGTGAGAACGCACCTGTTCACGCGCTAATACGTTGGGTAGCCGGTGAATGGGTGTCTATGCATTATAATATTTTTTGTTATTTTCACCTGCATGCTCTCATTCCCTACGCTTTTGACACGGGGCTAGGATAGCCGTGCTCCAATGTGGTTGGCCTTATGGAAGAAGTGCATGCATACATTCTTAAGTATTGGAGATTGTAAGCCTTTTCTAAGAACCCACAATGGCGATAACCAAGGCATATTTTGACCAGAACTCGCCAGCGCACATCACGCACGTGCGACGCTGCAACTGCTTTAAGAAAACAGCACGTAGTTTGTGCCTTGAGAAACGAAAGCGCTTTGTCATCCCATGTTCCGAACAATAGCGAGTATGTAGAGCCTGACAAAGCAGGCAGCACATGCGGGGGTCGCAATGGAACGGACGTCACCACCATCAAAGAAGGGGAGACCTTCGATCCACCGCAAAAGGCACAGGTGTTGAAAGATACTTAAAAAATAAATTTCGGTCTTTGGCTGCATAAGAGCCTTTGAATGTTGTGGCCATAAAGGCTTGGTATAGGCAAATGCTGCAGACTAAAAAGAGGATGACTGTCAACTAGTCGCAAACAACGTGTCATCATCATGCCACTACAGCACTAATAGCAATCACGATTTGCGCAAAACCGGGTTCACACATACATAACATGTAAGTATACGTTAACGAATATCACCGTATGGGCTGTTAAATATTAATTAGCCACCTGTCACGATCACCACCAGTTTCTGAAAAATTTACAATATTGATCAATCATAAATCCACCTGCATCTCGGGTCATCACGCGAATAGGACGAAACCAAGTCGTTTTACTGCGCTACTGAAGCATGGTTGTACCTGTTTTGATCAAAGTTATGCTCATCGAAAATATGTGAAACCAACCTATCTTTACCCAAATAACTACGACGCAATCTTCAGTTAGCATGATATTTGCTAAAATAGTTCAATAAGTGATGGGCATGTCCTGAATTCAAGAAAAATGAAATCTGTTTTGAAATTTAAAAGCATGCAATGTTTGCAAAAAACTTTGAAACACTGACGTGCTCTAGAAGTTAAATGAACATTACGTGTCCGCACCGACAAAAATGACCGTGCTTGTGCAAACAACTATTTAAGGTGATGGGGAACAATTGAGCTAAAACAGAACGTTTTTAGTAGATAAAATGCAACGCAGCATCATTGAGACGCATGCTGAAATTGGATTTGTTGAGACGTCACTCCTGGCGCTAAATCTTTGTTAGTGCCGCTGATAAGGTCTAACCTGCATCAACCCTAAGAGCTTTTAGTATTGCTGATTCGAACCAGTGCGGATCATGGTCTTTTTGGTACGCATTTTTGGCACACAAGTGGCATAAAACAGTGCAGGATTTATTCAGTAATAGTCATTCGATAAATACATACGACTAGCTGCTCCTAGCACACATACAACATTCATCCTGCCTCAAAGTGCTTGGAGCTCGTTTTCTAGTAGTGTGACGCAGCCGGCTTGAAGGTAGGCTTGTAGCTGGTCTGCGGGTGGTAAGAGGGCCGAGCGTAGGCCTGGTCGTAACGGGCCTCTCCATCGTACTTGACGTCAGCGACGTAGCCGGAGTAGGCATCGGCAACCGTGTAGGTCACCTTCTGGGTACGGCCGTCAGGAAGGACAACGGAGTAAGACCCCTGGGTGCTGTAGCCATCACGACCCTCCTGGGCGTTGAACTGTGGCTCGTAGTCTCCGTAGCCTTGCACGTCGTAGTTGAAGTTGTACTTGGGCGGCTGGTCGTAGCTTTGCTGGTGAACAGGGGCATAGCTGGACTTGTGGTAGGCCGGGGCCGGGGCAGGGGCATAGCTGGTCTGGTGGTGGGCCGGAGCCCTGTAGCTGGGGGCGTTGTCGGCGGCGGCAACGGCCAGAACAGCGGCGAGCAGGAACACCTGGAAACGTGTTGTGTGTGTCATAGAGGTGGCATCATTTACACAAGCTTGGCTACCTTTTGCGTTCATGCGTCGACTGTATCGAAGGAACGGACACGCCGTAAAACACCATATACTGTATGTCTTGGTCGATTACATCCTCAGTCTTGAACAGACGGTGCATCATGCAACGTTTTACTTTGCCGTTCTTCATACCTATTGATTTTCCTAACACGTTCTGCTGGAAGTGATACACAAGCCGAATTAAATATTTTCCTGGCCTTCGAACGAACACCCATCTAGGGTGCCGCTAACCTAAGGTGTATCCAGAACATGTCCGGCACGTGCTCTATCCCACCTCCCGAACACTTGCCTTCATTTTGTGCAGTAGGGGTGTGTGGGATCAAGTGATACCAGCCGTGGTGGTGTCCCGCCTTTTATATTGTGACTGGCGGCTGGCCGATATCTCCAGCCAATGGCATGGTATGCAGGGGAAGGAGAGGAGAGGGTGTGGCGTGTGACCCAGCGTCGGAGACCAGGGACGCCCAATGTTGGCCAGAGTGACCTGCGGTCACCGTGCGACCCACAGACCTGTGGACTGCCCGCGCTGTCGATGGTATAACACGCCTTTAAAGGTCGATGGCGTTTTAGCATAGTAGGGATAAGGCTTTTGCACGCTTCTACAGCGGAACCATTTTCCCGATTGATTAGCACACAGTTCTTGGAATACTTGGGATGGACCCTACACGCCTTGTCCTGCTGACCGCATGCCTTACTGCTGCGTTATTGTCTGATGCCTGCCAAGGGACTAGACAAGTTGTTTGAGGTGAAAATCTATCATCGCTTTGTTCGTTTTGCATGAAGAAATTGACACGCTTTAAGGGACATGCGGTTCGCCATCTTATCACAACTTATGCACTAGACATTTTCAGTAAGCCCCACGCCGCTGTGAAACAGTACTTTAAAATACTTGATTTATATTAGCATTTAAAAGCTGATTGCGATTTTATTAAATTCAGGACAAATCCAAAACTCGTCAAGCTATTTCGGCAAATCTTGTACTGATAAAGCACTGCGCCGCAGGTGTTTGGAGAACGATGGCGCGGTCTCGCTTATTGATGATAAACATGGCTTTGGTACCCGGGAATGATCATGCATTCATTGAAACGGCGCAGTAGGGCTTAGTTCTAACCACGTGATGATTCGGAATTCAGCGGAGTTATGAAGGAGTGTTATTGTTTTTCCTGAGTGACAATGTTCGTGACAGGTGGTAACTACTTTGGTGGTTCGTTGTTTGGTGGGCTGGTGATTTCGCTTGATAATGCGCACATCCTGGTTTTGTTCAGTGCTGTAGTGGTGGGAAAAGGACATATTGATTCCTACTAGTTAACATACACCATCATTCTATTCTATAATGTGTGCGTACACCAAACGTGTACATTACGGTCATAGCATTCAAAGATCTCATGTATAGTAAAATACTGAATTTTTCCAAGGAATCCCTTAATACCGATGCTTTTCAGTGGATCGATCTGATGTCTCCGCTTCCTTCATGATGGTGACGTGAGTTCCCTATCGCCTCCCACATACGCTGTCTGCCTTATATGATTCCATATGCTTGCTTTTGTTCGGAGATGGGGCGGGAGGGCGGGTTCGTTTCTCGAGGTGCAAACTATACGTATAATGTGCGCTGGCAAGAACCATGTAAACTAGATGCGAATCGCCAGCATAGTGACGTAATGGCCATATACAAACTGGTTACGAAACCAGCAGTGGAGGCGATCCACAACTCAAGAATCTCACGAAGATAACAGGCAACTCTGACCCACATCGGGCGTCCCTGGTCTCCGACGCTGTGGTCACGTGCCACACCCGCCTCTCCCCTTCCCATCCCTTGCATACCATGCCATAGGCCGGGAAATCGGCCAGCCGCCAGTCACAGTATAAAAGGCGGGACACCACCACGGCTGGTATCACTTGATCCCACACACCCTACTGCACAACATGAAGGCAAGTGTTCGGGATGTGGGACAGAGCACATGCCAGACACGTTCCGAATACACCTCAGCTTAATACCACTATTTTAAATGGCTGTTTGTTTGAAGTCAAGAAAATCATTTACATTGTCAGATGCAAGTCACCAGTAATACTCTTGTATCTCACTTCCCGCAGTCCGTTGCAAGGGACAGCAATAGGTCCGAGCGTCAGCGAAATATGCGTTGCTTAAAGCATTGTCTGTTAAGGTTTTCAGGTAGTAATAGACCGACGAATACAGCATATGCTGTTTTTGCGGTGTGTCTGTTCCTTCGATAAAGTCGATGCATGAACGCAAAAGGTAGCCAAGCTTGTGTAAATGATGGCACTTTTATGACACACACAACATGTTTCCAGCTGTCCCTGCTCGCCGCTGTTCTGGCCGTTGCCGCCGCTGACAACGCCCCCAGCTACAGGGCCCCGGTCCACCACCAGACCAGCTATGCCCCTATTCACCAGCAGAGCTACGACCAGCCGCCCAAGTACAACTTCAACTACGACGTGCACGGCTACGGAGACTACGAACCCCAGTTCAACGCCCAGGAGGGTCGTGATGGGTACAGCACCCAGGGCTCCTACTCTGTTGTCCTTCCCGACGGCCGTACCCAGAAGGTGACCTATGCCGTGGCTGATGCCTACTCCGGCTACGTTGCTGACATCAAGTACGACGGTGAGGCCCGTTATGACCAGGCCTACGCTCGACCCTCTTACCACCCTCAGCCCAGCTACAAGCCCATCTACAAGCCGGCTGCGTCACACTACTAGAAAACGATCGCCATCCATGACGAGCAATGAGATGCGTTATATGGGTGCGAGAAAACACTAGTCCTTTGTGTTTATGGAATGTTTGTTGCTGAATAAATCATGCAATGCTTCGAGTTTTTTTTTCTTCTCCCAGAACACAACTCACAACTGCCGTAATCTTTGCTAGTGAGAATCGATTACACCAAACGCGTATGAGATTGATGCAAACAGCTCAGAACTCGTAACAGTGCTTACAATTGTTTAGTTTACTGGATTGCAAGTCACCAACTCAACTTTGAGCTGGTGCATCAGTTTTACGTGCCTACATATACACACATTACATGCCACAAACGTTCATACAACTACAACTTTGACAACTACTACAACTACAACAACTTTGGTTCACTAGCTGGCAACTCAGTAACTCAAATTTGAACTCGCATCCCTTTGCTGCTGGGATGCATATTACATGCTACCAACGTATTGCTTTGGCACAACCGTTCCTCGACGCGTCAAAATCTGGTTGTTGCATCACAAAAGCTGGTTTCCACTTTCACCTTCCACTCGAAAAGCTTGTTTATTGAATTTTTCTGGCAATTGGTGTGCTGATAAGAGGATCGTGTCGTGGCCGTTTGGGGAACTGTTGCTTGGTTTCACTCATGATAGCACAAATCCTTTTAGTACGACCAGGTATGAACATAATTTTACTAGCACAGGACAAAAACTTAATTTTGTTCCACTGATGAGATGACCCGAGATTCAGCGGATTTATGATTGATCGATGCTATTTTTTGTGTGAGTAGTGTCCCACCTTCGGGCACATTTTAGAGACATTCTCTCGGGAAGTATCAGGTCCAGTTTTGTCTGATAATAGCACCGGGTAGTATCACTGCAGCACTCTGAACAATATATAATCAATGCTAACTATTCTTGAGTCCAAAGTACGCTGGTAACACATTGATTTTCCAGCGGGCGACAATAGCCAGCTACCGGGAAGCATATTTGATGAAGTTTCAAATAGTGCGTCACTATGGACTACGTGATATCCCCATTCCTAATCCAAAGCTCGCCTCGATAACAAACACTGTGATAAGCGCAATCGGGTATAAATCACAGCCCTGTTATATTGCCTCGTTGAATTCGTGGGATCAAAAACTCCTGTTTTCCTATCTTTTTGTATAAGCACAGTGTTTCAAGGTTTCGTCCCACGTATTACACAAACGTTTTGACAACTTGGTCCGTTGCAAATATTGTGGGACACGCACGTTGCGAAAAGAAGGGCGAATGAAATGTGTGACTTTCACAGCGATTTGGGGGTCTAATGACACATCTCTCGAAAAAGCGGCTGCCTCAAATCGGAAAGGTAACTTAGGAAGAATTTCGATGAAACCGGTATTATCAATCAAGTCGTTGGCGTCTGACCTAGCAATAAGTAAGAAGTACAAAAAAGGTGCGATATTTCTTTAAGTTTTCATGAAGAAACATAAATATCTCAGTGAGTGTAGGAAACTCCGCACTTCTCTACAGGCGAGTGCCAACTAGGTGAAGCCTGAAACGTTAATCACCTTGTCTTTGGCGCGTCCGCTAGGCATCGGCCAGCGGGGCAAACTACACATGCAGATCTTCTGATGCGTTTGTAATCTCCAGAAACTTCGGTTACTTTGGCTCGTTTTCTGTACTTTGGACCCTCTTCCTTTAGTGTACTGTTGACACATGGCTAGATAGGGGAAAACACTTTCCAAACAGGCGGTCAGTCAGACAGGTCAGTGTAAAACATCTCTAGGGCCACCCAAACATCGTTAAAGTAGCATTAACAGCGGCGTCGGACATGCTGGGAACGTATTGCGTATCAGGCGCAATGATATGACGAGCCACTTAAAGGATACTAATTTCTTCCTGCAACAAAAACGAAGCAATGGCATGTTTTTAGCTTTAACAACTTTCCATCTGTTGGCTGGCACCAGATTATAACACAGCAATATATATATATATATATATATATATATATATATATAACACAGCAATACTCCGGCAACGTCGCTAACGTCAAGTACGATGGTGAGGCCCGTTACGACCAAGCCTACGCTCGCCCCTCTTACAACCGGCAGCCGAGCTACAAGCCCGCTCATAAGCCGGCTGCCTCCTACTACTAGAAAACGATCCCCATCCATGACGAGCAAGGTGTATGTTGTATGGGGGTGAGAACAAACTGGCTGTGTGCATTTATGGATTGGGTGTAACCAAATAAATCATGCAATGTTCTAAGCCGTTTTTACAGCCATAACACAAGTCATAACGACCAAAAACCTCCGCTGGCTAGATTTAATATTACTACACGTTCACTAGATTGGTGCAAACAGCTCAAAACTCCTAGCAGTGCCCACAAATGTTTGGCCCACTGGATGGCAACTCACCACTCAGCTCATGTGTCTCAGTGTCGCTGCGATGCATATTACATTCTGCCAACGTCCTTTAACATATCCATATTTATTTTGCAAATGTATTGCCATGGCCCGACCGCTCCTCGACACCTTAATAGCTACTTTACACAACATACATGCGTGTTTCTCGCTCAACGCTTATTCAGCTTTCAGAGCATGCTATTGACCAAAACAAAGTTTCTCAAAAGATATCGGGGGTGTACGCCCAAAAATGCTGATATTTTGCTATGTTATGGCATATTCAAGACTCATTGAACTATTTCGGCAGATCCTGAACTGAGAGACGATTGCGTCGTGCTATTTGGATAATGATTGCTCTGTTTCACCTATTGACAGCAACCACGTTTTTCGTACAGCCAGGTAAGACCATATATCCATTAACACGGCACAGCAGTTTGGTTACAAAACCAAGTTGAAGCATATCAATTTAGCTAGACTTGAGACTATTCACGGGATGACCTGGGATACAGCATCGTCATGACTGATTGATGCTATTGTTTTTCGTGGAAGTGATTATGGTCGTGACAGAGGGCTTGTGAATATTTCGCAACCCATGCAGTATTACTCGATAGCGTAACCATACGTATTCTTTTAGACAAAACAGAAGTATTAGCCTTGTTCCTCGGAGAAAAACCAGGAGAATGAGGATATGGTTGGTTTGATATTTCGGCAGCATGCCTTTGTCGAAACAATAGCATGAAGTGAATTCAAAGTTGCCTGCCGCTGATTCTACTCGATTTTCAGCGTTTTTTAAAGCAAGCCACATTTTTTTCAGGACATTAAGGGATTAGACAAAGAGCGATTGCCAGCCATTACCACGATACAGTGCCTGTCTAAGGATACAAATGCGCGAACACATGTGTACATGCAAACGAATTCAAGCAGATGAACATCATGCATCACGCTTCATTCAACCATGCAAGCTATTTGAAGTAGACAGGCATCACACATCGCACACCTATTACACATGCAAACTATTTCAATTGAACAGGCATCGCACATCACGCGTCAGGCGTCACTTACACGTGTCAACGATTTTAAGCTAGCACACATCACAGATTATGATACATATTACCTATGTTGAGATTTGGTCGACGACTTTTGAGAAAAATGAATTCGCTTATTTTCTTTTCTGAGTAGTCCTGTGCTCTGTCGATGATTTTGAGCTCTAAAATGAGCGTAGGGTCCATGCCTCCCTCGATTTCAGGCTGGGCCTTTTCTGCCGAAGAATGGTCATCGAAAGGGGCATTCCCTACCTTGTTTTTTTAGCGTCTCGCATGTGTCCATTATATCTCAAACGAATAGGGCACATGGACTTCCCGACATAGACTTTGTCCCGCCCATATTTTTCACACAGTTCATACTTGATTTTGTACACCATGTTTTTTGCGTGCAAACCCCTTGAAACCCAGAACTGCATAAATGACATCTGTTGCCACCCGGGCGCATAGGCTTCGAGGTGGAGGACTTCATCAGATTCCTTTTAAGCCCATCGTTGTTTATTTAAGCTATGCGTACGCGTGGTTTTGGCTTTAATAACTTGTTTGATTTTCCAAAGCGAATGCTCATCAATTTAAGGCAGCGTTAATAATTCAGCTTCCGATAGGACGTGATCCTGCCTTCTGCACCCATCCCCACGCGCCCTGGAATTTTGTTTTACTTCTTCCAACATTCTACCTAAAAGCTGCAGAGAACATCCGTTGCCCAACAGCAAAGCCCATATTTGTTTATGCTCTTTCTTTCCATTTCACTACTAGATGAGCTGTTAAGAGCCCTATGGAACATGTTACGAGCAATGTTGTGTGTGGTGGAAGTTGAAACAATACAGGGAATACCCCTTTCGGCGACTATTTTTCTTTTGGCAAAACAGGCCCAGCCTGAAATCGGGGGAGGTATGAACCTTATGCCCCTTTTATAGCTCAAAATCATCCACAGAGCACAGGACCACCCAGGCAGGAAAATAAGCGAATCTATTCTTCCAAATTGTCGGCGACCAAATGTTAGCACACAGGGCGCATCATGGCCGAATATGCAAACGTGATACGTGCCTTTATCTGTGATGTGTGCTAACTTGAAATCGTTGACATGTGTAAGTGATGCCTAACACGTGATGACAGATGCCTGTACAAATGAAATCGCTTGCATGCATAATAGATGCACGATAAGTGATGCATGCTTACTTCACCTCGCTTACATGTTTGAATGAAGCGCAATGCGTGGTGCTTAGTTGCTTGAATTTGTTTGCATGTACACGTATGTCCGTGCATTCTAATTATCAGATAGGCACTGTATCGTGTTAATGGATGGCAATCGCTCTCTATCTAATCCCTTAATGTCCTGAAAAAAATGTGGCTTGCCTTGAAAAAACCTGAAAATCGAGTAGAATTATCGGCAGGCAATTCTGAATTCACTTCTGCTATTGTTTCGAAAAGGCATCTTGCGTAAATATCAACCCAACGATATCTCCATTCTTCTAGTTTTTCTTCGAGGAATACCGTCTCATCTAGCTCTTATTAACTACCGTCTTATCTAGAACAATGTGTCAGTTTGTGGTATCAAGTAACACCGTATGGGCTGCGAAATATTCACAGACCACCTGTCACGATCATTATCACTTTCACGAAAATCAGAAGCATCGACCAATCATAACGATGCTGTATCCCAGATCATCCCGTGAATAGCCTTAAATCTATTCATATTTATATGCTTTAACTAGGTTGTATAAAGCCAAACTCCTGTGCCGTGTTAATGGATATATGTCCTACCTAGTTGTACCAAAATCATGGTTGTTGTCGATAGGTGAAGCAGAGAAATCTCTCCCCAAATAGCAACGACACAATCGCCTATTAGCTCAGGATTTGTCGAAGTAGTTTAATGAGCCTTGAATGTGTCCATTGTAATACAATCTACGCAATTTTGAACTTAAACCCCCAATATCTTTTGAAAGCTTTTGTTTGGATGGTCGACATGCACTGAAAGCTTAATAAGCGTTGAGCAAGAAACACGCATGTATGTTGTGTAAGCTAGCTTTTAAGGTGTCGAGGAGCGGTTGGGCCATGGCTGTCCACGGTTGCAACACAAACTCTATATATGTTTAGGAACGTTGGCAGAATGTAATATGCATCGCAGCGACACATGAGTTGTGTGGTGAGTTGCCATCCAGCGAACCAAATATTTGTGGGCACTGCTGGAGTTCTGAGCTGCTAGTGCCAATCTCGTGGGCGTGCAGTAATATTAAATCTTACCAGTGAAGATTGGGTTGTTATGGCTTATGTTTTGGGTGCAAAAATGGCTTAGAGCATTGCATGAGCTATTTGGAAGCAGGCAATCTATCATTGCTCGTCATGGATGTGGATCGTTTTCTATTATTAGGAGGCAGCCGGCTTGTAGGTGGGCTTGTTGCTGGGCTGCGGGTGGTAAGAGGGGAGAGCGTAGGCCTGGTCGTAACGGGCCTCTCCATCGTACTTGACGTCAGCGACGTAGGCGCAGTAGGCATCAGCCACGGTGTAGGTCACCTTCTGAATACGGCCGTCGGGAAGGACAACAGAGTAAGACCCCTGGGTGCTGTAACCATCACCAGCCACCTGGGCGTTGAACTGGGGCTCGTAGACTCCGTAGCCGTGCACGTCGTAGTTGAAGTTGTACTTAGGTGGCTGGTCGTAGCTCTGCTGGTGGACAGGGGCGTAGCTGGGCTTGTGGTAGGCCGGGGCCGGGGCCGGGGCATAGATGGTCTGGTGGTGTGCCGGGGCCCTGTAGTTGGGGGCGTTGTCGGCGGCGGCGATGGTCAGAACAGCGACGAGCAGGTTCACCTGGAAACATGTTGTGTGTCGTAGAAGTGACATCATTTACACGAGCGTGTTTACCGTTTTTGTTCATGCGTTGACTTTATCAAAGAAACGGATACACTGTAAAGCACCATATCCTGTATGTTTCTGTCGATTTTTTTTGTGTTTGTTGATTTATATTCATTAGGAATAGTGTTTGTTGTATTTTTGACTTTTTACATCAGACGCCTGTGATTTCATCAGCAATACGAGTTTTCTCGAAATTCTTCCGAGGTCACAAGTTCGATTTCGAGTGGCCACACCTGGTGGGCAAACTTCATTGATCTCCCTGCTCAATACTATGAAAGTTATCACACGAACTATCCACCGAAGTCAAAGAAGCCTTATGCTATGGTTATGATTTTTCTGCAGTGACGTTTATCACACTGGTTATTACCAAGTCGCACTTTGAATTTAGAAAACAGGATAGGACCTTGTCAGTAATGGCACACTCGTTCAACCTTCGTTCAATATACTTCTCGGCAACAGGCCATTGCTGCTCGCTGGCCAATCAAATCCTTGCCAGTTTAATTTAGGCCCATAAATAGTTAAACTTAATATCTTTATCACATCTCTACTGTGCCGCAGTGGTGCTATAAAATGTGATTATCAGACAAATTTGTTTTGAGGTTTTACGACGGAACGTCATTGAAATATGCCCTAAAAGCGGGACACCCCTTTCAATGGAGAAAGTAAGTACCGAAGCAAGTTGCTGGTCTGTCTCACCATCAACCCACGTGCATGGTTGTGATGAGAATCATGTGGACGATCACTTAGGCCATGATCATGCCCAGTATGAAGAATGTGGACGGGCCAACATACCGTTAGAAATGCCACTGATCACTTTCGCCAGCTGTCAACATTTTTGCGGTTCTCCGCATTTCTCCGTAACTTTTTGTGACCCTGCGCTGCGATCGTGTGTTGAGGTGAAAAGCCTAGTTGTCTCTTACAGCGTCCTGTCTTGGCAATCAAACGTTTCCGAGCTCCACCGCTGGTGTATGACGTGCTGATAGGCCTGTCCCATGCGCGGCACTGCCTTCCAGATGGCGTCATCAGATCTCTAGTGACGGTGCTGTTGCTCACGCACGTCCAATGGTTTAAGTGACGCTGTGTCACGGTTTAAGCCAATCACATACAGGAAAACTTTGGCATCACTCAAAGGGTCCTTCATTTTGCTGCAAAAAAGAGATGTTGATAGACGAGACGTTCTGATCGACGTTCCACCAGGTCTCTGACCCGCGTGAGACACTGATGGATGCCGCCTCAACACATAGCAAAGCTTCACATAGGTACCCTGGTTCATAAGGTGATGATGAACGGCGAGCCTGATATGCTGAAGGCCGTGTTTGTTTTGAACTACGACACACGTGTGCCACCCACTCGGCAACATAGACTGCTATGCATTCCTAAGCAGGAACCTGGAGCCGGTGGGACACTTTTTGGGTACCACACGCAGCCATTATATAATGCACTGCCAGCCGAAATCACACAACTAAGACAGAAGCGTTCCGTACGCACCGTGAGAACGCACCTGTTCACGCGCTAATACGTTGGGTAGCCGGTGAATGGGTGTCTATGCATTATAATATTTTCTTGCTATTTTCACCCACATGCTGTTATTCCCTACACTTTTGACACGGGGCTAGGATAGCCGCGCTCCAATGTGGTTGGCCCTATGGAAGAAGTGCATGCATACAATCTTAAGTACTGGAGATTGTAAGCCTTTTCTAAGAACCCACCATGGAGATAACCAAGGCATATTTTGACCAGAACTCGCCAGCGCACATCACGCACGTGCAACGCTGCAACTGCTTTAAGGAAACAGCACGTAGTTTGTGCCTTGAGAAACGAAAACGCCTTGTCATCCCATGTTCCGAACAATAGCGAGTATGTAGAGCCTGACAAAGCAGGCAGCACATGCGGGGGTCGCAATGGAACGGACGTCACCACCATCAAAGAAGGGGAGACCTTCGATCCGCCGCAAAAGGCACAGGTGTTTAAAGATACTTAAAAAATAAATTTCGGTCCTTGGCTGCATAAGAGCCTTTGAATGTTGTGGCCATGAAGGCTTGGTTTAGGCAAATGCTGCAGACTAAAAAGAGAATGGCTGTCAACTACTCGCAAACAACGTGTCATCATCATACCACTACAGCACTAATAGCAATCACGATTTGCGCAAAACCGGGATCACACATACATGATGTGTAAGTATACATCAACGAATATTACAGAATGGGCTGTTAAATATTAATAAGCCACCTGTCACGATCACCACAAGTTTCTTAAAAATTTATAATATTGATCAATCATAAATCCCCCCAAATCTCGGGTCATCACGTAAATAGGACAAAACCAAGTCGTTTTGCCGTATTACTGAAGCATGGTTGTACCTGTTTTTATCAAAGTCATGCTCATTGAAAATACGTGAAACCAAGCTATCTTTACCCAAATAGCTACGACGCAATCCTCAGTTAGCATGACGTTTGCTAAAATAGTTCAATAAGTGATGGGTATTTCCTGAATACTATAAAAATGAAATCTGTTTTAAAATTTAAAAACATACAATGTTTGCAAAAAACTTTGAAACACTGACGTGATCTGGAAGTTAAATGAACATTGCGCGCCCACACGGACAAGAATGACCGTGCTTGTGCAAACAACTGTTTAAGGTGTTGGGGAACAATTGAACCAAAACAGAACGTTCTTAGTAGATAAAATGCAACGCAGCAGCATTGACACGCATGCTGAAATTGGATTTGTTCAGACGTCACTCATGGCGCTAAATCTTTGTTGGTGCCTCTGAGAAGGTTTAACCTGCATCAATCCTAAGAGCTTTTAGTATTGCTGATTCCAACCAGTGTGGATCATGGTCTTTTTTTACGCATTTTTGGCACACAAGTGGCATAAAACATTGCAGGATTTATTCAGTAACAGTCATTCGATAAATACATACGTCTAGCCGCTCCTAGCACACATACAACATTTATCCTGCCTCAAAGTGGTTGGAGCTCGTTTTCTAGTAGTGTGACGCAGCCGGCTTGAATGTAGGCTTGAAGCTGTTCTGCGGGTAGTAAGAGGGCCGAGCGTAGGCCTGGTCGTAGCGGGCCTCTCCATCGTACTTGACCTCAGCGACGTAGCCGGAGTAGGCATCGGCAACAGTGTAGGCCACCTTCTGGGTACGGCCGTCGGGGAGGACAACAGAGTAAGACCCCTGGGTGCTGTAGCCATCACGACCCTCCTGGGCGTTGATCTGGGGCTCGTAGTCTCCGTAGCCGTGCACGTCGTAGTTGAAGTTGTACTTGGGCGGCTGGTCGTAGCTTTGCTGGTGAACAGGGGCATAGCTGGGCTTGTGGTAGGCCGGGGCCGGTGCTGGGGCATAGCTGGTCTGGTGGTGGGCCGGGGCCCTGTAGCGGGGGGCGTTGTCGGCGGCGGCAACAGCCAGAACAGCGGCGAGCAGGAACAGCTGGAAACATGCTGGATGTGTAATAGTGATGCCATTATTTACACAGCCTGGTTACCTTTTGCGTTCATGCGTTGACTTTATCGAAGGAACGGACGCACCGTAAAACACCACGTACTGTATGTCTTGGTCGATTACATCCTCAGTCTTCAACAGACGGTGCATCATGCAACGTTTTACTTTGCCGTTCTTCATACCTATTGATTTTCCTAACACGTTCTGCTGGAAGTGATACACAAGCCGAATTAATTATTTTCCTTGCCTTCAAAGGAGCACCCATCTAGGGTGCCGTCAACTTAAGGTGTATCCAGAACATGTCCGGCACGTGCTCTATTCCACCTCCCGAACACTTGCCTTCATGTTGTGCAGTAGGGTGCGTGGGATCAAGTGATACCAGCCGTGATGGTGTCCCGCCTTTTATACTGTGACTGGCGGCTGACCGATTATAGCAGTCTATAGGAATGACATGGAGGGCGGGGGCGGGTGTGGCGTGTGACCCCAGCTCCGGAGACCAGGGACGCCCGATATGGGTCACTGTGACCTGTGGTCACCTTGCGATACTTGGGTGGGGAACAGCCGCCACTGTCGGTGGCGTAACCCGACTTTAAATGCCGATTTCTTCCTGTAATGGTGGGGGCAACTATTTTGGACTATCTGCAGCAATACTGTTTTCCCATTTGAATGGTATACACAGTTGCTTGAATCCTTGGAGTAAAGCATCCAAGTTTTGTTCAGCTGACTGCGTGTCTTTTGATGTGTTATGGTCTGATGTTAGTCAACGGATGCACAAGTTGTTAAAGGCGAAAAGAAGTCGTTGCTTCGTTTTTGTTGCATTAAGCAATTGGCATCCTCAAGTGGTTCGTCACATCATCGCACCTTATGTGCAATACATTTCCAGCATGTTGGACGCTGCTGTTAATGCTACTTTAACGATGTTTGGTTGGCCGTAGAGATGTTTTACACCGACCTAACGAATCTGGAGACTAAAGAGCATGTTCGGCCTACCGGAAGGCGATGAAAGTCCGTGAAAATGATGTAAGGGCTCACGCGGCGGCTGGCGAATGCGACTAAGGGTATAGTTGGAGTATCGTAACCCCTATTTGCAAGGCGTTTTACCATATCAAGTCAGTTGTCCAGAATACACTAAAGGAAGAGGGTTCAAAGCACAGCAAGCGAGCCAAGGTACCAGCAGCTCCTGGAGATAGCGAAGGCGTCAGAAGGCCTGTATCCGTAGCTTGTGCAGAGGACAATGGCCAGCGGACAGGCCAAAGACAAGGTGATTAACGAGCCAGGCTTCACTTAGCTGGCACTCGCCTGTAGAAAAGTGCGGGGTTTGCTACACTTGCTGTAAGATATATGTTCCCTCATGTAAGACTTACGGAAGCATCCCAACTTTTGGTACCTTTAACTTAATGTTAGATCAGACGCCTACAATTTGATTAGTAACACCAGTTTTATCAAAATGCTTCTGAAGTTACCATTGCGATTCGAGGCAGGCAAGTCACCTCACGTGCAGTCATACATTTTACTTTCTTTGCTTTTCCCAGCGTGCGTGTTCCTCAATGTTTGCAACTCACAAGTTTCCAAACGCTTATGTAGTAGGTGAGATGGTATCTTTAAACATTCTGTTCATACAAAAAGATGAGAGAAAAGAATGAATTTATGATTCTGCGAATCCAACGAATACTTAGACTTTGGCTATGATTTGTACCCTATTGCGTGTATTTATTAACGAGGCGAATTTCGGATTAGGAATAGGAATCTCACATGATCCATGGCGAAGCACTGGGTGAAACTTCATCAAGTAATAACTAAATGCTTAACAGATTAGAATTTCCTTGCATTAAATACTTGATAAATTTAAATGCTTCCCGGAACAGGCCTTTGCCGCCCGCAGGGCAAATCGAATCGTTGCCAGCGTTGCTCGTACTAAAAAACAATTAACATTGATTACACACACACACACACACACACACACACACCACACACACACACACACACACACACACACACACACACACACACACACACACACACACACACACACACACACACACACACACACACCACACACACACACACACACACACACACACACACACACACACACACACACACACACACACACACACACACACACACACACACACACACACACACACACACACACACACACACACACACACACACACACACACACACACACACACACACACACACACACACACCACACACACACACACACACACAACACACACACACACACACACACACACACACACACACACACACACACACACACACACACACACACACACACACACACACACCACACACACACACACACACACAGACACACACACACATATATATATATATATATATATATTATATATATATACTATATATATATATGTGTGTTGTGATGTTGTTATATAAGTGCTATTTTCCCCAAATGTGGGACACCATACTTACAGAAGAAACAACAACATTGACCAATTATATCTCCGCTCAATCCCGGGTGATCCCATCAATAGAACAAAACCAAGGTGTGCCGTGTAAGGGAATCGATAGTCAAACCTGGTTATCCCAAAACAATGTTTATTACTAATGAGCGAATACAAACCATCGTTGCCCAAATAGCCACGACGCAATCCGCTATCAGCACACCCTTTGCCGAAATAGCTCAATAAATAAGCTTTTGGAGTGGAAAGTGTAAGCAGAAACTGACTTTTGTGCAGTGGAAGCTAGCTTTTAACGTGTCGAGAGACGGTTGTGCCAAAGGAATAAAATAAAAAAGTTTGCAGCATGTAATGTGCATTACAGCAGCAAAGAGGTACAGGCTCAAATTTGAGTTGTTGAGTTGCCATCTCGGGGACCTACATTTGTAAACACGTGCGCAGCATTTAATAAATATATTTTTAGAGCCGTGGCAGAATGTACTACGCAGCAACACTTAGGCACAAGCTCAAAGTTGAGTTGGTGAGATGCCATCCAGTAAGCCAAACAGTCTTAGGCACTGCTAGGAGATCTGAGCTGTTTACACCAATCTCATAACCGTATATTATTATTCATCCCAACCAATGAAGATTACGGACTTGTGACATGTGTTTTGGGTGTAAAAAGGGTTAAGACATTGCATGATTTATTCAGCAACAAGTAGTCCATCAATGCATACGAGTAGCTTGTTCTCGCACCCATATAACATATATCATTTCTCGTCATGGGTGGAGATCGTTTCCTAGTGGTAGGACGCAGCCGGCTTGTAGGTGGGCTTGTCGCTGGGCTGAGGGTGATAAGAGGGACAAGCGTAGGCCTGGTCGTAACGGGCCTCTCCATCGTACTTGACGGCAGCAACGTAGCCGGAGTAGGCATCAGCCACGGTGTAGGTCACCTTCTAGGTGCGGCCGTCGGGAAGGACAACAGAGTAAGAGCCCTGGGTGCTGTAGCCATTACGGCCCTCCTGGGCGTTGAACTGGGACTCGTAGTCTCCGTAGCCGTGGACGTCGTAGTTGAAGTTGTACTTGGGCGGTTGGTCGTAGCTCTGCTGGTGATCAGGGGCATAGCTGGGCTTGTGGTAGGTCTGGCCCGGGGCCGGTGCCGGGGCATAGCTGGGCTTGTGGTAGGTCTGGCCCGGGGCAGGGGCACTGCTGGTGTGGTGGTAGACCGGGGCCTTGTAGCAAACCGCACGTCATCATCACACCAACACAGCATCAAAACAGCACGTCACCCTTGTGAATAAAGGAGGAGCACTATATTCGATGCAAAACGCATCGGCATTCAATGTTGCCTTTGACATTTCCAGTCTTTGACTGTATAGGAGGTTTTTTGTGTTCTGACCCTGATCTATACCTTTGTTATAAGCATACATTATGGAAAAGAAAGAGGGTGACTGTCGGCTAGTCACCAACCGCACGTCACACACCATCATCCCACCACCACAACATCAATAAAAATTACGGTCCGCGAAGAACCAGAATAATATTGACATATTACGTGAGTATACGTTGTCGAGTAAAATGGCATCGGCTGCGAAAAAAAACACTTGCAAACCACCCGTCACGATCATTATCACCTCCTAGGAAAACAGCAGGATCGATTTATTATCAATCCGCTGTATTCTGGATCATCCCCTTAAGAGAACAAAGCCAAGTTGTTGTGTCGTGTTAACGAATGTATGGTCATACCTAGTGGTGCCAAAAGCATGCTTACTGGCAATAAGTGAAACCAAGCCACCGATCCTCAAATAGTTTCGACGCAGTCCTGAATTATCACAAAATTTGACGAAGCAGTTAGATGTGGTTTGAATATGTCTTGAATATAAGAATTGCATACACTGAAAGTTGAATAAACTATGGCGCGAAACATGATCTCTGTTGTGTAAGGTAGCTTTTCAGGCGTCGAAGAACTGTTTGGCCTAAGCAATACGTTTGCAGCACGTAGCATAGATATCAGCAGCAAAGAGGCTCAGGCAAATTTGAGGCTCAAGTATGAGTTTTGGAGTTGCCGTCTAATGGACTAAGCATTTGCAGGTACGTTGGCAGCATGTATTATGCAAAATTTTAGGTACGTTGGCAGCAGGTATTATGCAAAATTTTAGGTACGTTGGCAGCATGCAATATGCATCGCAGCAACTTCCAGAAACAGGCTCAAATTTCAGTTGGTGAGTTGTCACCCAGTGAACCAAGCATTTGTCGGCACTGCTAGGACTTCTGAGCTGTTTGCGCCAATCTTTTGAGCGTGTGGAATTATTGATTCTGGTCAGTGAAGATCATGGCCATTGTGAATTGTGCTTTGGGTGCAAAGATAGCTGAAAGCATTGCATTATTTATTCAGTAACAGCCCTTCATAATTGCATCCAACAAATTTGTCCTCGTGCTCATACAATACATATCTTGCCTCCACATGGTAAGAGTTCGTTTTCTAGTAGTGTGACGCAGCCTGCTTGTAGGCGGGCTTGTAGCTGGGCTGCGGGTGGTAAGAGGGGCGAGCATACTCCTGGTCGTAACGGGCCTCACCGTCGTACTTGACGTCAGCAACGTAGCCGGAGTAGGCATCAGCCACGGCGTAGGTCACCTTCTGGGTGCGACCGTCGGGAAGGACAACAGAGTAAGACCCCTTGGTGGTGTGGCCATCACGACCCTCCTGGGCGTTGAACTGGGGCCCGTAGTCTCCGTAGCCGTGGACGTCGTAATTGAAGTTGTACTTGGGCGGCTGGTCGTAGCTCTGTTGGTGGACAGGAGCATAGCTGGACCTGTGGTAGACTGGGGCCGGGGCCGGGGCATAGCTGGTCTGGTGGTGGGCCGGGGCCCTGTAGCTGGGGTCGTTGTGGGCGGCAGTAACGGCCAGAACAGCGGCGAGCAGGAACAGCTGGAAACATGTTGTGTGTTTGATAGTAGTGACATCATTTACACAAGCGTGATTACCCTTCGCGTTCATGCATTAACTTTATCGAAGGAATAGACAGATCGCAAAACACCACATGCTTTATTCCTTAACCGATTGCTACCTTAAGACGTCAATAGACGACGCATCAAACAACGTACTACTTCGATGTCGTTCGGACCAGTTGACGTACCTTGCGACGTACTACGGAGAATGATATACAAAAGTGTGACCGGCGATTTACACCCGCCAATTGAAATTTTTCCTCGACTTCAGACGAACACCAATTTAAAGGAGTGGTGTTTAGTTGAGTAATAGCCATAGCATGTCTGGCATGTGTACCGCTCCACCTCCCGAACACTTGCCTTCATGTTGTGCAGTAGGGTGTGTGGGATCAAGTGATACCAGCCGTGGTGGTGTTCTGACTTTTATACTGTGACTGGCGGTTGCCAGATATCCCCAGCCTATGACATGATATACAGGGGAAGGAGAGGAGAGGGTGTCGCGTGTGACCCCAGCTCCGAAGACCAGGGACGCCCGATATTGGTCAGAGTGACCTTCGGTCACCGTGTGAACCACAGACCTGTTGGCAACACGCACTGTCGGTGGTATCCCCCGCCTTGAAATGTCGATTGCGTCTTCACATATTTGAGATAAGGGTTTCGTACGCTTCTGCAGCCGTATCATTATTCCCGACTGATTATCACACAGTTCTTGGAATAATACAAATCGGCCTCGCACGTTTTGCCCTACTGACTGCATATTTTACTGCCGCGTTATTTTCTGATATCTGCAGACGGACTTGACAAGTTGTATGAGGTGAAACTCTGTCAACGCTTTGCTCGTTTTCCGTTAAGAAATTGACGCGCTTTAAGGGACATGTGGTTTGCCATCTTATCGCAACTTATGCACAAGACATTTCCAGCAAGTCCCACGCTGCTGCGAAATACTACTTTAAAGATACTTGATTTATATTAACATGTAGAATCTGATTGCGATTTTATTAAATTGAGGACAAATCCTAAACTCGTTAAGCTAATTAGACAAACCTTGTACTGATAGAGCACTGTGTCATGGCTATTTGGAGAACGATGGCATGGCTTCGCTTATTGATAACAAACATGGTTTTGGTACACCCGGGCATGATCATATCTTTTTTAAAACGGCACTACTGGGTTTTGTTCTACCCACGGCATGATTCAGAATTCCGCGGATTTATGAAGGAATGTTATTGTTTTGCGTGAAACTGACAATGTTCGTGACAGGTGAAAACGTTCGTGACGTTTAGCGTGAAAGTGATAATGTTGGTTCGTTGGTTGGCTGGTTTGTGATTTCGGTCGATAATGTTTGTTTGCATGTGTTGCATGCATAATTCTGGTTTTGCGCGCATCGTGGTTTTCTTCAGTGCTGTAGTTGTGAGATAAGCACATGTGGTTTGCTACTAGTTGACAGCCACCATCATTCTGTTCTATAATATGTGCGTTCACCAAAGGTGTACATTACGGTTACAATATCCAAACGACCCATATACAGTGAAAGACTGGAATTTGCAAAGACCTTATTTACCACCGATGCTTTTCAGCAGATCGATCTGATGCCTCCGCTTCCTTCACGATGGTGACATGAGTTCTCTATCGCCTCCCACATACGCTGTCTGCCTTAAATGACTCCATGTGCTTGCTTTTGGTCGGAGATTGTGACGGCAGGGCGGGTTCGTTTCTCGAGGTGCAAACTATACGGCGGTCTCTTCAAGCTGCTACAGTCTCGTACGTCATAATGTGCGCCGGCAAGAACCAGTTAGACTAGATACGAATTGCCACCATTGTGAGCTGGTAGAAGAGTTTTACGATCCTCCTTTATTAAGTTATGAATGTATGTGTAACTTCCCAAGAACACGCAGGTAAAAACAATAAAAACGCATACCACACAGACACACATTCACCAGCTTCCAAACGCATTAGCGCTCTAACGATGCGCTCTCAGGGCGCGTACGAAACGCCTTCGTGTTAGATGTGCGATGTTGACTACATTATACAACACTGGCGTGTGATTCCCAGAACGTCTCCCACCGGCCTCGGTTCTCGGCCTAGGCGGTGCGGGAGTCCGTCCTGCCGCGTGAGTCGCACACTGGTGTTGCGGTTTAACGCAAACATAGCTCTCAGCCAATCAGGCTCCCCCGTGCAGCATCACCTCATGAACCAGGCTAACCACTTGAAGCTTTGCCATGTGTTGAAGCGACATTCATCGAAATGTCTCACAAAGGTCAGAGACGTGTTGAATACTGCGCCGATCAAAAGACATTCTGGCAGAAAAGTTAATGATCATTTGGACTACATTTAAAGTTTGTCGGTACGCCTTATTAATGTCCCCGACATAAAACGTGGGACAGCGCCTGACCTATGTGAGCACCAACACCTTCACTAGAGGTTTGATGACGTCATTTGGAAGGCAGTGCCGCGCATGGGACAGGCCTATCAGCACGCCCATACACAGCGGCTGAGCTCGGACACGTGTGACTCCAAGGACAGGACGCTGTAAGACGAGACCCCGGTCCCTTACCTTCACACAGGATCGCATCGCAGCGTCACGAAAAGGTACGCAAAAGTCCGGAAAACGCGTAATTTTTTACGCATCCTGAATGTGATCAGTGACATTTCTCACGGCACATTCGCATGTCCACATTCTTCATACTGGGCATGATCATCGCTTAAGTGATCGTCCACATGATCCTCATCACGACCATACACGTGAATTGATCATAAACCACGCCAGCAACTTGCTTCTTTACATACTTTCCCCCTTATAGAGAGCGTCCCAACTTTTTTGCATGTTTCAACAAGAAACTTTAATGACAACCCAGGACCATCTACGTCTAATAACAGCACTGCGTATTACGACTACAGCATTGTCTTGGTATAACAAAAATACCAGTTTTACCAGTGTTTTGTCCAAACTACGCTGTTAACGCTTTGACTGGCTCAGCGCCGGCAATGGCCAGTTGTCAGGAAGCATATTGGGAGAAATGAGCCTGAGCCAATTCGTCACTACGGAGCAGGTGATACTCCGATTTCTAGATCTGAAGTGAGCCTCAATAACCACTATGGTACACGCAATAGGGCAGAGATCATAGTCATAGTATGACGTTCTGTTAAGTTCGCGTGATGATATATTCATGTTGCCATAGTCATTGTCTAAATAGGGTGTTTCGGGTTTCTTAACATTTATTATATAGACCCGTTGACAAATTAGTGTATTGCAAACATTACGGAACACACACGCAGGGGAAAGCAACTGAAGAGAACTGTAGAACTTTCATGGCGGTGATTCGGAGTTGCATTATTTATTGACTTTTCTGTCGTGGGAGCGTCTGCTTCAAATCGAAATGGTGGGTTCGGAAGAATTTCGATAAAACTAAAATTATTGATAAATTTGTGCACATCTGATCCAACGATAAGTGAAAAACGTGACAAATTGCTTGAAAAACGTAACTTACTTGAATATTACATCAGGAAGAGCATGTCTTTCAGAAAGTCTACCAAACCTCGCCTTTCGCTGCAGTTGTTTTCGCTGCAGACTCGCTGAGACGGTGTTAATGATTTCTAAGACAAACGAAAGTTTTCTTAAGTAACGCTTAGCAGCGAATTTCGATACGTTGCGATGTTTTGCGTATAATCTGCGATCATATGGCGAACCACTTGTCAGTTTAATGACGCAAATTACTTAGTGCAAATAGAACAAAGTGAGGGTAGAGATATTCACCTATACAGCTTATTCAGATTTTATTTACTGTCGACCACACACAACTTGGGATCCCACAGCGCACACAGTCTAGTTTTCACGACGCTTCGATTTATTGAATAGCATACTACTCACTCACTAATATTTGTTCCTCGCAATCAGCGAACCGCTTTCCGGAAACAAACGGCACCAAGCGCAGCTTTTAATGAAAGCTGGCAGCTGCATTGTTTTGAAAGCTTGCTTAAGCATGCTTGTTTTAGAAGTTATAACAATTCAAGTTACTGAAAACATAAAACGATGTGTTTTATATTGCTTTATATTTATTGAAAAAACGATGCTGCTGAAGCGTCGTCCAAAACACATCGCATCCACCATCGCAAGACGTCATCGCCATATAAAAACTGGTTACGAAACCAACAGTGGAGGCAATGCACAACTCAAGAATCTCACGAAGATAACAGGTCACTCTGACCCATATCGGGCGTCCCTTCTCTCCGACGCTGTGGTCACGTGCCACACCCGCCTCTCCCCTTCCCATCCCTTGCATACCATGCCATAGGCCGGGAAATCGGCCAGCCGCCAGTCACAGTATAAAAGGCGGGACACCACCACGGCTGGTATCACTTGATCCCACACACCCTACTGCACAACATGAAGGCAAGTGTTCGGGATGTGGGACAGAGCACATGCCAGACACGTTCTGAATACACCTCAACTTAATACCACTATTTTAAATGGCTGTTTGTTTGAAGTCAAGAAAATCATTTACATTGTCAGATGCAAGTCACCAGTAATACTCTTGTATTTCACTTCCCGCAGTACGTTGCAAGGGACATCAATAATTCCGAGCGTCAGCGAAGTACGCGTTGCTTAAAGCAATGTCTGTTGAGGTTTCAGGTAGTAATAGACCGCCGAATACAGCATATGCTGTTTTTGCGGTGTGTCTGTTCCTGCGATAAAGTCAATGCATGAACGCAAAAGGTAGCCAATCTTGTGTAAATGATGCCACCTCTATGACACACACAACACGTTTCCAGCTGTTCCTGCTCGCCGCTGTCCTGGCCGTTGCCGCCGCCGACAACGCCCCCAGCTACAGGGCCCCGGTCCACCACCAGACCAGCTATGCCCCGGCCCCGGCCCCGGCCTACCACAAGCCCAGCTATGCCCCTGTTCACCAGCAGAGCTACGACCAGCCGCCCAAGTACAACTTCAACTACGACGTGCACGGCTACGGAGACTACGAGCCCAAGTTCAACGCCCAGGAGGGTCGTGATGGGTACAGCACCCAGGGCTCTTACTCTGTTGTACTTCCCGACGGCCGTACGCAGAAGGTGACCTACACCGTGGCTGATGCCTACTCCGGCTACGTTGCCGACGTCAAGTACGATGGAGAGGCCCGTTACGACCAGGCCTACGCTCGGCCCTCTTACCAGCCGCAGCCCAGTTACAAGCCCACCTACAAGCCAGCTGCGTCACACTACTAGAAAACGAACTCCAACAATGACGAGGCAGGATGTGTGTTGTATGGGCACGAGGACAAATAGGTCGGACGTATTTATGTGCTAGCTGTTACTGAATATATCACGCCATGTTTCAAGCTATTTTTTCACTCAAAACACAACTTATGATAACCATGATATTCACTGGTCAGAATCAAAAATACGACACGCTCAAAAGATTGGTGCAAACAGGTCAGGAGTCCTAGCAGTGCCGACATATGTTTGGTATACGTGGTGGCAACCCACCAACTCAAATTTGAGCATGTGTCTGAGGGTTGCTACGATGCATGTCACATGCTGCCAACGTACCTAGAAATATGCATATTACTTGCTGCAAACGTCCATACAAATGTTTGGTCCATTAAAAGGCAACTCCAAAACTCAAATTTGAGCCTCAAATTTGCCTTTGCCTCTTTGCTGCTGATATCCATGCTACATGCTGCAAACGTATTGCTTGGGTCCAACAGTTACTCGAAACGTGAGAAGCTAACTTACACAGCATAATTTATGTTTCGCGCCCACAGTTTATTCAACTTTCGGTGCATGCTGAGCTTCCAATTGGCTGTTTTTCAAACATATCAGCGTTAAATTTTTAAGACTGATACAATGTATTTACATTCAAGACACATTCAAAACTCATCGAACTACTTCGTCAAGTTTTGTGATGATACAGGATTGCGTCGTAGCTATTTGAGGATTGATACCTTGGTTTCACGTATTGGCAGTAAGCATGCTTGTGGCACCACCAAGTACGACCATAAATTCTTTAACACGACACAACAGCTTCGCCTTGTTGTACGAAGAGAATGACCCAAAATGCGGCGGACTGGTGATAAATCGATCCTATTATTTTTCTAAAAAGTGATAATGATCGCGACAAATGGTTGGTAAATTTTTCGCGGCCAATGCCATTTTACTCGACAACGTATACTCATGTAATATGTAAATCTTATTCCGGTTCTTCGCGTACCGTGCTTCTTATTGATGCTGTGGTGGTGTGATGATGGTGTGTGACGTGCGGTTTGTAACTAGCTGACGGTCCCCCTCTTTCTTTTCCATAATGTGTGTTTAAAACATACGGATAGATCAGGGACACAGCATCAAAACAACCTCCTATATATCTAAAGACTGGAAATGTCAACAGCGTCCTTAAATACTGATGCATTTTGCACCGAATCTAATGTTCATCCTTCATTCATGAGGGTGACGTGGGTTCCATAGCGCCTCCCGCACACGCTGTCTGCTTTATTAGGCTGTATACGTTCGCTATTGATGGGAGCTTGGGACGGCAGGGCGGGTTCATTTCTCAAGGCACAAAGTACGCTCCGATCTCTTCAAGCAGTTGCAGCGGTGCACTTGCGTAATGTGTGCTGGCGAGGTCTGGTCAAAATAGGCACAGATGATCACCACAGTTTTTTTTTTGGAAAAAGTTTACGAACCCCCTTTATTTAGGGATGTACGCATGCACGACTTCCAAATGGCCAGTGTTTGTAGTGCAGTTGTGTTTTGTGTCCTGCGCCCCTGCTGCGGCGGGGATGCGACGGAGGCGCGCCGCTGCCGCAGTCTCGAGTATCAGGTTCGCAGGCCGGCCCGGCTCACGGCCCCCGCTGTCGACAGTCGCTGTAGGGAGAGCAGAGAGGGTAGGTCCACCGTGAAGAGCTGCTGTGGAGCAAGACTAAAAGACAGGGAAGCTTTGTTGAAATACTTGGCGTCTCATTACAAGCTATTTCGGCAAAATGGCGACCGGATTTGATGTGAGACTGATATTAGAGTTCAGCGGTACGAGCGATGGAAATGTGGTGGACTGGCTTGAGAAAGTCGAGCTGATTTGTGGACTGCACTAGTCTCCAGCGTGCGAGGCGTCAGTGATTGCCCTGTGGCTGACGAGCGGCGCCTCAGCCGTGTACAGGCAGCTGCCAACTAAGGACCTGCATGACTTGATGAAGAGGGATTCTTCAAATACTTCACCTTTTTTAGAGGAAGAAAAATCTCCACGGCGAGCGTTTTATGCGCGATACGAAACGGGCACAACCAGCTCGCGTTAGCAGAATTGCCCAACTTTGAAATCATACAACCCAAACAACATGTTAAGCACCAGAAATGATGGGAGGCAATTAGCATTATTCTACTAAAAGGGCAACATAAGCTCCAAATCACGGGCATACGAGAAACCAAGAAAAGTATCCCAGTTCTGTACATTCCTGTCTCGAATGGTCTGTTGGTGCGCTGAGTCTTTATACATAACGTGGTTTTGATAATTTTTATCAAATATTTGATAACTTACGGCCCATCGCGCGCAGACCAGAAAGGCGCCTACACTCTTACCTGTTCATTGCACTTCTTTCTTCTTCTTGCCTTGTTATAGCACTCCTAATTTATTTCCAGTTGTGAAGCTTTAATTGATATTTCCAAACAGACAACACAGAGAAAGAGCCAACAATGTCGGTTGAACTGGAGCATTTCCAGCAATCTTAAAAAACGGACCAAGCCACGGGAACCCAACACCGAAGCCAAGCCAACGTTTTCGTTTCGGTACATACATGTTTAAAGCGCAGCGCACCTTATACACGAGAGTACTATCTCGGTAGAGAATGTTCTTGGATGCCAGGGGCATTTTCAGGTCTCGCCAGCTGGAATAATGCAAGAGGTACACTACTTTAAGGGGCTGCTTCTACGGTCAGTCCGCGCAACATGATGGTGATATATCACGGCAATGCATGCGTCTTGTTCATTGAACCGAAGTACGACATTGGCGCCACGACGTGTTTACTTCTAGTAAGTGTGAATCGAACTATAAGGACTGGTGTTTCAAGTGCCCCGCGCCAATAAACGTATATGTGCCATACCGGAAACGTTGGCTTTGCTTCGGTCTTCGGTTTGCGGGGCTTGGCCTATTTCCTTGGGGCTGCTGTCGGCATGTTATCTCGGTAGAACATGTATTTGGATGTCAGAGCGGTGTTTAGGTCTCGTCATTTCGAATTATACAAGGAGGTGCACTACTTTAAGAGGGTGCTACTGCAGTCCGTCCGCACATGATGACAACATCTCACGACAATACATGGGTCTCATTCATTGAGCCGAAGTGTTGTAACTGAACCGACATTGTCGGCACGACGTATTTATTTCTAGCAAGTGTGAATTGCGTTATCCGGACCCGTGTATGAGGTGCACCGCGCCAATTAAAGCATATGTACCGTGCTGAAACGTGGGATTTACTTCGGTCTTCGCTTTCCAGGGCTTGGCTTATGACTTTGTCATTGTTGTTAGCATATTATCTCGGTGGAGCATGTCTTTGGATGTAAGTGGTACGGTTTGGATGTTTCGGTACGGCACATATACGCTAATAGACGTATATGTGCCGTACCGAAAACGCTGGTTTTGCTTCAGTCTTCGGTTTCCGGGGCTTGGTCTGTTTCCTTAGGATTGCTATTGGCATATTATCTCGGAAGAGCATGTCCTTGGATGTCAGAGCGGTTTTTAGGTCTTGCCAATTGGAATTATACAAGAGGTGTACTACTTTAATGGGGTGCTACTGCAGTCCGTCCACACATGATGGTAGCATATCACGGCAATGCATGAATCTTATTCATCGGACCGTAGTCTTGCAGTTCCACCGACATTGTCAGCACGATGTGTTTAGTTCCAATAAGTGTGAATCGACATTATCCGGATTCGTGTGTGAGGTGCACTACGCAAATAGACGTATATGTACCGTACAGAAAACGCTGGCCTTGCTTCAGTCTTAGTTTCTCGGGGCTTGGTCTGTTTCCTTAGGATTGCTGTTGGCATATTATCTCGACAGAGTATGTCTCTGGATGTCAGAGCGATTTCAGGCCTCGCTCTTTGGAATTGTACAAGAGGTGCACTACTTTAAGAGGATGCTACGACAGTACCTCTGCACGACATGATGGCAGCATCTCACAGCAACGGAGTAGTCATATTAATTGAACCCAAGTGTTGTAGCTTAAGCGACACTGCCGTCACGATGTGTTTGGTTCTAATAAGTGCGAGTCGCAATATCCGGACTCGTGCATGAGGTGCACTGCGCTAATAGACGTTAATGTACCGCACCGAAAACTTTGGCTTGGCTTCGGTGTTGGGTTCCCGTGGCTTGGTCCGTTTTTTAAGATTGCTGGAAATGCTCCAGTTTATCCGACATTGTTGGCTCTTTCTTTGTGTTGACTGTTTGGAAAAATCAATTTAAGTTTCACAACTGGAAATAAATTAGGAGTACAATGATTAGGCAAGTAGAAGAAAGAAGTTCAATGATAGGGTAAGAGTGTAGGCGACTTTCCGGTCTGCGCGCGACGGGCCGTAAGTTATCAAATATTTGATAAAAATGATCAAAATCATTTTATGTACGAAGGCTCAGCGTACCAACAGATAATTCGAGACACGAATGTGCAGAACTGGGATGCTGTTCTTGGTTTCTCGTATGTCCGTGATTTGGTGCTTATGTTTCCCTTTTAGTACGTGTTATAAATGGTCTGCTGCCTGCGTATTAAAAATCACATTACTGGTTTCTTGCCGAAATTACAATAGCTTCAAATGAAAATTTCTTTAAGATGATAGGCGCTCATGCGAGCATTGTGAGTAGCAATGGTCGAAACGACAAAATAAATAATGATATTTGCCCGCTCATTATTTTTGGTGCTAAAGATGTTGTTTGGGTTGTATGATTCCCTAGTTGGGCAATTCTGCCAACGCGAGCTGGTTGTGCCCGTTTCGTACTGCGCATAAAACGCTCGCGGTGGAGATTTTTCTTCTTCTAAAAAAGGCGAAGTACTTGAAGAATCCTGAAGAAGGTCATGCACGCCCTGAGGACGGCATTCAGCGTCGACAAGTTCGTGACCTACGAGCTGTTCACCTCGCGCCGGCTAAGGGCAGGTGAGACGGTCGACGTCTACCTGGCCGACCTGCAGCGGTTGGCGTCGGTGCTCCGCGGCCTCAGCGACGAGGGTATGGGTTGTGCCTTTGTTGCTGGGCTGCTCGACGCTACCAGGCGCACGCTGCGCGCCGGTGCTCGCCTCGAAGGCCTGCCGTTGCCGAACCTGGTGGAGAGGGCGCGGGCCGTCCTCAGATGGACGGCGCAGCAGATGTGCGGCAGCGGCAGTTCAGCGAGGGTGACCGACAGCAGCAAGCTTCACCTCTTTCACCTGTGGACAGGCCAACGAGCTGGCCAGGGACTGCCAGCGGTCTGGGTCCAGGCCGTGGGCGTGGACGACGCGGTGCTGACGGACGCCAGGGAAGAGGAAGACGCTGCTTCCGGTGTGACCGGATAGGTCACGTGGCCGCATGCTGTCAGGGAAACGACGCCGGAGAGCCGGCGTCAGCGCCAGCCTCCTCTCCAGCCCTGCAGTAGACGGCGCTCCACCCACCGCGCGGCTGGCAGTGGACGGCACCCAGTGTCAGGCGCTGGTGGACACCGGATGCTCCGTGTCCATTTCTCACGTCTCTGTTTGCCGCCACTGGAGAGGGCAGCCAGTTAATGTGGTGACCCTGGGTGGAGACAGATACACATGCGAGGGTACCGGACAAGTGACTGTGAGTACAGTGTCGCGTGCGGCCCGAATAGAGGTGCTTGTAACTGTCAGTAGGCCGCTGAACTTCGGGTTTATTCTGGGAATGAGCGGCGTGAGGGCGCTTCGGGGCGTTTCCGTCAGTGCGTCGAATGCAGTGCAGTTCGGGGTCGATGCACTGCCGGCTGGGTCGGCGTCTCCGGTAGTGACAGCGGGGTGTGATGCGAGCGTAGCCGCCGCCGTGTCACCCGAGCCGGCCGGTGGGGGGCCGAGGACAGAGGTTAGGATGCGAGTCAGTGGCTCCGATGGCGGTGACGGCGTGTGATGTGACCGCAGCCGCCGCCGTGTCACCCGAGCCGGCCGGCCATGGCCGGGGGCAGAGAGCGGCGAGTGACGTGGGCGCGGGGGCGCCGTGTCACCCGAGCCAGCTAGCCGGGACGGAGGAGGCAGAAGTTAGCGCTGCGTGTCTCTGACTCAAATGACACTGGTATGTCGAAGCCAGACAGCGACGGCGGTGTCAGATCGCCGTCACCGCCACCATCACTGCATGGAGCAGCCACTCCACATCAGTCATCTCGTCTGTCAGCAGATGTACCGTACTACGCGGTCCACTTCGACCCTCAGACAAGAACATGGAGTATGCGGTGGAAATGGAGTTACTCTGTAGGACCTGAATGTTTGACAAACTAAGTGCCGCAGTATGACGTACCGGAGAACGCCCACCGTGAGTTCAACGAAGAGCTGTCGCGATGGATTGATAACGGATGGCTGGTGCCATGTGTTGAGGAAGAACATGGACCTGTGAAAGGATTGGTACCGTTAATGGCGGTCCAACAGAAAAACAAGGACAAAGTGAGACCAGTGATGTACTATCGCGAGTTGACTAGTCATGTAGCCGCGCACACAGCAGCGGCAGACGTGTGTGCCGATCAGATGAGGGGGTGACGTCGGCATGGAGAGAATATCGTGGTTATGGATCTGCACAATGCATGCATGCAGGTGCATGTTGACGAGCATCTGTGGGCCTTCCAAACTGTGCAGATTCACGGCCATCGATACTATCTGACACGGCTTGGCTTTGGGCTGAACGTGGCCTCTCTGGTGATGAGGGCAGTGGTCCGGACAGTCCTTGAACAAAACGCAGACGTGGAGCGGGCCGCTCTGGCCTACGTGGACGACATCCTGGTGAATGAAGACATCATGGGTGCTGATAACGTCGTAGCTCACCTGGCAAATATACGGGCTGCAGAGTAAGCCGCCTGACCGATCAGCGGCTGGGGCTCGTCTGCTGGGCCTGCATGTCTCACGGGAGCGGGGGAGAATGCTGTGGAGGCGCGACAACCCGTACGGCCCACCGCCGACAATAATGACGCGCCGTGCAGTATTCTCCTGGTGCGGCCGCTGGGCGGCACACCCGCCGGTCTACGGCTGGCTCCGCCCCGCCACAGCCACGCTGTGGCGGGGCGGAGCTTCACAAAAGCTTCGTGTGAACGCCGTCACGCATGGCTGGGACGACAGAACAGCTGATGAGAAGCTGCGGGAACAACTGAGCGATGTCGCGACCCGGCTGACCCAGGATGACCCGGCACGCGAGGTGACCGTGCCGTGGTTTGGACAGATGCTAACTCAGTGGCAGCAGGAGTTGTGGTGACCACGCCCGAGGGCGATGCCATTGAGGACGGGTGCTGGTTGCGGAAGGACGACTGCACGCACATCAACATGGCAGAACTAGACGCGCCATTGTGTGGCACATGCATGTCGTCGATCTCCGAACAGACCCGGCCACTGTGCACCGCTGGATAGATGACGCCCTGAGTGGCCGAGTCCACCTGCGCACAAAAGCTCATGGAGGCATGGTGAGTTGGCGCCGGGTGAGTGTCATTCAGCAGCTTGTAAGTGAGCTGGATATAAGTCTATCTGTATCGCTGGTGCGTAGTGCTGAGAATCGTGCCGACGTGCCGAGCCGTGTGCCGAGAGACTGGTTGCGTGACGATTCGACCTTTGAGCGTGCGACGCCGGTTGGAGGCTGTGCGGTCGTAGTCGATCGGGTAACGACCGATGGTCACGGAGTCGACATAGTACCCACGGACGGTTCCACCGAGCAGGCGACAGACGGCCGCGCCGACCTTGAGATGGCGGTCGCCGACATCCACGCTCGTGCCGGTCATCCAGGGATCCTACGGACGCAGTTTTATGCTCGGCGCGACGTTTCGTCGACAGTGACGCGGTCACAGGTGAGGAGTGTGGTGAAGCGCTGCGACATCTGTCGCTCCATCGACCCAGCGCCGGTGACTTGGTCACACGGATCGCTGGATGTGCAGGATGTGTGGTCACGGCTGGCGATCGACGTGACCTGTTGACCTGCTGGAACAGATTTTCCTGGAGGGAGGTGCACCTGCGAAATTGTTGTGCGACAATGACACCGTCTTTGGCAGCAGTCAGTTGCAGGCATTCGCGGCACGATGGAGTATTCGCCTGCGGTTCCGAGCCGTGCATGAGCCCGGCGGCAATGGCATTGTTGAGCGAAATCACCGCACTGTCAAGATCATTGCCGCCGGGAAGCAGTGCTCTGTCGCCGAGGCGGTGCACATGTCGAATGTGACGCCGCGTGACGGTGAGACTGCGGGCGGTGCGCCGGCGGCAGCTGTCTATGTGTACCCTGTGCGGGATTGTATGCGGCCCGCTGCTGATCAGCCGGTGATTGTCGAGCCGCCAGAACCATGTGACACCGATCGGTATGTTGTTGGAGATACTGTCTGGGTTCGTCGTCGGGGACACGGTGTACGGAAACGTCACAGCCAGGGGTGGTGTCAGGCATTATTTCAGACCAAGCGGTGGAAAGTGACGGCGTTCCGTGGCATGTACGAAATTTGCGTCGTAGGGGCGATAGTGCTGCAGAGACAGGAGAAGCCGGTGACGGAGGCGCGGATGACAATGATAGTTTGTTCGTGAGGGTGCCTGTAGCCGGAGAGGTTGCTGATGCTGACCACTTTTGGGATGCTACTAATGCTGATGATAGTGCCGGTGCGGCTGCTGCTGATGGTGCCGATGTGGCTGCTGATGATGATGCCGGTGTGACAGGCGACCGTGACGAGCGAGTGTTGCCGCGTCGTAGCGGACGAGAGCGAAGGCCTGTGCGATTGCATACTTGTTGATCATTAGGATCAGGGTGGGGTGTTTGTAGTGCAGTTGTACTTCGTGTCCTGCACCCCTGCTGGGGCACAGGTGCGGCGGAGGCGCGCTGCCGTCGGTGCCCCGGCCCCGGTCAACTTCTTCCCGGCATCAGACCATTTCATGTGAGATGCAGCTCCGCAGTTCCTGACACTCATCATCTAGAACCATTCTCGTCCTCGCAGTCAACCGTTCGACCATCCACTTTCGGTTAAAGGCATTATGATTGAGTGCACCAAATATCAACAGCAACGCGAAGATGTGCAGGCCTATCGTCGTAAGCACAATGTCGAGGTTTCTGGTAAAACGTCGTTGGTAATGACCATCTTCAATTGCGCAATATTGTCTTCAACTTGCCCAGACTTACCGATTTGCTACAAGCAATGTAAAAGTAAATAAACGTACGTGTTTTCCACTTACATAGGTATGCTAAGCTGAAAAATATCTGCCAGGCGTGAAATGGTCCGATCGGGCCGAAACGCCTCCAACAGATAAAATGACATGGCGATGAAATATGTACTGTGCAACATGGGCAACGGAGTGTTGCTCGCTGTTCGTGATCCGTCCCTCTCTGAACGTGTTTCCCTTTATCTCAGTCCGGGCCGGTATCACATTGATGCCAGCACCGATGTTTCATACCGGACCAGCGCGACCACCGCAGCAGCGCTAATCCGGGCCACTCTGCATACGAACGAAAACCTCCGCGAAACGAAACATACGAAAACGATACCCATCAATGACGAGCAAAGATATGTGTTGTATGGATGCAAGAAAAAACTAGCTGTATGTATTTATGGATTGGGTGTTACCAAATAAATAATGCACTGTTCTTAGCCATTTTTGCACCCATAACACAAGTCATAACGACCAAAGCGTCCGCTGGTTAGATTTGATATTACTACAAGTTAGCTAGAAGGGTTTTTCCAAGCACAATTTGGCATCAACGTGCTGTTTTTTTCCCCATAGGTGTAGGAATCCAGGCCTTTTTTGTAGTTAGGACCATCCCGGATTACACTACACAACACGACAAGGTCGCACCGGGCCGCTCCCCCGATTCAGTGAGGAGGAGCGATCCAGTTCAGATCGCTGACGGACTTGACCGCCAAACCGTGGGCCGCTGTTTCGCCGCGCGGGGAAACCTTTGCTGCAGTGAGGTGGTCGTCCGTCATCCAAACGCATTGTGATGATGGAATATAAGGAATGTATGCGTGTGTGTGTCTCATGTTTTACTTTACGTTTGCTACCGGACAGAATTAGCCGGTTTAACGCAGTACCGAGCGCGTTTCCTTGCATGGGTGCCTGACGATAATAGCCGGTTTAACGCAACGTAGCCCACCCCTCTCCCTTGCTTTGCGCCGGACAGCACAAGAGCCGCGTCGGTGCCGGGGTCTTCGACGACCGGCTCCCCCCGGACCAGCCTGGGAGCAGCAGGGTCTAGTCGGACGACCTCCCCGTCCCCGTTCCCCGAGAGGGGACCATCACCCCGCCAGCCCTCCCTCTCCCCTGTCACCTCCAAACGGACCACGCTAGGACTGTCCAAACGCGCTCCCGCCCCACTACCTGGGCAGCAACACGGTCTCGCTCGCCTCCCCATAAATGAGCTCCCTAGTTAATGAATTCGTATTTCAATGGAATACCAGGTCCCTAGTATCTCATTGGAGTAAATTCAAAGAGTATATCATCAAACATAACCAATTCATTGCCTCTGTTCAGGAGACCCATTTTAATGACTCTGATTCTACGAACTAGAACTTCGATGTTCGAAATTATAGCCCCTATACCGATGATTTAGATGACACACCTCGCCGTGGCGGCACGGCGCTGCATGTGTCCAGTCATCTACTGCTAAATCGAGTGCACTTATCCCCAACTAATCCCCTCACTGCCGCCCAGCTCTCTCACCTCTTCTCTCAAATCCCCTCCCCTTGCCTAATCTTGGGCGATGTTAATGCCCACCACAGAGCGTGGGGGTGCCAATCAACACAACTACGCGGCACCATGCTCCACACACTACTACATACTCATGACCCCGTATACCTCAACAGTCAAACACTTACACACATACAACACTGAAGGACAACCGTCAGTTACTCCGTGATTGACCTGGCTCTCTCAACACCACGAATTGCGTCACACTTCACACACGACGTACAGACAAATCCGCTGTTCAGTGACCATTATCCGGTTCACCTTGAATTAAAAGTGCCCTCAGGACAGGTGGATTTCCATTTCCTCCCTCGATGGAACCTTCGCAAAGCGGACTGGACCACATTTAAAAATTACAGAGACGAGGCTCACCCTCCTGAGTCGAAACCCCAATCTCATTGTATATTTGAATAATCGTTTCGCTTCAGCACATTAGTCTGTTCCACGCACTCATCGCCATCCCGGGGACAAACACGCGCCCTGGTGGAACGATGAGTGTCAGCGCGCAGTGGCCATGCGACGCCGGGCCATGCGTAGTTTTGGCAATTGTATTTGCGCAGCCCACGAGGAGGAAGCTCGCAGGGCTCGACACCAAGCTAACGCAATAATAAAACAAGCAAAAAAGGAACGCTGGGAAAATTTTACTACCACGTCTAACCGATACACACCCCCCCCCCCCCCCCCCCACTATCAAAAATATGGTCGCTGATGCGAAGCTTCACTAATAAACGCGCATGCCACTACTAAATCCTGCACCTCATGGTAAACAACCAGAACTATGAAGTGCCATTTGAGGTCGCCACGCAATTCGCTCTACACTACGGCCGTGTTTCATTGTCCGATCAATACTCCCAACAGCTAACGAACTCGGTCAGTATCACACTCCATACGCTCGACTTTACTACTGACAACACCGAACACTATAGCGCACTCTTCACGCCGTAAAAACTGGGGCTGGTTCTCAGCAAGTGTGGCAACACATCGGTTGGTCTAGACAAGATCGCTTGCACTTTTTTCCGAAATCTGTCTGAGTCTGGACTGCTAAATCTTCTCTCTGCCTTTAATGATATTTGGATTAATGAAGCGTTCCCTGATACTTGGCGCTCTAGCACACTTATCCCGACACTAAAACTTCGCAAGCCTCCGTCTGATCCTGCGAACTATCGCACTATCTCTCTGTCAAACCGCACATCGAAATTAACTGAAAGAATGGTAACTGCTCGAATCAGGGCCTACTTAGAGTCCCACAATCTTATCACCCCTTACCAAAACGGCTTCTGCCCTGGCCGCTCCACGGCGGACGGTCTCGTCCAACTTGTTGATTCAGTGCAACGCGGCTTTCAACAAAAAATGGGTGCGGTTACATTATGTTTGGATCTCAAAGCCGCATTCGATAAAATGAATAAGACTGTCCTTCTCATTAAACTGCACAAGATAAGAGTCCGTGGCCGACTCGCCAAATTTTTGCAAAATTTCTTAGGAGATCGGACCTTTGCCGTTCTCTGCGGGAACACACTGTCAGCGCCTGCGAATCAGGACCATGGGCTACCCCAAGGCAGCGTGGTCTCGACAACGCTCTTTTTAATTATGATCAACATGTTTTTAATGACTTGCATGAAGTGTCGCCACATCTGAACTATTCTCTTTTCGCCGACGATCTGGCGGTGTGGTTTACCCACCCCAGTGTCGATCGAGCAAAGTACTTTGTACAACTTGCTCTAAATCACATTCATCAATGATGTAACCGGTGGGGTCTTGTGATTTCACCGCAAAAATCAGCGGCACTTATTTTTTCTAAGCAGCGCAAATCGTTGCACCTCGATCCCCTCTTAACCTGTTTGATCAACCCATCCCACTTGTATCCCAATTAATTATCTCGGGATCACCCTTGATCGCCGACTTACTTTCTGGCCCCATTTTGCCGACCTAAAACAGCGATGCCCCCGACGTCTTAATATCCTAAAATGTCTTGCTGTACGAGATTTGGGAGCTGGTGGGCACACCCTGCTCCGTCTGTATACCGCCGTGATTTGACCGATTTTGGACTTCAATGCCTTTATATTTGATGGTATTTCTTCGAGCAAAATTAACACCCCGGAAACGATCTCGAACGCCGCTCTCCACGTGGTCACTGGCGCCCTCCGTACATCCCCGGTGTCCATCATGCTGGCGGATGCACACATACCACCATTCACGCACCGACGCAAACAACAACTTCTCAGATTCTACGCGCAGGCAGCTGCCAGACCCACCCAGCCCACTTTCAAAATACTAACAGCACCCACTTCACAACGCAGCAAACACCCCACGATCAGCGCCCGCGTAACACAAGCACAATGCCTATTCCAACTGCCACACATCCACACGCTGCCCACACCTCCAATACCTCCGTTCTGGCTGGACACCCCTGCAACAATTCGGTTTCTATTTACACACAAAAACGTAGTGTCACAAATACGCAGGCCCAGTCCCTATTCGCGAAATTTCGTAATGAGCACAATACATATGCATACATCTATACCGATGGCTCCCGAGGTGATGACCGCACGGGAGCGGCATATATCCGTAACCATTATACCAAAACCAAACGACTTTCAGATTATCATATTGAATGCATATCAGAATTAGTGGCAATCTTTTCAGCACTTTGCCACGTTAAAAACATGCAATCAAACAAACTGTAATTTGCACCGACTCCAGCTCTTCCCTGCACGCCATATCAGCTCTGCACAATTCTCCACACCGTTTGATTTATAAAACCCTCTCAACACTATCATCACTACCAGCGGAGTCACACGTGGTCTTTCTCTGGATACCAGGCCATGCGGGCACCCAGGGGAATGACCTCGCCGACGCCGCTGCAAAAGAAAGCATCAACATGCCAGCCCGAAATCATCTTGCCTGCCCAGTATCTGACCATCCAACGGTTATAACCTCAGCATATCGCTGCTTTTTACGACGCGAATGGGACGAACACTACCGCCAACACACGCACAACATTAAGCCAACAATCTCACCCTGGATATCGTGCAACCAGAACACGCGGCTTAAGGAGATCCTTCTCTCTAGGCCCCGAATAAGCCACATAAACCTAACCCACGCATACGTCATAGAAAGCACCCCACCACTATGTCGCCACTGTCACACACTATACACGATAGCACATTTCATGCTGGCGTACCCAGTTTGCAGGCGCTGCCGTGAAAAACTCGTACGGAACACAAATAAACACAGACTCCCATTGACACTGCATACCATACTGGGCGACACACATCCTGAACTGCCGGCACTCCTCTTCAAATACTTACACAAAACCAATATCGATAATTACATATAACAACGTAAATGTTGCGAGGTTTTCACATGCTCAATCGCCTACGAGCGGGTTTGCCGTGAGGTTCTTCCACGCACAATGCGGCCAAAACGTGCTGGTTTTCTTCTATTGCAAAGGGTTTTTCGAAGCACAATTCGGCATCAACGTGCTGTTTTTTTCCCCATAGGTGTAGGAATCCAGGCCTTTTTTGTAGTTAGGGCCATCCCGGATTACACTACACAACACGACAAGGTCGCACCGGGCCGCTCCCCCGATTCAGTGAGGAGGAGCGATCCAGTTCAGATCGCTGACGGACTTGACCGCCAAACCGGGGGCCGCTGTTTCGCCGCGCGGGGAAACCTTTGCTGCAATGAGGTGGTCGTCCGTCATCCAAACGTATTGTGATGGTGGAATATAAGGAATGTGTGCGTGTGTGTGTCTCATGTTTTACTTTGCGTTTGCTACCGGACAGAATTAGCCAGTTTAACGCAGTATCGAGCGCGTTTCCTTGCATAGGTGCCTGACGATAATAGCCTGTTTAACGTAACGTAGCCTACCCCTGTCCCTTGCTTTGCGCCGGACAGCACAAGCCGGCTAAACGTAGCCCTTTGTCCGGCCTCAAGCCAGAAGTAAGTTCCCCCAGCCCCGGCTGTGACTTTAGGTGGCGGGGGCAATACAAAAAACATTCCCACAATTCTGAGACGCCATCGAAATTTAAAGGGGAATTATACCATCGATAGTGGGGGCTGCCCACAGGTTCGTGGGTCACACGGTGACCACAGGTCACTGTGGCACATATCGGACATCCCTGGTCTTCAGAGCTGGGGTCACACGCCACACCCACCTCTCCGTTTCCCCTGCATGTCATTCCCATAGGCTGGGAATATCGGCCAGCCGCCAGTCACAGCATAAAAGGCGATACACCACCACGGCTGGTATCACCTGATCCCACGCACCCTACTGGACAACATGAAGGCAAGTGTTCGGGATGTGGGACAGTGCATGCGCCAGACATGTTCTGGATATGTTCTGGATATGTCTGTTCCCTCGAGGAAGTAAGTGTATCCATTCAAACGGTAACCACGCTTGTGTAAATGATGCCACTTCTATGACACAAACAACATGTTTCCAGCTGTTCCTGCTCGCCGCTGTTCTGGCCGTTGCCGCCGCTGACAACGCCCCCAGCTACAGCGCCCCGGCCCACCACCAGACCAGCTATGCCCCGGCCCCGGCCCCGGCCTACCACAAGCCCAGCTATGCCCCTGTTCACCAGCAGAGCTACGACCAGCCGCCCAAGTACAACTTCAACTACGACGTGCACGGCTACGGAGACTACGAGCCCCAGTTCAATGCCCAGGAGGGCCGTGATGGGTACAGCACCAAGGGGTCTTACTCCGTTGTCCTCCCCGACGGCCGTACCCAGAAGGTGACCTACACTGTTGCTGATGCCTACTCCGGCTACGTTGCTGACGTCAAGTACGACGGCGAGGCCCGCTACGACCAGGCGTACGCTCGCCCCTCTTACCACCCGCAGCCCAGCTACAAGCCCGCCTACAAGCCAGCTGTGTCACACTACTAGAAAACGTTACCCATCCATGACAAGGAATGATGTATGTTGTATGGGTGCGAGGACAAACTAGTCGTATGTATTTATGGAATGGTTGTTGCTGAATAAATCATAGAGTGCTTCCAGGTTTTTCTACACCCAAAACACAACTCACAACTACCGGATTTTTTGCTGATGAGAATTAATACCACCACACGCGTATGAGATTAATGCAAACAGCTCAGAACTCCTAGCAGTGACTAGAAATGTTTGGTTCGCTGGATTGCATGTCACCAACTCGACTTTGATTATGTGCCTCAGTGTTCCTGGGATGCGTATTACATTCTGTCACGGTCCTAAACAGATGCATGTTAAATGCTGCAGACGTGTTTACGAATGTTTGGTCGACTAGATGGCAACGAAGCAACTCAAATTTGAGTCTGCCTTTCTTTGCTGCTGTGATGCATATTAGATGCTGCCAACGTATTGCTTTGACACGACCGTCCCTCGACACGTTAAAATCTGTCTGTCACTCCGCAAAAGCTGGGTTCCACTTCCACTTTCCACGCAAAAAGCTTGTTTATTGACCTTGTTCAGCAATTGGTGTGCTGATAAGAGGATTGTGTCGTGGCTGTTTGAGGAATCATGGCTTGGTTTCACTCATGATAATACACATCCTTTTAGTACGACCAGGTATGAACATAGATTGACTAGCACGGCACAAAAGCTTAATTGTGTTCCACTGATGAGATGATTCGGGATCAAGCGGATTTATGACTGACCGATGTTATTTTTTTTCCAGAAGTGTCTCATCTTTGGGGCATCTTTCGGAAACATTCCATCGGGTGGCCTCAGGGCCAGTTACGTCTGATAATAGCACTGGGTAGTGTCAATGCAGCGCTTTGAAAACAAATATATAATCAATGTTAACTATTTTTGAGTCCAAAGTACGCTGGTCAACGCTTTGATTTCCCAGCGGTCGGCAATGCCCGGTTACCGGGAAGCATATGCCCTGTTACTGGGAAGCATATTTGATAAGGTTTCAAACAGTGCGTCACTATGGACCATGTGATATTCCCATTCTTAATCCGAAGCTCGCCTCGATAACAAACACTGTGATGACCGCAATCCGGTACAAATCACAGCCATAGTATATCGCTTCGTTGAATTCGTGTGATCATAAATTCATGTTGTCATATCTTTTAATATAAACACAGTGTTTCAAGCTTTCGCTCCACTTATTACACAAACTTTTTGGCAACTTGGTGCGTTGCAAATATAGCAGAGCACGCACGTTGCGAAAAGAGAGGTGAATGAAATGTATGACTTTCATTGCGGGGATCTGAGGGTTTAATGACACGTGTCTCGAAGATGCGGCTGCCTCAAATTGGAATGGTAAACTGAGAAGAATTTCGATGAAACCGGTACTATCAATCAAATCGTACGCGTCTGACCTAGCAATAAGTCACAAGTACAAAAGGTGGGACACTTCCTTAAGTTTTCATGAGGGAACATATACATTTCAGCGAGTGTAGGAAGCCCCGCACTTCTCTCCAGCCGAGTGCCAGCTAGGTGAAGCCTGACACGTTAATCACCTTGTCTTTGGCGTGTTCACCGGGCATCGGTCCCCGGGGCCAGCTACAGATACAGATCTTCCGACGCCCTTTTAATCTCCAGAAGCTTCAGGTACTTTGGGTCGCTTTCTGTACCTTGGACACTCTTCCTTTAGTGTACTCTTGACACATTGACTCGATATGAGAAAACTCTTCCCAAACAGGCGCTGCGATTGGCCAATTATACCCTTATTTGCATTCGCCAGCAGTCGCCTCAGTCCTTGCGTCATTTTCACCGGCTTTCGTCGTCCCCCGGTGTGCCGAACATGCTCTTAAGTCTCCAGATTTGTTAAGTCGGTGTAATACATCTTTCGGGTCGACCAAATGTCGTTAAAGTAGCATTAACAGCAGCGTCGGACATGCTGGGAATGTATTGCGCATAAGGTGCAATGATATCACGAGCTGCTTAAAGGATGCCAATTTCTTAATGCAACAAAAACGAAGCAATAACTTCTTTTCAACTTTAACAACTTGTCCATCCGTTGGCTGACATCAGATCATAACACAGCAATAAAACATGCAGTCAGCTGAACAAAACGTAGGTGATTCATTCCAAGTATTCAAACAACTGTGCATGTCATTCAGTGGGGAAAACAGTTCTGCCGCAGAGACGTCCAAAATAGTTGACCCCACCAATACTAGATGCCATAGGCATCTAAAGGCGGGTTACACCAACGACAGTGGCGGCTGTCCACCACCCAAGTATCGCAGGGTGATAACCACAGGTCACAGTAACCCATATCGGGCGTCCCTGGTCTCTGGAGCTGGGGTCACACGCCACACCCGCCTCTGCCTATCATGTCTGCATATCGTTCCCGTAGACCAGGAAAATCTGCTAGCCGCCAGTCATAGTACAAAAGGCCAGACATCACCACGGCCGGTACCACTTGATCCCACACATCCCACAGCACAACATGAAGGCAAGTGTTCGGGATGTGGGACAGAGCACATGCCAGGCATGCCCCGGATACCCCTCACCCCGCTCTTTCAAATGGTCGTTCGTTTGAGGTCGAGGAAAAACATTTTCTTTGCCAGAAGGAAGTCATCAGCAATACTCTTGTATACCATTTCCTGCAGTACTTTGCATGCAACATCAGTATGGCCGAAGAACAGCGAAGTAACACGTTGCTCGATGCGCCGTCTATTCACGTCTGCAGGCAGCAATAGATCAAGACATACCGCATGTGGTGCCTCGCGGTGCGTCCGTTCCCTCGACAGAGTTAATACATGGACGCAAAAGGTAACCACTTTCGTGTAAATGATATCACCACTATGACACACCCAACATGTTTCCAGCTGTTCCTGCTCGCCGCTGTTCTGGCTGTTGCCGCCGCCGACAACGCCTCCCGCTACAGGGCCCCGGTCCACCACCAGACCAGCTATGCCCCGGCCCCGGCCTACCACAAGCCCAGATATGCCCCTATTCACCAGCAGAGCTACGACCAGCCGCCCAAATACAACTTCAACTACGACGTGCACGGCTACGGAGACCACGAGCCCCAGTTCAATGCCCAGGAGGGTCGTGATGGGTACAACACCCAGGGCTCTTACTCTGTTGTCCTTCCCGACGGCCGTACCCAGAAGGTGACCTACACCGTTGCTGATGCCTACTCCGGCTACGTTGCCGACGTCAAGTACGACGGCGAGCCCCGCTACGATCAGGCCTACGCTCGCCCCTCTTACCACCGGCAGCCGAGTTACAGGCCCGCTTATAAGCCGGCTGCGTCACACTATTAGAAAGCGATCCCCATCCATGACGAGCAATGTGCATGTTGTATGGGTGCGAGAACAAACTAGTTGTGTGTATTTGCGAATTGCTTGTTACCAAATAAATCATGCACTGTTCTTAGCCATTTTTGCACCCATAACACAAGTAATAACGACCAAAACCTCCGCTGCCTAGATTTACTATTACTACACGTTCGCTAGATTGAAGCAAACAGCTCAGAACTCCTAGCCGTGCCCACAAATGTTTGATTCACTGGATGGCAACTCACCGCTCAACTCACGTGTCCCAGTGTTGCGTTGCTGCGATACATATTACATTATGCCAACGTTCCTTTACATATTCATATTTATGTTGCAAATGTATTGCCACGGCCCGACCGCTCCTCGAAACCTTCAAAGCTAGCTTACACAACATGCATGAGTGTTTCTCGCTCAACGCTTATCCAGCTTTCAGTGCACGCCAATTAACCAAACGAAGGTTCTCAAACGATATCAGTGTTGTAAGCCCAAAACTGCTGAGGTGGTATTATATAAGGACATATTCAAGGCTCATTGATCTATTTCGTCAAATCCTGAGCTGAGAGACGGTTACGCCATTGCTATTTGGAGAATGATTGCTCTGTTTCATCTATTGACAACAACCATGTTTTTGGTACAACCAGGTAGTACCATATATCCATTAGCACGGCACAGCAGTTTGGCTTTATAAAACCAAGTTGAAGCATATAAATAGGTTTAGACTTAAGGCTATTCACGAGATGACCTGGGATACAGCACGGTTTTGACTGATTGATGCTGTTGTATTTCTTGCAAGTGATAATGACTGTGACAGGTGGCTTGTGAATATTTCGCAGCCCATGCAGTGGTACTCGATAACGTAACCAGACGTATTCTTTTAGATAAAACAGCAGTTTTAGGCTTATTTCTCGGTGAAAAACCAGGAGAATGGAGATAGAGATGGGCTGACACTTTGGCAGCATGCCTTTGTCGAAGCAATAGCAAACGTGAATCATAAATTGCTTCCCGATGATTCTATACGATTTTCACGTTTTTTAATGCAAGCCACATTTTTGAGGACATCGGACATTTCAACGACTGCAATTGTACAGGCATTGCACATGACCCATCAGGCATCGCTTACACATGTCAATGATTGTTAGCTAGCACACATGACAGGTAAAGGTACATATCACATCCGCATAATCGGCCATTTTGCGCGCTATATGTTAAGATTTGCTCGTCAACTTTTTAGAAGAATAGATTCACTTATTTTCCTGTCTGGGTGGTTCTGTGCTTTGTGGATGACTTTGAGCTCTAAAATGAGCATAGGGTCCATGCCTCCCTCGATTTCAGGCTGGGCCTGTTTTGCGAACAAAAATGGTCACCGAAAGGGGTGCTAGCTGTTTTGTTTTTTTAGCGTCTCGCGGGTGTTCATTATATCTCAAACGAGTAGGGTGCATGGACTTCCCGGTGTAAACTATGTCCCTCCCATGTTTTTCACGCGGTCTATTCTTGATTTTGTCCACCACTTTTTTTGCGTGCAAGCCCCTTGAAACCCAGAACTGCATAAATTACATATGTTGCCACCCGGGCGCTTAATCTTCGAGGTGGAAGATTTCACCAGATACTTTTTAAGCTTATCGTTGTTTTTTCAAGCTATGCGCAATCGTAGTTTTGGTTTTTCAATAATTTATTTGATTTTCTAAAGCAAATGCTCATCTATGCAAGGTGGCGTCAAGAATCCGTCTTCCGATAGGACGTGTTCCCGCCTCCTACCCCGATCCGCCACGCGCTCTAGACTTTTCTACTTCTTCCAACATTCTACCTAAAAGTTGCAGAGAATATCCGTTGCCCAACAGCAAAGCCCATATTTCGTTTATACTCTTTCTTTCCATTTCATTTCTAGATGAGCTGTTTAGAGGCTTATGGAACATCTTACGAGTGATGTTGTGCTTAATCTAAGTTGGCTGCGCAGATTCGCAGTGCAGAAGAATGATACCAGAGCTGGTGGCTTGATAAAGAGCTCCGTTTCTAGCGTTGTGCGGTTGATCCTCACTTCCACTCTCATAAGCGTATCCAAAGATGGGACCCCATTTCCAACAAATGTCATTGTCAGATGTTATGTGGCAACGGATTTCATTTGTGCAGCACGCCCCTTTTAAAGCTCAAAGTCATCCATAGAGCACAGGACCGCCCAGACAGGAAGATAAGCGAATCTATTCCCCTAAAAAGTTGGCGACAAAATCTTAACATACAGGGCGCATCAAGGCCGAATATGTTAACATAATATGAGCCTTGATCTGTGATGTGTGCGTACTTGAAATCGTCGACATGTGTAAGTGATGCCTTACACGTCATGTCCGGTGTCTGTTCGGTTAAAATCGTTTGCACGTATAATTGATGCGCGATGTGTGATGCATTCTTCACCTCGCTTGCATGTTTGAATAAAGATCGATGCGTGACGCTTATTTTCTTGAAATTGTTTGCATGTACACGTATGTCCGCGCATTTTAATTCTGAGATAGGATCTTGGTAATGCATGGCAGTCGCTCTTTGTTTAATCCCCTGAATGTTGGAGTCCAGCAAAAACTGTGGCTCGCTGTTTAAAAAAACCTCAAAATCGAGTAGAATCATCGGCAGACAATTCTGAATTCACCACCGGTATTGTTTCGAAAACCCATATTGCGGAAATTTTAACCCAACTATATGTCGATTCTCCTGGTTCTTCTCTAAGGAATAAGGCCAATACTACCGTCTCATATAGAAAAATGTCAGTTTACGTTATCGAATAACACCGTATGGGCTGCAAAATATTCACAAACCACCTATCACGATCATTATCGCTTACACAAAAATCAGTAGTATCGATCAGTATAACGATACTGTATCCCAGGCCATCCCGTGGATAGCCTAAAATCTGTTCACATTTATATGCTTCAATTTGGTTTCACAAAACCACACTTCTGGGTCGTGTTAATGGATATATGGTCCTACCTGGCTGTACCAAACACATGGTTGTTGTCAATAGGTTAAATAGAGCGATCATTCTCCAAATAGCAATGACGTAATCGTCTCTCAGTTCAGGATTTGTCCAAATAGTTCAATGAGCCTTGAACATGTCCTTACATAATACGATCTCATCAGTGTTCAGCTTACAACTCTGACATCTTTTGAGAGCCTTCCATTGGGCAATTGGCATGCACTGAAAACTGGATAAGCGTTGAACGAGAAACACGCATGTATGTTGTGTAAGCTAGCTTTTAAGGTGTCGAGGAGCGGTCGGGCCATGGCAATACATTTGCAACATAAAATATAAATGTTTAGGAACGTTGGCAGAATGCAATTTGCATCGCCGCAACACTGAGGCACAAGCTCAAAGTTGAGTTAGTGAGATGCAATCCAGTAAGCCAAACAGTTGTAGGCACTTCTAGGAAATCTGAGCTGTTTACACAATCTCATAAGCGTACAGTATGATTGATTCTTACCAATGGAGTTTACGACCCTTGTGACTGGTGTTTTGGGTGTAAAAAGGCTTAAAGCATTGCATGATTTATTCAGTAACAACCATTCCATAAATACATCCAACTAATTTGCCCTCGTGCCCATACAAGACATATCTTGCCTCCACATAGTAAGAGTTGGTTTTCTAGTAGTGTGACACAGCTGGCTTGTAGGTGGGCTTGTAGCTGGGCTGCGGGTGGTAAGAGAGCCGAGCGTAGGCCTGGTCGTAACGGGCCTCTCCATCGTACTTGACGTCAGCAACGTAGCCGGAGTAGGCATCAGCCACGGTGTAGGTCACCTTCTGGGTACGGCCGTCGGGAAGGACGACAGAGTAAGAGCCCTGGGTGTTGTAGCCATCACGACCCTCCTGGGCGTTGAACTGAGGCTCGTAGTCTCCGTAGCCGTGCACGTCGTAGTTGAAGTTGTACTTGGGCGGCTGGTCGTAGCTCTGCTGGTGAACAGGGGCATAGCTGGACTTGTGGTAGGCGGGGGCCGGGGCCGGGGCATAGCTGGTCTGGTGGTGGGCCGGAGCCCTGTAGCTGGGGGCGTTGTCGGCGGCGGCAACGGCCAGAACAGCGACGAGCAGGAACAGCTGGAAACATGTGTGTGTCATAGAGGTGGCGTCATTTACACAAGCTTAGCTACCTTTTGCGTTTATGCATTGACTTTATCGAAGGAACAGACACACCGCAAAAACAGCGTATGCTGTATTCGTCGGTCTATTACTACCTGAAAACCATAACAGACAATGCTTTAAGCAACGCGTACTTCGCTGACGCTCGGACCTAATGATGTCCCCTGCAACGTACTTCGGGAAGTAAGATACAAGAGCATTACCGGTGACTTGCATCTGACAATGTAAATTATGTTCTTGACTTCAAACAAACAGCCATTTAAAATGGTCGTATTAAGTTGAGGTGTATTCAGAACGTGTCTGGCATATGCTCTGTCCCACCTCCCGAACACTTGCCTTCATATTGTGCAGTAGGGTGTGTGGGATCAAGTGATACCAGCCGTGGTGGTGTTCTGACTTTTATACTGTGACTGGCGGTTGCCAGATATCCCCAGCCTATGACATGATATACAGGGGAAGGAGAGGAGAGGGTGTCGCGTGTGACCCCAGCTCCGAAGACCAGGGACGCCCGATATTGGTCAGAGTGACCTTCGGTCACCGTGTGAACCACAGACCTGTTGGCAACACGCACTGTCGGTGGTATCCCCCGCCTTGAAATGTCGATTGCGTCTTCACATATTTGAGATAAGGGTTTCGTACGCTTCTGCAGCCGTATCATTATTCCCGACTGATTATCACACAGTTCTTGGAATAATACAAATCGGCCTCGCACGTTTTGCCCTACTGACTGCATATTTTACTGCCGCGTTATTTTCTGATATCTGCAGACGGACTTGACAAGTTGTATGAGGTGAAACTCTGTCAACGCTTTGCTCGTTTTCCGTTAAGAAATTGACGCGCTTTAAGGGACATGTGGTTTGCCATCTTATCGCAACTTATGCACAAGACATTTCCAGCAAGTCCCACGCTGCTGCGAAATACTACTTTAAAGATACTTGATTTATATTAACATGTAAAATCTGATTGCGATTTTATTAAATTGAGGACAAATCCCAAACTCGTTAAGGTATTTAGACAAACCTTGTACTGATAGAGCACTGTGTCATGGCTATTTGGAGAACGATGGCATGGTTTCGCTTATTGATAACAAACATGGTTTTGGTACACCCGGGCATGATCATATCTTTTTTAAAACGGCACTACTGGGTTTTGTTCTACCCACGGCATGATTCAGTATTCCGCGGATTTGTGAAGGAATGTTATTGTTTTGCGTGAAACTGACAATGTTCGTGACGGGTGAAAACGTTCGTGACGTTTAGCGTGAAAGTGGTAATGTTGGTTCGTTGGTTGGCTGGTTTGTGATTTCGGTCAATAATGTTTGTTTACATGTGTTGCATGCATAATTCTGGTTTTGCGCGCATCGTGGTTTTCTTCAGTGCTGTAGTTGTGAGATAAGCACATGTGGTTTGCTACTAGTTGACAGTCACCATCATTCTGTTCTATAATATGTGCGTTCACCAAAGGTGTACATTACGGTTACAACATCGAAGCGACCCATATACAGTGAAAGACTGGAATTTTCAAAGACCTTATTTACCACCGATGCTTTTCAGCAGATCGATCTGATGCCTCCGCTTCCTTCACGATGGTGACATGAGTTCTCTATCGCCTCCCACATACGCTGTCTGCCTTAAATGACTCCATGTGCTTGCTTTTGGTCGGAGATTGTGACGGCAGGGCGGGTTCGTTTCTCGAGGTGCAAACTATACGGCGGTCTCTTCAAGCTGCTACAGTCTCGTACGTCATAATGTGCGCCGGCAAGAACCATTTAAACTAGATACGAATTGCCACCATAGTGGGCTGGTAGAAGAGTTTTACGGACCTCCTTTATTAAGTTATGAATGTATGTGTCACTTCCCAAGACCATACAGGTAAAAACAATAAAAACGCATAGCACACAGACACGCATTCACCGGCTTCCAAACGCATTAGCGCTCTAACGATGCGCTCTCAGAGCGCGTACGAAACGCTTTCGTGTTAGAGGTGTGATGTTGACTGTACATTATACAATGCTGGCGCGTGATTCCCAGAACGTCTCCCACCGGCCTCGGTTCCTAGCCTAGGCGGTGCGGGAGTCCGTCCTGCCGCGTGAGTCGCACACTGGTGTTGCGGTTTAACGCAAACATAGCTCTCAGCCAATCAGGCTCCCCGTGCAGCATCACCTCATGAACCATGGTAACCATTTGAAGCTTTGCCATGTGTTGAAGCGACATTCATCGAAATGTCTCACAAAGGTCAGAGACGTGTTGAATTCTGCGCCGATCAAAAGACATTCTGGCAGAAAAGTTAATGATCATTTGGACTACATTTAAAGTCTGTCGGTGCGCCATTGCCATAAAACGTGGGACAGCGCCTGACCTATGTGGGCACCAACACCGTCACTAGAGGTTTGATGACGTCATCTGGAAGGCAGTGCCGCGCATGGGACAGGCCTATCAGCACGCCCATACACAGCGGCTGAGCTCGGACACGTGTGGCTCCAAGGACAGGGCGCTGTAAGACGAGACCCCGTCCCTCACCTTCACACAGGATCGCATCGCAGCGTCACGAAAAGATACACAAAAGTCCGGAAAACGCGTAATTTTTAACGCCTGCTGAATGTGATCAGTGACATTTCTTACGGCACATTCGCACGTCCACATTCTTCATACTGGGCATGATCATCGCTTAAGTGATCGTCCACATGATCCTCATCACGACCATACACGTGAATTGATCGTAAACCACTCCAGCAAATTGCTTCTATACTTACTTTCTCCCTTATAGAGAGCGTCCCAACTTTTATTGCATGTCTCAACAAGAAACTTTAATGACACCTCAGGACCATCCACGTCTTATAACAGCACTGCGTATTACGACTACAGCATCGTCGTGGTAGGACAAAAATACCAGTTTTACAAGTTTTGTGTCCAGATTACGCTGTTAACGCTTTGACTGGCCCAGCGCCGGCAATCGCTAGTTGCCAGGAAGCATATTGGGAGAAATGAGTCTGAGCCATTTCGTCACTACGGAGCAGGTGATACTCCGATTTCTAGATCTGAAGTGAGCCTCAATAATAGCCACTATGGTACACGCAATAGGGCAGCCATCGTGGTCATATTATAACGTTCTGTTAAGTTCGCGGGATGATATACTCATGTTGCCATAGTCATTGTCTAAATAGGGTGTTTCGGATTTCTTAACATTTATTATATACACCCGTTGACAAATTAGTGTATTGCAAACATTACGGAACACACAGGGGAAAGCAACTGAAGAGAACTGTATAACTTTCATGGCGGTGATTTGGAGTTGTATTTTTCATTGACTATTCTGTCGTAGGAGCGTCTGCTTCAAATCGAAATGGTAGGTTCAGAAGAATTTCGAGAAAACTAATATCATTGATAAATTTGTGCACATCTGATCTAACAATAGGTGAAAAACGTAACAAGTTAGGATGCTCGCTTAAATCTTACAACAGAAAGAGCATGTCTTTCAGACAGTCTACCAAACCCCGCCTTTCGCTGCAGTTGAATGCCAGATAGGGGAAGTATGACTCGTCGTCCATCATCTTGTCTTCGGTCTGTCTACTGGACATTGATCCGCGGGACAAGCTAAGAACACTGGTCTTCGATGCCGTTTCAATCTCCAGAAGCTTCTGGTACCTTGACATTCTATCTGCACTTTGCACCCTCTTACTGCAGTGCGTTATTGACACATGACTCCCAACTGGGGAAATACTTTACAAGCAGGGTTGCGATATGCCCACTGTACATTCAGCCGCCTTCGCCAGCCGTCGCAAAAGCTTTATCATCATTTTCACAAGCTTCCGATCCCTTCCGATGTGCTGAACATACTGTGAGGTCTCCAGACTCGCTAAGACGGTGTTAGACGGTGTGACGGTTAGACGGTGTAAGACGGTGTGATTTCTAAGACAAACGAAAGTTTTCTTAAGTAACGCTCAGCAGCGAATTTCGATACGTTGCAATGTTTTGCGTATAATCTGCGATCATATGGCGAACCACTTGTCAGTTTAATGACGCAAATTACTTAGTGCAAGTAGGTCAAAGCAAGGCTAGAGATTTTCACCTATACAGCTTATTCAGATCTTACTTACTATCGACCACATACAACTTGGGATCCCACAACGCATACAGTCAAGACTTCACGACGCTTCAATTTATTCAATAACATACTACTCACTCGCTAATCTTTGTTCCTCGCAATCAGCGAACCCCTTTCCGGAGACAAACGACACCAAGCGCAGCTTTTAATGAAAGCGGACAGCTGCATTGTTTTGAAAGCTTGCCTAAGCATGCTTGTTGTTTTAGAAGTTACAACAATTCAAGTTACTGAAAACATAAAACAATGTGTTTTATATTGCTTTATGTTTATTGAAAAAACGATGCTGCTGAAGCGTCCAAAACACATCGCATCCACCACCACAAGACGTCACCGCCATATAAAAACTGGCTACGGAACCAACAGTGGAGGCTATCCACAACTCAAGAATCTCACGAAGATAACAGGTCACTCTGACCCATATCGGGCGTCCCTCGTCTCCGACACTGTGGTCACGTGCCACACCCGCCTCTCCCCTTCCCATCCCTAGCATACCATGCCATTGGGCGGGAAATTGGCCAGCTGCCAGTCACAGTATAAAAGGCGGGACACCACCACGGCTGGTATCACTTGATCCCACACACCCTACTGCACAACATGAAGGCAAGTGTTCGGGATTTGGGACAGAGCACATGCCAGACACGTTCTGAATACACCTAAACATAATACCACTATTTTAAATGACTGTTTGTTTGAAGTCAAGAAAATCATTTACATTGTCAGATGCAAGTCACCAGTAATGTTCCTGTATCTCACTTCCCGCAGTACGTTACAGGGGACATCATTAGGTCCGAGCGTCAGCGAAGTACGCGTTGCGTAAAGCATTGTCTGTTATGGTTTTCAGGTAGTAATAGACCGACGAATACAGCATATGCTGTTTTTGCGGTGTGTCTGTTCCTTCGATAAAGTCAATGCATAAACGCAAAAGGTAGCTAAGCTTGTGTAAATGACGCCACCTCTATGACACACACATGTTTCCAGCTGTTCCTGCTCTCCGCTGTTCTGGCCGTTGCCGCCGCCGACAACGCCCCCAGCTACAGGGCCCCGGTCCACCACCAGACAAGCTATGCGCCGGCCCCGGCCCCGGCCTACCACAAGCCCAGCTATGCCCCTGTTCACCAGCAGAGCTACGACCAGCCGCCCAAGTACAACTTCAACTACGACGTGCACGGCTACGGAGACTACGAGCCTCAGTTCAACGCCCAGGAGGGTCGTGATGGCTACAACACCCAGGGCTCTTACTCTGTCGTCCTTCCCGACGGCCGTACCCAGAAGGTGACCTACACCGTGGCTGATGCCTACTCCGGCTACGTTGCCGACGTCAAGTACGATGGAGAGGCCCGTTACGACCAGGCCTACGCTCGTCCCTCTTACCATCCGCAGCCCAGTTACAAGCCCACCTACAAGCCAGCTGCGTCACACTACTAGAAAAAGAACTTCAACAATGACGAGGCAGGATGTGTGTTTTATGGGCACGAGGACAAATAGGTCGGACGTATTTATGTGATAGCTGTTACTCAATATATCATGCAATGTTTCAAGCTATGTTTTCACTCAAAACACAACTGATGATAACCATAATATTCACTGGTCAGAATCAAAAATACGACACGCTCAAAAGATTGGTGCAAACAGCTCAGGAGTCCTAGCGGTGCCGACATATGTTTGGTATGCGTGGTGGCAACCCACCAACTCAAATTTGAGCATGTGTGTGAGGGTTGGTACGATGCAGGTCACATGCTGCCAACGTACCTAAAAATATGCATCTTACATGCTGCAAACGTCCCTACAAATGTTTGGTCCATTAGACGGCAACTCCAAAACTCAAATTTGAGCCTCAAATTTGCATGAGCCTCATTGCTGCTGATATCCATGCTACATGCTGGAAACGTATTGCTTGGATCCAACAACTACTCGAAACGTGAAAAGTTAGCTTACACAGCATAATTTATGTTTCGCGCCAATAGTTTATTCAACTTTCGGTGCATGTTAATCTTCCCAATGGCTGTTTTTCAAACATATCAGCGTTTGATTTTTAAGACTGATACAATGTCATTACATTCAAGACACATTCAAAACTCATCGAACTATTTCGTCAAATTTTGTGATGATTCAGGATTGCGTCGTAGCTATTTGAGGATTGATACCTTGGTTTCACGTATTGGCAGTAAGCATGCTTGTGGCACCACCAAGTACGACCATAAATTCTTTAACACGACACAACAGCTTCGCCTTGTTGTACGAAGAGAATGACCCAAAATGCGGCGGACTGGTGATAAATCGATCCTATTATTTTTCTAAAAAGTGATAATGATCGCGACAAATGGTTGGTAAATTTTTCGCGGCCAATGCCATTTTACTCGACAACGTATACTCACGTAATATGTAAATCTTATTCCGGTTCTTCGCGGACCGTGATTCTTATTGATGCTGTGGTGGTGTGATGATGGTGTGTGACGTGCGGTTTGTGACTAGCTGACGGTCCCCCTCTTTCTTTTCCATGATGCATGTTTATAACATACGGATTGATCAGGGTCACAACATCAAAAAAACCTTCTATACAACCAATGACTGGAAATGTCAAGAGCATCCTTAAATACCGATGCATTTTGCACCGAATCTAATGTTGCTCGTTCATTCATAAGGGTGACGTGTGTTCCATTGCGCCTCCCGCACACGCTGCCTGCTTTATCAGGCTTCATATGCTCGTTATTGGTGGGAGTTTGGGACGGCAGGGCGGTTTCATTTGTCAAGGCACAAAGTACGCTCCGATCTCTTCTAGCAGTTGCCGCGGTGCACGTGCGTAAAGTGTGCTGGCGAGATCTGGTCAAAATAGGTACGGATCATCACCACAGTGCTTTTTTTTGCAGAAGAGGCTTACAAACCTCCTTTATTTAGGAATGTATGCATGCACTAATTCTATAGGGCCAACCACAATGGAGCGTGGCTATACAGCCCCGTGTCGAAAATATAGGGAATTAGAGCATGCAGGTTAAAACAACCAACACACATGACACACCGACACCCTTCCACCGGCTACCAACAAACTAAGCTACGTTAGGTCAGGGGTTAAGTATGCTAAGTAGGTAAGTCGGTGTAAACAATTTTGAGGTGTCAACCAAATATCTTCAAATAAAATTTAACAGCGACGTCGAACGTGCTGCAAATATCTTACGCAAGGTTGCGTCAAAGTGGCAAATGACCTGTCCCTTAAAGAATGCCGATTTCTGAACGCAAAAAGAACAAAGGGGTGGCAGATTTTCACCTTAAACAACTTGTCTAGATTGTTGACAGACATCAGACAAAAACACAGCAGTAAGGCATGTAGTCAGCAGGACAAAACTTGCAAGGCCCATTCCAAGGATTCTAAGAACTGTGTGCTAATTAGTCGGGAAAATGGTTCTGCTGAAGAGACATACAAAACGAAACAAAACAGCAGCGCTCTCTTCTCGCTACTCCCCCCTCGCGCTCCCCCATTTGAGACTGGGGCCTGGCCCACGCCGGCGGAGGCTCACGCCCGACCAGCCCCATTAAAGGGCCCCCCTCTCCCCGGCCCGCACCCTGGTCCGCCAGGCTTGGTCCCCGGCCTCTGAGGTCCGATCCCTGGACCCTGAGGCCTGTTCCCCCGGCCCCCAAGACCAGGCCCGTCGTCCCTGAGAACACCCGGACGCCCCCCTCACGGGCCCATGTAGTGACCAGTAGTCACTCGTCCGAGCGCGACCACGAGCCGCGTCGGTGCCGGGTCTTCGACGACCGGCTCCCCCGGACCAGCCTGGGAGCAGCAGTGTCCTAGTCGGACGACCTCCCCGTCCCCCGTTTCCCCGAGAGGGGACCATCACCCCCGCACCAGCCCTCCCTCTGCCCCTGTCACCATCCAAACGGACCACGCTAGGACTGTCCAAACGCCAGCTCCCGCCCCACTACCCCTGGCAGTCAAAACACGGTCTCCGCTCGCCTCCCCCATAAATGAGCTCCCTAGTTAATGAATCGTATTTCAATGGAATACCAGGTCTCCTAGTATATCATTGGAAGTAAATTCAAAGAGTATATCATCAAACATACCAATTCAATTGCCTCTTTCGGAGAACCCATTTTAATTGACTCTGATTCCACGAACTATAACTTTAATATTCGAAACTATTGCCTCTACACCGATGTTTGTGTTTACACCGTGTTTGTGTTTGTGTTTGTGTTTAGCCGTGTTTGTCCCCGGGTCGACAATGAGTGCGTGGAACAGACTGGTGTGCTGAGGCCAAAAGACTATTCAAAAAGTTCAATAAGATTAGGGTTCGACTCAGGAGGGTAAGCCTCGTCTATACAATTTTTAAATGTGGTCCTGTCCGCTTTGCGGAGGTTCCATCGAGGGAGGAAATGGAAATCCACCTGTCCTGAGGGCACTTTTAATTCAAGGTGAACCGGATAATGGTCACTGAACAGCGGATCTGTCTGTACGTCGTGTGTGAAGTGTGACGCAATTCGTGGTGTTGAGAGAGCCAGGTTAATCACGAAGTAACTGACGGTTGTCCTTCAGTGTTGTATGTGTGTAAGTTTTTGACTGTTGAGGTATACGCGGTCATGAGTATGTAGTGTGGTGGGCATTAAAATCGCCCAAGATTAGGCAAGGGGAGGGGATTTGAGAGAAGAGGTGAGAGAGCTGGGCGGCAGTGAGGGGATTAGTTGGGGATAAGTGCACTCGATGGAGCAGTAGATGACTGGACACATACAGCGCCGTGCCGCCACGGCGAGGTGTGTCATCTTAAAATCATCGGTATAGGCTATAATTTCGAATATTAAAGTTCTAGTTCGTAGAATCGAGTCATTAAAAATGGGTCTCTTGAACAGCGGCGCAATGAAGCTGGTTATGTTTGATGATATACTCTTGAATTTACTCCAATGAGATACTAGGGACTGGTATTCCATTGAATACGAACTTCATTAACCTAGGGAGCTCATTTATGGGGCAGGCGAGCGAGGACGTGTTGCTGCTCCAGGTAGTGGGGCGGGAGCGCGTTTGGACAGTCCTAGCGTGGGCCAGTTGGAGGGGACAGGGGAGAGGGATGGGCTGGCGGGGTGATGGGTCCCCTCTCGGGGAGAGCGGGGACGGGGAGGTCGTCCGACTAGACCCTGATGCTCCCAGGCTGGTCCGGGGGGAGCCGATCGTCGAAGACCGCGGCAACCGACGCGGCTCTTGGTCGCGCTCGGCGAGGGCTACTGGTCATCCATGGGCCCTGATGGGGTGTCCGGGTGTTCTCAGGGACGACGAGCCTGGTCTGGGGGCCGGGGACAAGCCTCAGGGTCCAGGGATCGGACCTCAGAGGCCGGGGACCAAGCCTGGCGGACCAGGGTGCGGGCCGGGGGGGGGGGGGGGTGGCGCCCCTCAATGGGGCCGGTCGGGCGTGAGCCTCCGCCGGCGTGGGCCAGGCCCCAGTCTCGAGTGGGGGAGCGCGAGGGGGGGGGGAGCAGCGAGGAGGGAGCGCTGCTGTTTTGTTTCGTTTTGTGTGTCTCTTCAGCAGAACCATTTTCCCGACTGATTAGCACACAGTTCTTGGAATGCTTGGAATGGGCCTTGCACGTTTTGTCCTGCTGACTGCATGTCTTACTGCTGTGTTATTGTCTGATGTCTGCCAACGGACCAGACAAGTTGTTAAAGGTGAAAATCTGCCACCCCTTCGTTCTTTTTGCGTTCAGAAATCGGCATTCTTTAAGGGACAGGTCATTTGCCACCTTAACGCAACTTTGCGCAATATATTTCCAGCACGTTCGACGTCGCTGTTAAATTTTATTTGAAGATATTTGGTTGACACCTCAAAATTGTTTACACCGACTTACCTACTTAGCATACTTAACCCCTGACCTAACTTAGCTTAGTTTGTTGGTAGCCGGTGGAAGGGTGTCTGTGTGCCATGTGTGTTGGTTGTTTTAACCTGCATGCTCTTATTCCCTACACTTTCGACACGGGGCTATATAGCCACGCTCCATTGTGGTTGGCCCTATAGAATTAGTGCATGCATACATTCCTAAATAAAGGAGGTTTGTAAGCCTTTTCTGCGAAAAAAAAACACTGTGGTGATGATCCGTACCTATTTTGACCAGATCTCGCCAGCACACATTACGCACGTGCACCGCTGCTACTGCTGGAAGAGATCGGAGCGTACTTTGTGACTTGAGAAATGAACCCGCCCTGCCATCCAAAACTCCAACCAATAGCGAGCATATGAAGCCTGATAAAGCAGGCAGCGTGTGCGGGAGGCGCAATGGAACACACGTCACCCTTATGAATGAACGAGCAACATTAGATTCGGTGCAAAATGCATCGGTATTTAAGGATGCTCTTGATATTTCCAGTCTTTGGATGTATAGAAGGATTTTTTTGATGTTGTGACCCTGATCTATCCGTATGTTATAAGCATACATTATGGAAAAGAAAGAGGGTGACTGTCGGCTAGTCACAAACCGCACGTCACGCACCATCATCACGCCACCACAGCATCAATAAGAATCACGGTCCGCGAAGAACCGGAATAAGATTTACATATTACGTGAGTATACGTTGTCGAGTAAAATGGCATTGGCCGCGAAAAACTTACAAACCGCCTGTCGCGATCCTTATCACTTTTTAGAAAAACAATAGGATCGATTTATCTTCAGTCCGCTGCATTTTGGGTCATCCTCTTCGTAGAACAAAGCCAAGTTGTTGTGTCGTGTCTATGAATGTATGGTCGTACTGGGTGGTGTCAAAAGCATGCTTACTGCCAATACGTGAAACCAAGGCATCAATCCTCAAATAGCTACGACGCAGTCCTGAATCATCACAAAATTTGACGAAATAGTTCGATGAGTTTTGAATGTGTCTTGAATTCAATGGCATTGTACCAGTCTTAAATTTCAAACGCTGATATCCTTCAAAAAACAGCCATTTGGAAGATTAACATACGCCGAAAGTTGAATAAACTATGGGCGCGAAACAAAGCTTATGCTGTGTAAGCTAGCTTCTCACGTTTCGAGTAACTGTTGGACCCAAGCAATGCGTTTGCAGCATGTAGCATGGATATCAGCAGCAAAGAGGCCCAGTCAAATTTGAGGCTCAAATTTGAGTTTTGGAGTTGCCGTCTAATGGAAGAGACATTTGTATGCTCGTTTGCAGAATGTAATATGCATATTTTTAGGTACGTTGGCAGCATCTAACATGCATCGCAGCAACCCTCAGACACGTGCTCAACTTTGAGTTGGTGGGTTGTCACCACGTATGCCAAACATGTGTCGGCACTGCTAGAACTCCTGAGCTGTTTGCGCCAATCTTTTGAGCGTGTCGTATTATTGATTCTGACCAATGAATATCATGGATATCATGAGTTGTGCTTTGAGCGAAAAAATAGCTTGAAACATTGCATGATATATCCTGTAGCAACTATCACTTAAATACGTCCGACTTATTTGTCCTCGTGCTCAAAAAACACACATCCTGCCTCGTCATTGTTGGAGTTCGTTTTCTAGTAGTAGGACGTAGCCGGCTTGTACGTGGGCTTGTAGCTTGGCTGCGGGTGGTAAGAGGGGCGAGCGTAGGCCTGGTCGTAACGGACCTCACCGTCGTACTTGACGTCAGCAACGTAGCCGGAGTAGGCATCAGCCACGGTGTAGGTCACCTTCTGGGTACGGCCGTCGGGAAGGACAACAGAGTAAGAGCCCTGGGTGCTGTAACCATCACGGCCCTCCTGGGCGTTGAACTGGGGCTCGTAGTCTCCGTAACCGTGCACGCCGTAGTTGAAGTTGTACTTGGGCGGCTGGTCGTAGCGCTGCTGGTGAACAGGGGCATAGCTGGGCTTGTGGTTGGCCGGGGCCGGGGCCGGGGCATAGCTGCCTGTGAAAATGAATGTAAAAGCTTTTGCGACGGCTGGCGAAGACTGCTGAATCTAAAGTTGGCATATCGCGACCCCTGCTTGCAAAACATTACCCCATTTGAAGTCATGTGTCAAGAATACATTGCAGTAAGAGGGTGTAAAGTACAGAGAGGGAGTCAAGGTATCAGAAGCTTCTGGAGATTGAAACGACGTCAGAAGACCAGTGCCCTTAGCTTTCCCCGAGGACTAATGCCCAGTAGACAGGCCGAAGACAAGATAATGGGCGACGAGTCGTACTTTCCCAAGCAGCATTGAACTTCAGTGAAAGGTGGGGTTTGGTAGACTTTCTGGAAGACGTGCTCGCCCCGTTGTAAGACTTAAGGAAGTGCCCCTAACCTGTTGTGCTTTTTTCACTCATCGTTAGGTCAGACGCACACAATTTGATCAATAACTTTGTTTTTCCCGAACTTCTTTTGAGCCCACAATGATGATCTGAAACAGACGCTCCTACGAGAGAAAGGTCAATACACTCCAAATCACCATGATGAAAGCCATACGTTTCATTTCCTTTGCTTTTCCCATCCTGTGTGTTCTGTAATGTTTGCAACACACTAATTTGTCAAACCATTTGTGTAATAAATGCTGCAAATGATGGAAACATTATTTAGACAAAGAAGATGGCAACATGAACATATTATCCCGCGAACGTAACAAAACGTTATGCTATGCTTACGACTTCTCTCCTATTGCATCTACCATAGTGGGTATAATTGAGTTGCACTTAAGACACGGAAATTTGAGCATCACATGGCCCAAAGTGACGCATTGGTCCACAATTCCCCCAACATGCCTGCCGGAAACTGGTCACTGCCGCCGCTGGGCAAATGAAAGCATTGCCAGCGTAATTTGCACTACAAATAGTTGAAATTAGTATTTTTATTTTATCAAGACGGTGCTGTAGTTGTAATACTCAGTGCTATCGCTAGGCGTAACTGATCCTGATATGTGGATAGCAAATGTTGTTGGGACATGTCCCAAAGGTAGGACGCTTTCCATAAGAAAGAAAATGAGTGCCCAAGCAATATTCATGCCTTGATAAAGGAGGTTTGTAAACGTTTTCTAAGAGCCATTATGGTGGCAATTCGTATCTAGTTTAAATGGTTCATGCCAGCGCACATTAGACGAGCGAGACTGTAACTGCTTGAAGAGACCGCCGTATAGTTTGCACCTCCAGAAACGAACCCGCCCTCCCGCCCCATCTCCGAACAAAAGCAAGCATATGGAGTCATATAGGCAGACAGCGTATGTGGCGATAGGGAACTCACGTCACCATCATGAAGGTAGGAGGGACATCAGATTGATCCGTTTGAAAAGCATCAGTGGTAAATAAGGTCTTTGAAAATTCCAGTCTTTCGCTTTATATGGGTCGTTTGGATGCTATAACCGTAATGTACACCTTTGGTGAACGCACATATTATAGAATAGAATGATGGCGACTGTCAACTAGTAGCAAACCACATGTGCATATCTCACCACCACAGCACTGAAGAAACCACGATGCGCGCAAAACCAGAATTATGCATGCAACATATATAAACAAACATTATCGAGCGAAATCACAAACCAACCAACAAACGAACCAACCTTGTCCCTTTCACGCAAAACGTCACAAACGTTTTCACCTGTCACAAAAATTGTCAGTTTCATGTAAAACAATAACATTCCTTCATAAATCCGCTGAATTCAGAATCATCCGATGGGAAGAACAAAGCGCTGCTGTGCCGTTTGAATGAAGGTACGATCATGCCCGCGTGTACCAAAACCATGTGTATTATCAATAAGCGAAACCATGCCATCGTTTTCCAAATACCTACGACGCAGTGCTTTATAAGTACAAGATTTGCCGAAATAGCTTAACGAGTTTTGGATCTATCCTAACTTTAATAAAGTCGCCATTAGCTTTTAAATGTTAATATAAATCAAATATCTTTAAACTAATATTTGGCAGCGACGTGTGACTAACTGGAAATGTCTTGTGCACAAGCTGCGATAAGATGGCAAACCACATGTCACTTAAAGCGTGTCAATTACTTAACACAAACGGACAAGCGATGACAGAGTTTCACCTCAAACAGCTTGTCAAGTCCGTCTGCAGACATCAGAAATAATGCAGCAGGAAGATATGCAGTCAGTAGGAGAAAACGTGCAAGGTCGATTCCAATGATTCCAAGAACTGTGTGCTTATCAGTCGGGAATAATGATACTGCTGCAGGAGCGTACGAAACCCTTATCCCTACTATGTTAAAACGCCATTGACATTTGAATGTGGGTTATACCACCGACAGTGGGGGCTGCCCACAGGTCCGTGGGTCGCACGGTGATCACAGGTCACTCTGACCCATACCGTGCGTCCCTGGTCTCCGGAGCTGGGGTCACACGCCACACCCTCTCCTCTCCTTCCCCTGCATAGCATGCTCATAGGCTGGGGATATCGGCCAGCCGCCAGTCACAGTATAAAAGGCGGGACTCCACCACGGCTGGTATCACTTGATCCCACACACCCTACTGCACAACATGAAGGCAAGTGTTCGGGAGGTAGAGCGGTGCACATGCCAGACAAGTTATGGATATAACTCAACATATCACCAGTCTTTTAATGGGTGTTCGTTCGAAGTCAAGGAAAAAATTGTCTTTCCCAGATGTAAATCGCCAGTAACACCTTTGTATATCATTCTCCGTAGGACGTCGTGAGGGACGTTAGTAGGTCCAAACGACAACGAAGTAGTACGTGGCTTGATGCGGCGTCCACTGACGTCTTCAGGCAGTAATAGGCTCAGGCGTACAGCATGTGGTGTTTTGCGGTGTGTCTCTTCCTTCGATAAAGTTAATGCATGAACGAGAATGGTAACCACGCTTGTGTAAATGATGTCACCACTATCAAACACACAACATGTTTCCAGCTGTTCCTGCTCGTCGCTGGTCTGGCCGTTGCTGCCGCCGACAACGCCCCCAGCTACAGGGCCCCGGCCCACCACCAGACCAGCTATGCCCCGGCCCCGGCCTACCACAAGTCCAGCTATGCCCCTGTCCACCAGCAGAGCTACGACCAGCCGCCCAAGTACAACTTCAACTACGACGTCCACGGCTACGGAGACTACGAGCCCCAGTTCAACGCCCAGGAGGGTCGTGATGGGTACAGCACCCAGGGCTCTTACTCTGTTGTCCTTCCCGACGGCCGTACCCAGAAGGTGACCTACACCGTGGCTGATGCCTACTCCGGCTACGTTGCTGACGTCAAGTATGATGGAGAGGCCCGTTACGACCAGGCCTACGCTCGCCCCTCTTACCACCCGCAGCCCAGCTACAAGCCCACCTACAAGCCAGCTGTGTCACACTACTAGAAAACGAACTCTTACTATGTGGAGGCAAGATATGTCTTGTATGGGCACGAGGGCAAATTAGTTGGATGTATTTATGGAATGGTTGTTACTGAATAAATCATGCAATGCTTTAAGCCTTTTTACACCCAAAACACCAGTCACAAGGGTCGTAAACTCCATTGGTAAGAATCAATCATACTGTACGCTTATGAGATTGTGTAAACAGCTCAGATTTCCTAGAAGTGCCTACAACTGTTTGGCTTACTGGATTGCATCTCACTAACTCAACTTTGAGCTTGTGCCTCAGTGTTGCGGCGATGCAAATTGCATTCTGCCAACGTTCCTAAACATTTATATTTTATGTTGCAAATGTATTGCCATGGCCCGACCGCTCCTCGACACCTTAAAAGCTAGCTTACACAACATACATGCGTGTTTCTCGTTCAACGCTTATCCAGTTTTCAGTGCATGCCAATTGCCCAATGGAAGGCTCTCAAAAGATGTCAGAGTTGTAAGCTGAACACTGATGAGATCGTATTATGTAAGGACATGTTCAAGGCTCATTGAACTATTTGGACAAATCCTGAACTGAGAGACGATTACGTCATTGCTATTTGGACAATAATTGCTCTGTTTCACCTATTAACAACAACCCCGTGTTTGGTACAGCCAGGTAGGACCATATATCCATTAACACGACCCAGCAGTTTGGTTTTGTGAAACCAAGCTGAAGCATATAGATGTGAACAGATTTTAGGCTGTTCACGGGGTGACCTGAGATACAGCTTCGTGTTGACTGATAGATACCACTGATTTTTGTGCAAGCGATAATGATCGCGATAGGGGGTTTGTGAATATTTTGCAGCCCATACGGTGTTACTCGATAACGTAAACTTACATATTTTTCTATATGGGACGGTTGTATTAGCCTTATTCCTTAGAGAAAAACCAGGAGGATCTAAATATAGTTGGGTTGATATTTCCGCAATATGGGTTTTCGAAACAATAGCAGTGGTGAATTCAGAATTGTCTGCCGATGATTCTACTCGATTTTGAGGTTTTTTTTTTAAACAGCTATCCCAGTTTTTACTGGACATCAACATTCAGGGGATTAAACAAAGAGCGACTGCCATCCATAACCACGATCCTATCTAGGAATTAAAATGCGCGGACATACGTGTACATGCAAACAAATTCAAGAAAATAATCGTCACGCATCGCGCTTTATTCAAACATGCAAGTGAGGTGAAGTAAGTATGCATCACACATCGCGCATCAATTATACGTGCAAACAATTTCAACTGAACAGACACCGGACATGACGTGTAAGGCATCACTTACACATGTCGATGATTTCATGTTAGCACACATCACATATCAAGGCTCATATCATGTTCACATATGCGGCCTAGATGCGCCGTGTATGTTTAGATTTTGTCGCCAAATTTTTAGAAGAGTAGATTCGCTTATCTTCCTGTCTGGGTGGTCCTGTGCTCTATGGATGACTTTGAGCCATAATAGGGGCTAAAAAATGCTGCACAAATGACATCTGTTGGAAAGGGGGGTCCCATTTTTGGATACGCTTATGACGGTGGAAGTGAGGAACAACCGCACCGTATAACGTTAGAAACGCTGCGCTTTATCAAGCCCACCAGCTCTGGTGTCATTCTTCTGCACTGCGAATCTGCGCGGCCAACTTATACTAAGCACAACATTACTCGTAAGGTGTTTCATAAGCCTCTAAACAGCTCTTCTAGTAATGAAATGGAAAGAAAGAGCATAAACAAACTATGGGCTTTGCTGTCGGGCAACGGATATTCCCTGCAACTTTTAAGTAGAATGTTGGAAGAAGTTAAAATGTCTAAGGCGCGTGGGGGATGGTGGTAGTAGGCGTGAACACGTCCTATCGGAAGACCGATTCTTGACGCCACCTTGCATAGATGAGCATTTGCTTTAGAAAATCAAACAAATTATTGGAAAACCAAAACTACGATCGCGCATAGCTTGAAAAAACAACGATAACCTTAAAAGGTATCTGGTGAAATATTCCACCTCGAAGCCTAAGCGTCTGGGTGGCAACAGATGTAATTTATGCACTTCTGGGTTTCAAGGGGTTTGCACACAAAACAAGTGGTGGACAAAATCAAGAATAAACTGTGTGAAAAACATGGGAGGGACATAGTTTATGCCGGGGAGTCCATGTGCCCTATTCGTTTGAGATATAATGAACACCTGCGAGACGCTAAAAAACAAGGCACCTTACACCCCTTTCGGCGACCATTTTTGTTCGCAAAACAGGCCCAACCTGATATCGAAAGAGGTATGGACCCCAATGCTCATTTTAGAGCTAAAAGTCATCCACAGAGCACAGGACCATCCAGACGGGAAGATAAGTGAATCTATTCTTCTAAAAAGTCGGCGACCAAATCTTAACATATAGCGCGCGAAATGGCCGATTATGCGAACGTGATATGTACCTTTACCTCTCATGTGTGCTAGCTTACAATCGTTGACATGTGTAAGTGATGCCTGATGGGTCATGTGCAATGCTTATACAATTGCAATCGTTTGCATGTATAATAAATGTGCGATGTGTGATGCCTGTCTACTTCATATAGTTTGCATGTTTGAACGATGCGTGATGCGTGGTGCTCATTTTCTTGAAATCGTTTGCATGTATACGTATGTCCGCGCATTCTAATTCTTAGATAGGCACTGTATCGTGGTAATGGCTGGCAATCGTTCTTTGTCTAATCTCTTAATGTCCTGACAAAATGTAGCTTGCTTTAAAAACCTGAAAATCGTGTAGGATCATCGACAAGAAATTCTAATTCACTTTTGCTATTGCTTCGACAGAGGCATGCTGCCAAAATATCAACCCAACCCTATCTCCATTCTCCTGGTTTTTCACCGAGAAATCAGGCTCATACTACTGTTTTATCTAAAATAATACGTCTGGTTACGTTATCGAGTAACACTGCATGGGATGCGAAATATTCACAAGCCACCTGCCACGATCATTATCACTCGCACGAAAAACAATAGCATCAATCAGTCATAACGATGCCGTATCCCCGGCCATCCCGTGAATAGCCTAAAGTCTAGCCCTATTTATATGTTTCAACTTGGTTTTAAAAAACCAAACTGCTGTGCCGTGTTAATGGATATATGGTGCTACCTGGTCGTACCAAAAACATACAAAACGTACAAAAACAAAAACAAAACAGCGGTCTCCATAGCCGTGGACGTCGTAGTTGAAGTTGTACTTGGGCGGCTGGTCGAAGCTCTGCTGGTGGACAGGGGCATAGCTGGACTTGTGGTAGGCCAGGGCGATAAATGTATAGTGTGCAACATGACAACGGAGTGTTGCTCGCTCTTCATGATCCGTCCATCTCTGAACGTGTTTTCCTTTTTCTCAGCCCGGGCCGGTATCACCCTGATGCCAGCACCGATGTTTCACACCGGACGAGCACAACCACAGCAGCTAGTCCCCGCCACTCTACCGCAACCAGCCGGTTGACAGCACGGGTCCTGAGGAGCAAGTGATCACGCTCGTGTCGCACTGCACAGGGGCTCGGGATGTCAACTGATGAAAAATAAAACAGGACAACTACCGCCATCTTTGTCTGGCGTCGTCGGGGAAAGTGACGATCGCAAGAATGGGGCTTCATATGCTGGCAATTGGTTGGAGCTGAGGAATACAGGTTGGATTCGTCTATAGCAGTACAAACTGCAAGCCGGTATCTTCAAGCAGTTGCAGCGTCGTACTTGCGTAGTTTGCGCTGGCGAGATCTAGTCAGAACATGTAATGATGATAACCATAGTGGATTCTTAGTAAAGGTTTACAAAACTCCTTAATTTGGCACGTATGAATGCATTACTTTCATAGAGTCAACTAGAGTGGAGTGTAGCTGTAACTGCGCGAGTCAAAAGTACAGGAAATAAGAACCTTTAAAGAGCATTTAAAAACGACAAAACATATAGCATATAGTCGCCCATTCACCGGGCCAGTGGTTCATTCAGTTGCGTCGTTAGGTCAGTGTAAATAATATTTAGGGCCAGCCAAATATCTTGAAATAAACATTTAATAACGCTGTCGGACATGCTTGGAATGTCTCGCTTATAGGTCGTGACAACATGGCAAACTACTTGTGCCGTAAACGATACCAATATCTCAAAGCGAAAAAAAGGAATGGATTTAAAAGAAGTAGTGTGCTATGATGAATAAAGTCAAAGAACGTGCGTGAGCTCCGATCCCAAAAATGCATCCATTTAAAGGGTTCGGAGCAAATCTTTAGAAAAAGAACAAAGCGACGACACCTTTTTAAATGAAACGACTTGTCATTTCCGTTGCCTGACATCACACAATAACACAGCAGTAGGACATGCAGTCCGCGGGACAGAACGTGCAAAGCCCATCGCAAGAATTCCAAAAACTGTGTAGTTGTAAGCGGTAAAACGGATCCTGTTAAAGAAGCGTCCAAGACTATTGTCCCTACCATTACAAGACGCCATCGACATTTCAAGGTGGATTACACCAGTGACACGCAGCGAGCTGCCCACAGGTTCATGGGCCACACGGTGACCACAGGGCACAGTGACCCATATCGGGCGCCCCTGGTCTCCAGAGCTGGGGTCACACGCCACACCCACTCCTCCCCTTCTCCTGCATATCATGCCCATAGACCAGGAAATCAACCAGCCGCCAGTCACGGTATAAAAGGCGAGACGCCACCACGGCTGGTATCACTTGATCCCACACACTCTACTGCACAACATGAAGGCAAGTGTTCGAGATGTGGTACAGTGCACATGTCAGACATGTTCCGGATACACTTCAACTTAACACCGCTCTTTTAAATGGCTGTTCGTTTGAGGTCAAGGAAAAACATGTATTTTACCAGATGTAAGACGTCAGTAATACTCTTGTATGCCCTTCCTGCAGTACTTTGCATGGAACATCAGTAGGGCCGAAGGACAGCGAAGTAACACGTTGCTTGATGCGCCGTCTATTCGCGTCTTCAGGCAGTAATAGACCAAGACATACAGCATATGGTGACTCGCGGTGTGTCCGTTCCTTCGATAGAGTCAATGCATGAATGCAAAAGGTAACTACTCTCGTGTAAATGATGTCATCACTACGACACACACAACATGTTTCCAGCTGTTCCTGGTCGCCGCTGTTCTCGCCATTGCCGCCGCCGACAATGCCCCCAGCTACAGGGCTCCGGCCCACCATCAGACAAGCTATGTCCCGGCTCCGGCCCACCACCACACCAGCTATGCCCCGGCCCCGGCTCCGGCCTACCACAAGCCCAGCTATGCCCCTGTTCACCAGCAGAGCTACGACCAGCCTCCCAAGTACAACTTCAACTACGACGTGCACGGCTACGGAGACTACGAGCCCCAGTTCAACGCCCAGGAAGGTCGTGATGGTTACAGCACCCACGGCTCTTACTCTGTTGTCCTTCCCGACGGCCGTACCCAGAAGGTGACCTACACCGTGGCCGATGCCTACTCCGGCTACGTTGCTGACGTCAAATACGATGGAGAGGCCCGTTACGACCAGGCATACGCTCGCCCCTCTTACCACCCGCAGCCCAGCCACAAGACCGCTTATAAGCCGGCTGCGTGACACTACTAGATAACGAACTCCAACAATGACGAGGCAGGATATGTGTTATATGGGCACGGGGACAAATTAGTTGGATGTATTTATGGAATGGCTGTTACTGAATAAGTCATGCAATGCTTTCAAACCATCTTTGCACCCAAAACACAAATCACAATGGCTATAATCTGCACTGGTCAGAATCAATAATTCCACACCCTCAAAAGATTGGCGCAAACAGCTCAGGAGTTCTAGCAGTGCCAACAAGTGTTTGGTGTACCTGGTGGCAACTCACCAACTCAATTTGAGCATGTGTATGAGGGTTGCTGCCATACATATTACATGCTGGCAACGTACCTAAACACATGAATGTTATATGCTGCCAACGTGACTACAAATGTTTGCTCCATTAGACGACAACCTCAAAACTCAAATTCGAGCCTAAAATTCGCCTGAGCCCGTTTGCTCCTGATAGCTGTGCTACATGCTGCAAGCGTATTGCTTGGGCCCAACAGTTCTTCGACACCTGAAAAGCTAGCTTACACAGCATAATTTATGTTTCGCGCCCATAGTTCATTCAAATTTCAGTGTTTGGTTATCTTCCAAGTGGTTTTTTTTCGAACATTTTTGCTTTTGAATTTTAAGACTGATGCAATGTCATTAAATTCAAGACATATTCAGAACTCATCGAACTATTTCATAAAATTTTGTGATAACTCAGGATTGCGCCGTAGCATTTGGAAAATGATGGCTTGGTTTCACTTTTTGGGAAAGCACATGCTTTTGGGTCCACCAAGTACGAACACACCTTCACTAACACGATACAACAACGTGACTTTGTTCTGTTAAGAGGATGAACCAGAATACAGCGGACTGATGATAAGCCGATCCTATTATTGTTCTAGGGAGTGATAATGATCGTGGCAGGCCGTTTCTTAATTTTTTGCATTCGATGCCCTTTTACTGACGGCGCATCCTCACGTAATATGTAAATCTTATTCCGGTTCTTCGAGGACGGGGATTTTTACTGACCTTGTGGTGGTGTGATGATGGCGTGTGACGTGCGGTTTGTGACTAGCCGACAGTCACCCTCTATCTTTTTCATAATGCATGCGTATAACAAGCGCATAGATCAGGGTCACACCATAAAAAAGCCTCCCATACAGTCAGACTGGAAATGTCAAGAGCATCCTTAAATACCGATGCATTTTGCACCGAATCTAATGTTGCTCGTTCATTCATAAGGGAGACGTGTGTTCCATAGCGCCACCCGCACACGCTGCCTGCTTTATCAGGCTTCATATGCTCGCTATTGGTGGGAGCTTGGGACGGCAGGGCGGGTTCACTTCTCAAGTCACAAAGTACGCTCCGATCTCTTCAAGCAGTTGCAGCGGTGCACTTGCGTAATGTGCGCTGGCGATGTCTGGTCAAAATAGGTACGGATCATAACCACAGTGTTTCTTTTTTTACAGAAAAGGCTTACAAACCTCCTGTATTTAGGAATGTATGCCTGCACTAATTCCATGGGGTCAACCACAATGGAGCGTGGCTATACAGCCCGTGTCGAAAGTATAGGAAATAAGAGCATATCGGTTAAAACAATCAACACACATGACACAGAGACACCCTTCCGCCGGCTACCAACAAACTAAGCTAAGTTAGGTCAGGAATTAAGTATGCTAAGTGGGTAATTCAGTGTAAATAATTTTGAGGCGTCAGCCAAATATCTTTAAAGTAAAATTTAACAGCGACGTCGAACGTGCTGGAAATATATTGCGCATAAGTTGCGTTAAGATGGCAAATGACCTGTCCCTTAAAGAATGCCGATTTGTGAACGCAAAAAGAACAAAAGGATGGCAGATTTTCACCTTAAACAACTTGTCTAGTTTGTTGGCAGACATCGGACAATAACACAGCAATAAGGCATGCAGTCAGCAGGACAAAACGTGCGGGGTCCATGCCAAGGATTCCAAGAACCGTGTGCTAATCAGTCGGGAAAATGGTTCTGCTGAAGAGACACACAAAACGAAACAAAACAGCAGCGCTCCCTTCTCGCTACTCCCCCCTCGCGCTCCCCCTCTCGAGACTGGGCCTGGGCCCACGCCGGCGGAGGCTCACGCCCGACCAGCCCTATTGAGGGGCGCCCCCCCCCCGGCCCGCACCCTGGTCCGCCAGGCTTGGTCCCCGGCCTCTGAGGTCCGGTCCTTGGCCCCTGAGGCTTGTCCCCCGCCCCCCCCCCCCCCCCCCCCCCCCCCCCCCAGATCAGGCCCGTCGTCCATGAGAACACCCGGACACCCCATCAGGGCCCATGAATGACCATAGCCTACGCCAAGCGCGACCACGAGCCGCGTCGGTGCCGGGGTCTTCGACGACCGGCTCCCCCCGGACCAGCCTGGGAGCATCAGGGTCTAGTCGGACGACCTCCCCGTCCCCGTTCCCCGAGAGGGGACCGTCACCCCGCCAGCCATCCCTCTCCCCTTTCCCCTCCAAACGGGCCCGCGCTAGGACTGTCCAAACGCGCTCCCGCCCCACTACCTGGGCAGCAACACGGTCTCGCTCGCCTCCCCATAAATGAGCTCCCTAGCTAATGAATTCGTACTCCAATGGAATACCAGGTCCCTAGTATCTCATTGGAGCAAACTCAAAGAATATGTCATCAAACATAAACCATTGATTGCCGCTGTTCAGGGGACCCATTTTAATGACTCAGATTCCCTGAACTATAACTTTAATATTCGAAATTATTGCCTCTATACCGATGATGCAAGTGGCTCACCTCGCCGTGGCGGCACGGCGCTGCATGTGTCCAGTCATTTACTGCACCATCGAGTGCACCTATCCCCAACTAATCTCCTCATTGCCACCAAGTTGAAGCATATCAATATGGCTAGAATTTAGGTTATTCACGGGATGACTTGGGATACAGCATCGTTATGACTGATTGATGCGACTGTTTTTCGTGCAAGTGATAAAGGTCGTGATAGGTGGTTTGTGAATACTTTGCAGCCCATACGGTGTTACTCGATAACGTAAACTGACATATTTTTCTATATGAGACGGTAGTATTAGCCTTATTCCTTAGGGAAAAACCAGGAGAATCGAAATATAGTTGGGTTGATATTTCCACAATATGGGTTTTCGAAACGATAGCAGTGGTAAATTCAGAATTGTATGCCGATGATTCTACTCGATTTTGAGGGTTTTTTTAAACAGCGAGCCACAGTTTTTACTGGACTCCAACATTCAGGGGATTAAACAAAGAGCGACTGTTATCCATTACCACGATCCTGGCTAAGAATTAAAATGCGCGGACATACGTGTACATGCAAACAAATTCAAGAAAATAAGCGTCACGCATCGCGCTTTATTCAAACATGCAAGTGAGGTGAAGTAAGTATGCATCACACATCGAGCATCAATTATACGTGCAAACGATTTCAACTGAACAGACACCGGACATGACGTGTAAGGCATCACATACACATGTCGATGATTTCAAGTTAGCACACATCACATATCAATGCTCATATCATGTTCACATATTCGGCCTTGATGCGCCGTGTATGTTAAGATTTTGTCGCCAACTTTTTAGAGGAATAGATTCGCGTATCTTCCTATCTGGGTGGTTCTGTGCTCTGTGGATGACTTTGAGCTATAAAAGGGGCATGCTGCACAAATGAGTGCTGTTGCCACATAACATCTGACAATGACATCTGTTGGAAAGGGGGTCCCATTTTGGATACGCTTATGACGGTGGAAGTGAGGAACAACCGCACCGTATAACGTTAGAAACGCTGCGCTTTATCAAGCCCACCAGCTCTGGTATCATTCTTCTGCACTGCGAATCTGCGCGGCCAACTTATACTAACCATAACATTACTCGTAAGGTGTTTCATAAGCCTCTAAACAGTTCATCTAGTAATGAAATGGAAAGAAAGAGCATAAACAAAATATGGGCTTTGCTGTCGGGCAATGGATATTCTCTGCAACTTTTAGGTAGAATGTTGGAAGAAGTAAAAATGTCTAAGGCGAGTGGGGATGGTGATAGGAGGCGGGAACACGTCCTATCGGAAGACCGATTCTTGACGCCACCTTGCATAGATGAGCATTTGCTTTAGAAAATCAAACAAATTATTGAAAAACCAAAACTACGATTGCGCATAGCTTGAAAAAAACAACGATAAGCTTAAAAAGTATCTGGTGAAATCTTTCACCTCGAAACCTATGCGCCCGGGTGGCAACAGATGTAATTTATGCAGTTCTGGATTTCGAGGGGTTTGCACGCAAAAAACATGGTGTACAAAATCAAGTACAAGCTCTGTGAAAAACATGAGCGGGACAAAGTCTATGTCGGGGAGTCCATGTGCCCTATTTTTTTTAGATATAATGAACACCTGCGAGACGCTAAAAAACAAGGCAGCTTACACCCCTTTCGGTGACCATTTTTGTTCGCAAAACAGGCCCAGCCTGAAATCAAGAGAGGTAAGGACCCTATGCTCATTTTAGAGCTCAAAGTCATCCACAGAGCACAGGACCACCCAGACGGGAAGATAATGAATCTATTCTTCTAAAAAGTCGGCGACCAAATCTTAACATATAGCGCGCGAAATGGCCGATTATGCGAACGTGATATGTACCTTTACCTGTCATGTGTGCTAGCTTACAATCGTTGACATGTGTAGGTGATGCCTGATGGGTCATATGCAATGCTCATGCAATTGCAATCGTTTGCATGTATAATAAATGTGCGATGTGTGATGCCTGTCTACTTCATACAGTTTGCATGTTTGAACGAAGCGTGATGCGTGATGCTCATTTCTTTGAAATCGTTTGCATGTATACGTATGTCCGCGCATTCTAATTCTTAGATAGGCACTGTATCGTGGTAATGGCTGGCAATCGTTCTTTGTTTATTCCCTTAATGTCCTGACAAAATGTGGCTTGCTTTAAAAACCTGAAAATCGTGTAGAATCATCGGCAAGCAACTTCTAATTCACTTTTGCTATTGCTTCGACAGAGGCATGCTGCCAAAATATCAACCCAATCCTATCTCCATTCTCCTGGTTTTTCACCGAGAAAAAAGGCTAATACTCCTGTTTTATCTAAAAAATACGTCTGGTTACGTTAACGAGTAACACTGCATGGGCTGCGAAATATTCACAAGCTACCTGTCACAGTCATTATCACTTGCAAGAAATACAATAGCATCAATCAGTCATAACGATGCTGCATCCCAGGCCATCCCGTGAATAGCCTTAAGTCTAAACCTATTTATATGCTTCAGCTTGGTTTTATAAAAACAAACTGCTGAGCCGTGTTAATGGATATATGGCACTACCTGGTTGTATCAAAAACATGGTTGTTGTCAATAGATGAAACAGAGCAATCATTCTCCAAACAGCAATGACGTAATCGTCTCTCAGCTCAGGATTTGTCGAAATAGCTCAATGAACCTTGAATATGCCCTTACATGATGCAATCTCAGCAGTGTTGAGCTTACAACTCCGATATCTTTTGAGAACCTTCGCTTCGACAATTGGCATGCACTGAAAGCTGAATAAGCGTTGAGCGAGAAACACGCATGCATGTTGTGTAAACTAGCTTTTAAGGTGTCGGGGAGTGGTCGGGCCATGGCAATACATTTGCAAAATAAATATGGATATGTTAAAGGACGTTGGCAGAATGTAATATGCGTCGCAGCAACACTGAGACACATGAGGTGATTGGTGAGTTGCCATCCAGTGGGCCAAACATTTGCGGGCACTGCTAGGAGTTTTGAGCTGTTTGCTTCAATCTAGCGAACGTGTATTAATATTAAATCTAGGCAGCGGAGATTTAGGTCGTTATGACTTGTGTTATGGGTGCAAAAATGGCTAAGAACAGTGCATGATTTATTTGGTAACAAGCAATTAATAAATACATGCAACTAGTTTGTTCTGGCATCCATACATCATATATCACTGCTCGTCATGGATGGGGATCTTTTTCTAGTAGTGTGACGCAGCCGGCTTGTAGGCGGACTTGTAGTTGGGCATCGGGTGGTAAGAGGGGCGAGCGTAGGCCTGGTCGTAGCGGGCCTCACCCTCGTACTTGACGTCAGCGACGTAGCCGGAGTAGGCATCAGCCACGGTGTAGGTCACCTTCTGGGTACGGCCGTCGGGCAGGACAACAGAGTAAGAGCCCTGGGTGCTGTACCCGTCGCGGCCCTCCTGGGCGTTGAACTGGGGCTCGTAGTCTCCGTAGCCGTGCACGTCGTAGTTGAAGTTGTACTTGGGCGGCTGGTCGTAGCTCTGCTGGTGAACAGGGGCATAGCTGGGCTTGTGGTAGGCCGGGGCCGGGGCCGGGGCATAGGTGGTCTGGTAGTGGGCCGGGGCCCTGTAGCTGGGGGCGTTGCCGGCGGCAGCAACGGCCAGAACAGCGACGAGCAGGAACAGCTGTAAACATGTTGTGTGTTTGATAGTGGTGACATCATTTACACGAGGGTGGTTACCTTTCACATTCATACATTGACTTTATTCAAAGAACGGACACGCCGCAAGGCACCATATGCTGTATGTATTGGTCTATTACCACCTGAAGACGTGAATAGACGGCGCATCAGGCAACTTGTTACCTTGCCGTCCTTTATATCTATTGATTTTCCTTACACGTCCTGCTGCAAGTGGCACACAGGAACATTACAGGAAATTTACGTCTGGCAAAGGATTTTTTCCCACGACCTAAATAGAACACCCATCTAGAGTGCTGTTGACTTAAGGTGTATCCAGAGCATGTCCGGTATTTGCTCTGTCCCACTTCCCGAACACTTGCCTTCATATTGTGCAGTTGGGTGTGTGGGATCAAGTGATTCCAGCCGTGGTGGTGTCCCGCCTTTTATACTGTGACTGGCGGCTGGCAGATTTCCCTGGCCTATGGGAATGATATGCAGGGCAGGGGCGGGTGTGTCGTGTGACCCCAGCTCTGGAGACCAGGGACGCCCGATAAGCTTCGCTGTGACCTGTGGCCACCGTGCGATACTTGAGTGGTGGAAAGCCTCCACTGTCGGTGGTGTAACCCGCCTTTAAATGCCGATGGCACCTAGTAATGGTGGAATCAACGATTTTGTACGCCTCTGCGGCAGAACCGTTTTCCCCAATGAATGGTATACACAGTTGTTTGACAGTTGTTTGACATTCAAACACAGTTGTTTGAATCCTTGGAATGAAGCAACTACGTTTTGTTCAGCTGACTGCATGTCTATTGCTGTGTTATGGTCTGATGTCAGCCAACGGATGGACAAGTTGTTAAAGGTGAGAACATGTCATCGCTTCGTTTTTGTTGCATTATGAAAGTGGTCTGTATCCTTTAAGTGGCTCGTCATATCATGGCCCCCTATACGCAATACATTCCCAGCATGTCCGACGCCGCTGCTCATGTTACTTGAATGACATTTGGTCGGCCCAAGAGATGTTTTACGCTGTTCACCTAGATGGCACTCGACGGCAGAGAAGTGCGGGTTTCCTACATTTGCTGGAATGTTTATGTTCCCTCATGAAAACTTAAGGAAGTATCCCACCTTTCTTGTGCTTTTTACTTATTGCTAGCTCAGACGCGTAGGATTTGATTGATAATACCGGTTTCAATCGAAATTCCTCTGAATTTACCATTCCGATTTGAGGCAGCCGCTTCTTCGAGAGATGTGTCATTAGGCTCTCAAATCACCGCTGTGAAAGTCACACATTTCATTCGCTTTTCTTTTCGCAACGTGCGTGTCCCACAATATTTGCAACGCACCAAGTCGTCAAAATGTTTCTGTAATATGTGGGTCGAAAGCTTGAAACACTGTTTATACAAAAATATATGAAAACAGGAATTTTTGATCCCACGAATTCAACGAAGCGATATACTATGACTGTGATTTATACCCGGTTGCGTTTATCACAGTGTTTGTTATCGAGGCGAGCTTCGGATTAGGAATGGGAGTACCACATAGTCCATAGTGACGCACTATTTGAAACTTCATCAAATATGCTTCCCAGTAACAGGGTATATGCTTCCCAGTAACAGGGTATATGCTTCCCGGTAACCGGGCATTGCCGACCGCTGGGAAATCAAAGTGTTATCAGCGTTCTTTGGACTAAGGAATAGCTAACATTTATGATATATTTTTCAGAGTGCTGCAGTGGTACTACGCAGTAATATCAGACGTAACTGATTCTGACGCTTCCCGATGAAATGTTTCTGAACGATGTCCCAAAGGCAAGACACTACTCGCACGAAAAAATAGCATCGATCAATCATAAATTCAATCTCATCATATCAATAAGATCAACAGGTTTTGTGCCGTGCTAGTAAATATATGTTCATACCTGGTCCTACTAAAATGATGTGTATGTAGTGTGTAGTGTAAAAAGTGTATGTATAAAGTGTATGTAGTGTAAAATGTAGTGATTAGTTTCATGAGTGAAACTAAGCCATAGTTCCCCAAACAGCCACAATACAATCCTCTTATCAGCACACCAATTGCCGAAGAAGCTCAATGAACAAGCTTGTCGAGTGGTAAGTGGGAGTGTAAAGTAGCTTTTGCGAACTAACAACCAGAATTTAACGTGTCTGAGGAACGGTTGTGTCAAAGGAAAACGCTTGCAGCATGTAATATGCATCCCAGCAGCAAAGAGATGTACGCTCAAATTTGAGTTGCTGAGATGCCAGCTAGTGAACCAAACATTTGTGTGGACGTTTGTGACATGCAATTTGTAAATATGTAGGCACGCGGCAGAAGGCGATACGTATCGTGGCAACACTGCGGGACATAATCAAAGTTGAGTTCGTGACATGCAATACCGTAAACCAAACATTTATAGGCTCTGCTAAGAGGTCTGAGCTGTTTGCGTCGATCTCATACGCGTGAGGTGTTATTAATTCTCACCAGCGAACAATGCGGTAGTTGTAAATTGTGTTTTGGGTGTAGAAAACCTCGAAGCATTGTATGATTTATTCAGTAACAACCATTCCATAAATACATACGACTAGTTTGTTCTCGCACCCATACAACATCTATCATCGTTTGTCAGGGATGGTTGTCGTTTTCTAGTAGTGTGACGCAGCCGGCTCATAAGCGGTCTTGTGGCTGGGCTGAGGATGGTAAGAGGGGCGAGCGTAGGCCTGGTCGTAACGGGCCTCTCCATCGTACTTGACGTCAGTGACGTAGCCGGAGTAGGCATCAGCCACGGTGTAGTCACCTTCTGGGTACGACCGTCGGGAAGGACAACAGAGTAAGAGCCCTGGGTGCTGTAGCCATCACGGCCCTCCTGGGCGTTGAACTGGGGCTCGTAGTCTCCGTAGCCGTGGACGTCGTAGTTGAAGTCGTACTTGGGGCGGCTGGTCGTAGCTCTGCTGGTGGACAGGGGCATAGCCGTGCTTGTGGTAGGCCGGGGCCGGGGGCGGGGCATAGCTGCTATGGTGGTGAGCCGGGGCCCTGTAGCTGGGGGCGTTACCGGCGGCAGCAACAGCCAGAACAGCGGTGAGCAGGAACAGCTGGAAAGATGTTGCTGTGTCATGGTGGTGGCATCGTTTACTCAAGCTTGGTTACCTTTTGCGTTTATGCATTGACTTCGTCGAAGGAACGGATACACTCTAAAGCACGATATGATGTATGTCTCGGTCGATAGCCACCTCAGTTTTGAATAGACGGCGGATCAAGTACCGTGTTACCATGTCGTCATTCATCTATTGCTTTCTCCCACAAGTACTGCGGGAAGTAATACACAAGACCATTACAGGCAATTTGCGCCTGGCAAAGGGAATGTTTTTCCTTGACATCAAACGAACACCCATCTAGAGTGCCGTGAGCTTAAGGTGTATCCAGAACATATCTGGCATGTGCTCTGTCCCACATCCCGAACACTTGCCTTCATATTGTGCAGGAGGGTGTGTGGGATCAAGTGATACCAGCCGTGGTGGTGTCTCGCCTTTTATACTGTGACTGGCGGCTGACCGATTATAGCAGTCTATAGGAATGACATGGAGGGCGGGGGCGGGTGTGGCGTGTGACCCCAGCTCCGGAGACCAGGGACGCCCGATATGGGTTACTGTGACCTGTGGTAACCGTGCAATACTTGGGCGGTGAACAACCGCCACTGTCGGTGGTGTAACTCGACTTTAAATGTCGATGATGTCTTGTAATGGGGGGGGGGGAGCAACGATTTTGGACGCCTCTGCCGCAGTACTGTTCTCGCCAGTGAATGGCATACACAGTTCTCTGAGTTCCACGAATGAAGCATCCATGTTTTATTTAGCTGACTGCATGTCGTATTGCTGTGTTATGATCAAATGTCAGCCAACGGATGGCCAAGTTGTTAAAGGTGAAAACAAGCAATAGCTTCGTTATTGTTGCATTAAAAAGTTAGTATCCATTAAGTAGCTCGTCATATTATCGCACCTTATCCGCAATACATTCCTAGCACGTCCGAGGCCGATGTTAATGCTACGTTAACGACAGTTGGTTGGCTCTAGAGATGCTTTACACTGGCTTACACTGGCAGTGACACTAGCCAGTGCTACTCTCAGACGTAGCTGGTCCTGAGGCTTCCCAAGAGAACGTTTCTGAAAGATGCCCCAAGGGTGAGACACTTTACTTGCACGAAAAAACATCGATCAGTCATAACTCCGCTGACACCCGGGTCGTGTCGTCAGTGGAACAAAATCAGGTCGTTGTGCTGTATTAATGAATCTATGGTCAAACATAATTGTACCAAAAGTGTGTGTATTATCATAGGTGAAACTAAGCCCTAGGTCCCGAGATAGCTACGACGCAACCCGCTATCAAAACACCACTTGCGAGAAAAATTCAGTAAACAAGCTTTTTGAGTGTCAAGTAGGAGTGGAAACTAGCTTTGAGAAGTAAGAAACCAGAATTTAATGTGTCTGAGGAACGGTTGTGTTCAACAAATACATTTGCAGCATGTAATATGCATCACAGAAGCAACGAGATGCAGGCTCAAATTTGAGTTACTGAGTTTCCAGCTAGTGAACCAAACATTTGAAGGCACGTTTGTGGCATGTACTGTCCAGTAAACTACACATTTGTAGGCGCTGTTAGGAGTTCTGAGCTGTTTGCATCAATCTCATACGCGTGTGGTGTTATTGATTCTCACCAGCAAGGATTACGGCAGTTGTGAGCTGTGCCCTGGGAGTAGAAAAACGTGAAGCATTGTATGGTTTATTCAGTAACAATTTCATAAATACATACGACTAGTTTGTTCTCGCAGCCATACAACATATATCATTCCTTGTGATGGATCGGATCGTTTTCTAATAGTAGAAGGCAGCTGGCTTGTAAGCGGGCCTTGTAGCTGGGCAGCGGATGGTAAGATGGGCGAGCGTAGGTCTGGTCGTAGCGGGCCTCACCCTCGTACTTGACGTCAGCAACGTAGCCGGAGTAGGCGTCAGCCACGGTGTAGGTCACCTTTTGGGTACGGCCGTCGGGAAGGACAACAGAATAAGAGCCGTGGGTGTTGTACCCATCACTGTGCCCCTGGGCGTTGTACTGGGGCTCGTGTCCGTGGTTGAAGCTGTACTTGGGCGGCTGGTCGTAGCTCTGCTGGTGAACAGGGCATAGCTGGGCTTGTGGTAGGCCGGGGCCGGTGCTGGGGCATAGCTGATCTGGTGGTGGGGCCGAGGCGCTGTAGCTGGGGGCGTTGTCGGCGGCGGCAATAGCCAGAGAAGCGGCGACCAGGAACAGCTGGAAACAATGCTGCTGTGTCATGGTGGTGACATCATTTACGCAAGCGTGATTACCTTTTGTGTTCATGCACTGACTCTATCGAAGGAACGGACACGCTTCAAAGCACCATATTTTGTATGTCTTGGTCTACTACGGCCTGCAGACGAAAATAGACGGCGCATCAAGCAACGTGTTACTTTGCTGTCATTCGGACCTACTTATGTTCCATGCAAGGTACTCTGAGAAGAAATTATATACAAGAACATCTGACAAAGAAAATGCTTCCCCTTGACATCCAGCATACACCTATTTAAAAGAGTGGTGTTAGGTTGAGTTGTATCCAGAACATGTCGTGCATGTGCTCTGTCCCACATCCCAAACACTTGTCTTCATGTTGTGCAGTAGGGTATGTGACATCAAGTGATGCCAGCCGTGGTGGTGTCCCGCCTTACATGCATATGCAGGGGAAACGGAGAGGCGGGTGTGGGGTGTGACCCCAGCTCCAGAGATCAGAGACGCCCGATATGCGTCACTGTGCTCTGTGGTCACTGTGTGGCCCATCAACCTGTGAGCAGCCCCCACGATCGATGGTATCACCCACCTTTAAATTTCGATGGCGTGTCAAAACTGTGGGAAAAATGGTTTTATGCCTCTTTAGCAGAACCATTTTTACTACTGATTAGCGCGCCGTTCTTGGAATCCTTGGAACGGACCTTGCATGTTTTGTCCTGCTGACTGCATGTCTTATTGCTGTGTCTGATGTCTGCCAACGGAGTAGTCAAGGTGTTTAAGCTGAAAATCTGTCATCGTTTTGTTCATTTTGCGCCAAGAAATTGACATACCTTAAGGGACATGTGGCCGGCTAAATATCCTTCGCTCGGGTGTGGGATCAATTTGACCCCCCCCCCCCCCGAGATCTCACAAATTAAGAAAGCTAGAGACACCAAATTTACAGGGTGTCCTTACCTGTACCTGAAATTGCTTAGGCCAAATATGGATTTTCCTAGGTCCTGACCTTCACGTCAAATGAGGTCAAACAATGCCAAATTCCATGTGGGTCCCTAAAGGGCCCCGAAAACCTAGGCAAATTTTTCAAAGCAAAAGGCCACAAGCCCATTTGAGGTCAGTGACCTTATTTGACCTTCTGGAGGTAATGGTGACCAAAATCATACAAGACTGCTCTAAGTTTTGCATTTCAATAAGCGATAAACATTACGCCAGGCAGTACGTTCCTAAAACAAAGTGCCGATCCGGGGCATCTTAGGCCAATGACCTGTTCTGACCTCTAAGAACTCAATGGAGGATGTATAATACGGCTTCTGCTGGCGTTGAATTCGAAATGAGCACCAGAACCTATCCCATGCAGCAAGCCTTCGAGTAATAAATGAGGTTGGTTTTGACCTTTATCTGACCTTCATTCCTGAACTTAGGTCAACGCAATATGCTCATTCATTATTTGTGGTGCCTAATAGAGCATCCCAGAGATGTACGGGTTCGTCAAACACTCCGTTGTTGTATCAGATTCAACGATTCCCTAGAATTTGCCTGCGCTGAAACCATGGCCTGAATTTGACCTGCCATAGGTCAGCGACCGCACAAGGTACACCTAGATTTGTTATGTGAAACGATCCGCTATTCAATTGTCTACAGCTATGCAAAATTTGGCGCGTTTACGCCGCGACGTTCAGATACCATTTTGCAAAAACTTCCGGGGAAGGGCAAATTTGACCCCCACCCGAGCGTGTGTTAAAGCATTTGGCTGACGCCTCCAAATTATTTATGCTGACTTACCCACTTAACATGCTTAACCCCTGACCTAACTTAGCTCAGTTTGTTGGTAGCCGGTGGAAGAGTGTCTGTGTGTCATATGTGTTTGTTGTTTTTCCCTATACGTTGTTATTGCCTGTACTTTTGACACGGTACTGTGATTGCCCTATTTGCCCTTTTGTGTTTGGTCCTATGGAAGACGTGCATGCATACATTCCTAAAAAAAAGTAGGTTCGTAAAACTTTTCTGAAAAAAACACTGTGGTGATAATCCGTAGATATTTTGACCAGATCTCGCCAGCACTCATTACGCACGTGCACCGCTGCAACTGTTAGATGAGATCGTTGAGATCGAAACTGCTAGAAGAGATCTTTGAGATCGCAACTGCTAGAAGAGATCTTTGAGATCGCAACTGCTAGAAGAGATCGTTGTGGAGTAAAATGGCATCGGCTGCAAAAAACTTACAAACCACCTGTCACGATCATTATCAATCCTAGAAAAACCATAGCATCGATTTATCATCAATCTCCTGTTTTCTGGGTCATCCTCTTATTAGAACAAAGCCACTTTTTTGCATCTTGTTGATGAATGTATGGTTGTACTTGGTGGGTGCCAAAACCATGCTAACTGCCAATAAATGAAACCAAGCAATCAATCCCCAAATAGCTACGACGCAATCCTGAATTAGCACAAAATTTGACGAAATATCTAAATGAGTCTTCAATATTCCTTGAATTTAATGACATTATATCGGTCTTAAAATTCAAACCCTGATATGTTTGGAAAACCACCATTGGAAGATTAGCACACACATGAAAGCTGAATACACTATTGCCTGGGCAATAATAAATACGATATTGCCTGGGCAAATGGGCGTGTAACATAAATTATGCTGTGTAAGCTAGCTTTTCCGGTGTCAAGGAACTGTTGGGCCTAAGCAATACGTTTGTAGCATGTAACATGGATATCAGGAGCAAAGACCCAGGCTCAAATTTGAGTTTTGGGGTTGTCGTCCAATGGAACAAACCTTTGTTTGCACGTTTGCAGCATGTAATGTGCATATTTTTAGGTACGTTGGCAGCATGCAATATGTATGGCAGCAACCCTCTGACACATGCTCCAATTTGAGTTGGTGAGTTGCCCCAAGTATACCAAACATTTGTCGGCACTGCTAGAACTCCTGAGCTGTTTGCACCAATCTTTTGAGCGTGTGGGATTATTGGTTCTGACCAGTGAACAGCATGCTTATGATGAGTTATGTTTTGAGTGCAAAAATAGCTTGAAACATTGCATGATATATTCAGTAACAACTAGCACATAAACACGTCCGACCTTTTTTTCCTCGTGCCATACAACATATATCCTGCCCCGTCACGGTTGGAATTCGTTTTCTAGTAGTGTGACGCAGCTGGCTTGTAGGTGGGCTTGTAGCTGGGCTGCGGGTGGTAAGAGGGGCGAGCGTAGGCCTGGTGGTAACGAGCCTCTCCATCGTACTTGACGTCAGCAACGTAGCCGGAGTAGGCATCAGCCACGGCGTAGGTCACCTTCTGGGTGCGGCCGTCGGAAAGGACAACAGAGTAAGAGCCCTGGGTGCTGTAGCCATCACGACCCTCCTGGACGTTGAACTGGGGCTCGTAGTCTCCGTAAACCGTGCACGTCGTAGTTGAAGTTGTACTTGGGCGGCTGGTCGTAGCTCTGCTGGTGAACAGGGGCATAGCTGGGCTTGTGGTAGGCCGGAGCCGGGGCCGGGGCATAGCTGGTCTGGTGGTGGGGCCGGAGCCCTGTAGCTGGGGGCGTTGTCGGCGGCGGCAACGGCCAGAACAGCGGCGAGCAGGAACAGCTGGAAATATGTTTATAGTCATTGTCTGTGTCATAGAGGCGGCCATCATTTACACAAGCGTGGTTAACTTTTGCATTCATGCATTGACTTCATCGAGGGAACAGACATATATAGAACATATCCAGAACATGCTTGGTATGTGCTCTGTTCCACATCACAAATACTTACCTTTATGTTGTGCAGTAGGTTGTGTGGGATCAAGTGATACCAGCCGTGGTGATGCACCGCCTTTTATACTGTGACTGGCGGCTGGCCGATTTTCCCGGCCTATGGAAATGATATGCAGGAGAGGGGCGTGTGTGGCGTGTGACCCCAGCTCCGGAGACCAGGGACGCCCGATATGGGTCACTGTGCCCTATGGGTACCGTGCGACCCACGAACCTTGGGCAGCCCCCAATATCGATGGTATAACTCGCTTTTAAATTTTGATGGCGCTCAAAGTTGCGGGGATAATAGTTTTGTGCGCCTCTTCAGCAGAATCACTTTCCCGACTGAACAGCACACAGTTCTTGAAATCTTTGGAATGGATCTTGCCCGTTTTGTCCTACTGACTGCATGTCTTACTGCTGCGTTATTGTCTGAAGTTCACCTACGGACAACACAAGTTGTTTAAGGTGAAAATCTGTCATCGCTTGCATCGCATCGCTCGTGTGCGGGAGGCGCTATGGAACGCAGGTCACCGTTATGAGTGAAGGAGGAACATTTGATTTGATGCAAAATGCATCGGTATTTAAGGATGATTTCGACATTTCCAGTCATTGACTGTATAGGAGGCTTTTTTGATGTTGTGACGCTGATCTATACGTTTGTTATAAGCATACATTATGGAAAAGAAAGAGGATGTCTGTCAGCTAGTCACAAACTGCACTTCATCATCACACCACCACAGCATCAATAAGGATCACGGTCCGCTAAGAACCGGAATCAGATTTACATATTACGTGACTATACGTTGTCAAGTAAAATGGCATCGGCTGCGAAAAACTTAAAAACCTTCTGCCACAATCATTGTCACTTCCTAAAAAATGATAGGATCGATTTATCATCAGTTCGCTGTATTCTGGGTCATCCCCCTCAATAGAACAAGGCCACGTTGTTGTGTCGTGTTAATGGATGTATTAGTCGTACTTGGTGGTGTCAAAAACATGTTTACTACCAATAACTGAAACCAAGCAATCAATCCCCAAATAGCTACGACGCAATCCTGCATTGTCACAGAAGTTGACGAAGTAGTTAGATTACTTTTGAAAATGTCTAAGTCTAAGTTGTTATTAATTTTAAGTTGAATGATTAGCATACACTGAAAGTTGAATACACTATGGTAGTGTAACATAAATAATGTTGTGTAAGTTAGCTTTTCAGGTGTCAAGGAACTGTTGGGCCTAAGCAATACGGTTGCGGCACGTAACATATATCTCAGCAGCAAAGAGGCTTGGGCCAATTTTTCGGCTCAAATTTGATTTTTGGAGTTGCCGTATAATGGACCAAACATTTGTATGCACGTTTGCAACATGTCATATGCATATTTTTAGATGCGCTGGCAACGTGTAACATGCATCGCAGCAACCCTCAGACACATGCTCAAATTTGGGTTGGTGAGTTGTCATCCAGTAAACCAAACATTTGTCGGCACTGCTAGGAGTTCTGAACTGGATGCGGCAATCTCTTGAGCGTGTGGAAGTATTTATTCTGTTCAGTGAACATTATGGTCATTGTGACTTGTGTTTTTTTGGTATAAAGATGGCTTAATGCATTGCATGATTTATTCAGTAACAACCATCCCATAAATACATCCAACTAATTTGTCGTCGTGCCCATACAACACATAATTGCCTCCACATGGCAAAAGTTCGTTTTCTAATAGTGTGACGCAGCCGGCTTGTAGGTGCGCTTGTAGCTGGTCTGCGGGTGGTAAGAGGGCCGAGCGTAGGCCTGGTCGTAACGGGCCTCTCCATCGTACTTGACGTCAGCAACGTAGCCCGAGTAGGCATCAGCAACGGTGTATGTCACCTTCTGGGTACGGCCGTCGGGAAGGACAACGGAGTAAGAGCCCTTGGTGCTGTAGCCATCACGACCCTCCTGGGCATTGAACTGGGGCTCGTAGGCTCCGCAGCCATGGACGTCGTAGCTGAAGTCGTACTTGGGCGGCTGGTTGTAGCTCTGCTGGTGAACAGGGGCATAGCTGGGCTTGTGGTAGGCCGGGGCAGGGGCCGGAGCATAGCTGGTCCGGTGGTGGGTTGGAGCCCTGTAGCTGGGGGCTTTGTCGGCGGCGGCAACGGCGAGAACAGCGGCGACCAGGAACAGCTGGAAACATGTTGTGTGTGTCGTAGTGATGACATCATTTACACAAGAGTAGTTACCTTTTGCATTCATGCATTGACTCTATCGAAGGAACGGACACACCGCGAGGCACCATATACTGTATGTCTTGGTCTATTGCTGCCTGTAGTCGCGAATAGACGGGGCATCAAGCAACGTGTTACTTCGCTGATCCTTCGGCCCTACTGATGCTCCATGCAAAGTACTGCAGGAAAGGGTATACAAGAGATTTACTGACGTCTTACATCTGGTAAAATACATGTTTTTTCCTTGACCTCAAACGAACAGCCATTTAAAAGAGCGGTGTGTAAGTTGAGGTGTATCCGGAACATGTCTGACATGTGCACTGTACCACATCTCGAACACTTGCCTTCATGTTGTGCAGTAGATTGTGTGGGGATCAAATGATACCAGCCGTGGTGGGCGTCTCGCCTTTTATACCGTGACTGGCGGCTGGTTAATTTTCCTGGTCTATGGGCATGATATGCAGGAGAAGGGGAGGAGTGGGTGTGGGGTGTTGACCCCCAGCTCTGGAGACCAGGGACGCCCGATATGGGTCACTGTGACCTGTGGTCACCGTGTGGCCCATGAACCTATGGGCAGCTCGCTGTGTCAGTGGTGTAATCCACCTTGAAATGTCGATGGGCGTCTTGTAATGGTAGGGACAATAGTCTTGGACGCTTCTTTAACATGATCCGTTTTACCGCTTACAACTACACAGTTTTTAGAATTCTTGCGATGGGCTTTGCACGTTCTGTCTCGCGGACTGCACGTCCTACTGCTGTGTTATTGTGTGATGTCAGGCAACGGAAAAGACAAGTCGTTTCATTTAAAAAGGTGTCGTTGCTTTGCTGGTTTTCCAAAGATTTGATCCGAACCCTTTAATGGATGCACATTTGTGATCAGAGCTCACGCGTGTTCTTTGACTTTATTCATCATAGCACACTTCTTCTTTTAAATCCATTTGCTTCTTTTTTGCTTTGAGATATTGGTATCGTTTAAGGCACAAGTAGTTTGCCATGTTATCGCGACCTATAAGCGAGACATTCCAAGCATGTCCGACAGCGTTATGAAATGTTTATTTCAAGATATTTGGCTGGCCCTAAAGATTATTTACACTGACCTAACGACGCAACTGAATGAGCCAATGGCCCGGTGAATGGGTGACTATGTGCTATATATTTTGTTATTTTAAATGCTCTTTAAAGGCTCTTGTTTCCTGTACTTTTGACTCGGGCAGTTACAGCCACGCTCCACTCCAGTTGACTCTATGAAAGTAATGCATTCATACGAAGCAAAGTAAAGGTGTTTGGTATATCTTTACTAAGAATCCACTATGGTGATCATCATTACATGTTTTGACCAGATATCGCCAGCGCAAACTACGCATGCGTGACGCTGCAGCTGTTCGAGGAGACCGGCTTGTGGTTTGTCCTCATCTAGACAAATCCACCCTGCACTCCCCAGCTCCGACCAATTGCGAGCATATGAAACCTCATTCTTGCGCTCGTCACTATTCCCGACGACGCCAGGGAAAGATGGCAGTAATGCCCTGTTGTTTCCATCAGTTGACAATCCGAGCCCCCATGCAATGCGACAAAAGCGTAATCACCTGCACCTCAGGACCCGTGCTGTCAACCGGCTGGTTGCGGCAGAGTGGCGGGGACTAGCACTGCGGCGGTGGTTGTGCTGGTCCGGTGTGAAACATCGGTGCTGGCATCAAGGTGATACCGGCCCGGACTGAGCAAAAGGGACACACGTTCACAGAGGGACGGATTGCGAATAGCGAGCAACACTCCCTTGTCATGTTGCACAGTACATATTTCATAGCCATTTCCGTTTTAGTTGTTGGAGGTGTTTCGGCCCGATCGGACCATTTCACGCCTGGCAGATATTTTTCAGCTTGGTGTAACTATGTATGTGTAAAACACGTACGTTTATTGACTTTTACACAGCTTGTAGCAAACTGGTAAGTCTGAGGATGTTTAGGACAATGTTGCGCAATTGAGGATGGTCATTGTGATGTCGGTGTTTAAAGGAACGTTTAACGTCGGTCTCAGTTGCATCATGCGGTGTATTATTGTGCTGCGATTGTGTCGAAAACCACATGGATTTTTTGGTGAGCAAGCAGCCTCGTTCTACAATTCAAGGGATTCGCTTAACCACCATCCGCTCAAAAAGTTTTCCAAGACAAACTAGAAAGCGCGATGAGGCGATAATTCGATGGGTCTTCGGTGTCTTTCCACGATTTTGGAAGCGGAATGATTATGGTGTGTCCCGATGCGTCAGGAAAGATATGAGACGACCTCTAATTTTAAGCCCGTCGAAATCAAATCAAGCATATCTTCATCTGAAAGATTACAGAAAAAAGAATAGCGCAATTAACTGTTTTGCCTCCAGAGGTACTAACTGCGGATTTTTAAAGCCTTTCGTAGCCCCAAGAACAAAAGTTGTACATTGCAGTATTCTGTACCATCAGAAGAAAAACAATAAGCGTATAAACGGAAACGGGCCTGCGCAAGATCCACGAAGCCTGTTTCGTAATTTCCGGAGGAGTTTCACTGAAAAGGCTGTCAACAAGAACACTGGTGATGAGAGGTTTTGTCGAAATAATTTGGTTATTAATGCTTGGGGTGGGTAATGAACGAGGAATTTCGTTTTCCAGAGAATGCTCGAACCAGTCCCCATAGTTGACTTAGGAATGTAGCAGCAGTGAAACTGCTGGATGTACGTTTGCCAAGAATGACGTCTGGCACTTCCTACAATTTGTCTAGTTCGAGCACGCTCATAATGTCGGACATCAAGGTGAGGTATATCGTGATGCCGACGAAAGCGGCAGAAGGCACATTTCCGACGTGGCAGAAGCCTTTTTAACATCAGTCGTCCACCATGGTACTGGGATGCGTCGTGATGGGGGTTTGATCAGTGAAATTGTTGCGGTCGCTGCGGAATGAATGTTATGTGCAATAAGGTCAACACTTCTGCCCTGGTGTTTCGTTGGAACCCCGGTTGACATAACAAAGTTCCTGAAACTGGGCACAGTCCGCTTTTCGTAAACAGTCCAATCAAAAGAAGGTTCCTATTGAGGGAGAGCACACCGACAGACCGATGGCGGTTTCTGTACCTTTGGGTACGTGTGGTAAGTGTTATTGACTTTGTTTAACAACACAAGTTATGAGCATCAATGAAGTCTTCAACTAAATGTCCTCGGCGATTGATAGCATGGGTGCCATTACTCGAAGCTGGGTTATGACCGCTAAAATCGCCGAGGAGGAGAAGAGGGCTCTAAAAATGAGTGACTAGATGGTTAAGTTGCCGTGAGAGCCCCGCGTTATCGTACGTTGCGGGAATGCACACAGAGCGGACGTCGATGTTGCGGCCATAAGGTCTCACAGAACATGTAACAGCCTGTAGAGGTGTAATGAGTGAAAGGGGGCGTGCGTGTTATTTCATTTTTATATACAGCGCCACACCACCTAGGAGACGTTTACCGGTTGTGTCGTGACGACGATATAAGAAATAATTTGGCATTTTTAAGTTATATGGGTCGGTAGGATGAAACCAAGGTTTCTGTACAGCTTCAACAATGGGAGCGAATGCTGCAAAAAATGCTTTCACTTCAGACCATTATGCAATAAGACCGCGACAATTCCACTGTAAGGCGACACATTTAATGGCGGTTTGACCCATCCTTACCGGCTGGTGGGGATCGGCCGAACGAAACTGACCGAAGCCGACCCATAGCCACCCTCACAGCGGGCGGTACCGGCAATCGTCGTTCGGGGTGTTATGGCAGGCGCTGTCCAGGGGAAGGGGGAGGGGCCGTTCGTGTGGCGGCCACAGAGAGCCAGCTGCCGACCTTCCGTAGCCGGAGGACTGGAGCGCCGACCGGCCCGAGGACGAGAGGGCACGGGGGCCTGTGCGTCGGAACGGGTGGCAAGGGCCGGCTCCAGAGAACAGCTTTGCTGGGTTGGTGTGTTTGAAGTAAATGAGACAGTCCTGATCGGAGCAAGAATTTTCAGTGGGGCTAACTGGGGCATCGGTTCTGTTTGCGCACCACTCGTCGCTGCCTTTCCCTTTGTTGTTTGTGCGTATGATTTTGGGGAAGGCGAAGGCATGTTTGTTTCCACAGTGCGTTACGTTTGTTGATAACACACACCTGTCCTGGTTTTTTCGGAGCAAATTTCTTGTTTTCTTTTCCATGGTTTGCAAGGGACCCCATAATGCCTCTCACACACCACAACACTCGTTGGCGACAACTATCGGTGACATCACTGGTTGAGGTGTTGACCTCGCACCGCTTTATGATAAGGCTGGCAGGGTATGTGGGATGCGCTATGAAAGCCACGCCACCATTATAGAAGAAGGAGGAATATTAGATCCGCTGAAAATACATCAGTGTTTATGGAATCTTTTGAAAGTTCCGGTCTTTTACTAAATAGAAGACTTTTGAATGCTGCGACCCTAAAATATCCGTTCGGTGTACGCATACATTATGAAAGAAAGAGGGTGACTGTCAGCTAGTCGCAAACCATATGTCATCATCACACCACTACAGCACTTCGAGAAACCGATCTGCGCAAAACCGCAATTATGCGTGTATTATATGCAAGGATACGTTATCAAGCAACACCGTACGGGCTGCGAAATATTTACAAACCACCTTCCACGGGCATTATCATTAACACACACGCACAAAACATCGACCAATCATAATTCTGTTGCATTCCTGGACTGCCATGAACAGAACAAAATCAAGATGTTGTGCTGCGTCAATGAATGTATGGTTGTACTTGGTTGTACCAAAACCATGCTTATTGTCAGTATGTGAAACCAAGCCATCAGATCTAAACAGCTCTGACGCAAAGTGCAATCAGTACGTTATTCGCTGAAATAGTTCAATGACCTGTATGTCCTGGAATCAATAAGATTGACAGCGGTTTTAAAAATCAAGGCAGACAACGTTTGCAAAAACAACCGTTGGAAGATTCACGCGCTCTGAAAGTTACATAAGCATTAGAAACCAACACTAAACAAGCATGACTGTGTGTTGTGAAACTAGCATTTTAGAAGTCTATGGACGGTCAATCCCAAACGGTTTGAAACATGTGATGTGCGTTTTCAGCAGCACTGAGACATATACTAAAATTGGATTTGTTGAGACGTCATCCATTGCCCTACACATTTGTTGGTGCCTCTGAGAAGGTCTAGTCTGCAACAATTCTAAGAACTCTTAGCATTCATGATTGCAACCAGTCGAGATCATGGTCTTAGCAACATGCGTTTGTGGCACAAAATGGCATAAAACATTGCAGGATGTATTTAGTAACAGCCACTTGATAAATACAACGACTCGTCCCTTCTCGCACCCACACAACATTCATCGTGCCTCGTTATGGTTGGAGCTTGTTTTCTAGTAGTGTGACGCAGCTGGCTTGTAGGCGGGCTTGTAGCTGGGCTGCGGGTGGTAAGAGGGGCGAGCGTAGGCCTGGTCGTAACGGGCCTCTCCATCGTACTTGACGTCAGCAACGTAGCCGGAGTAGGCATTAGCCACGGTGTAGGTCACCTTCTGGGTACGGCCGTCGGGAAGAACAACAGAATAAGAGCCCTGGGTGCTGTAGCCATCACGACCCTCCTTGGCGTTGAACTGGGGCTCGTAGTCTCCGTAGCCGTGAACGTCGTAGTTGAAGTTGTATTTGGGCGGTTGGTCGTAGCTCTGCTGGTGAACAGGGGCATAGCTGGCTTGTGGTAGGCCGGGGCCGGGGCTGGGGCATAGCTGGTCTGGTGTGGGCCCGGGGCTCTGGTAGCTGGGACCGTTGTCGGCGGCGGCAACGGCCAGAACAGCGGTGAGCAGGAACAGCTGGAAACATGTTGTGGTGTGTCATAGAGGTGGGCATCATTTACATAAGCGTGGTTACCTTTTGCATTCATGCACTGACTTCGTCGAGGTAACAGATATATCCAGCACATGTCCAGAACATATTTGGCATGTGCTCTGTCCCACGTCACAAACACTTGCCTTCATGTTGTGCGGTAGGGTGTATTGGATCAAGTGATACCAGCCGTGGGTCGTGTACCCGCCTTTTATACTGTGACCGGCGGCTGGCCAATTTTCCTGGTCTATGGGCATGGTATGCAAGGGAAACGGAGAGGTGGGTGTGGCGTGTGAACCCAGCTCCAGAAACCACGGACGCCCCATATGTGCCTGAGTGACCTGTGGTCACGGTGCCACCCACGAACCTGTGGGCAGCCCCCACTATCGATGGTATAACTCGACTTTAAATTTGGATGGCGTCTCAAAATTGTGGAGATAATAGTTTTGTATGCCTCTTCAGTAGAGCCCTTTTCCCGACTGATTAGCACACAGTACTTGGAACCTTTGGATGAACCTTGCAAGTTTTATCCTGCCGACTGCATGCCTTACCGCTATGTTATTGTCTGATGTCTGCCAAGGGAATAGACAAGTTGTTTAATGTGAAAATCTGGCAACCCTTTATTCTTTTTGCGTTCAGAAATCGGCATTCTATAAGGGACAAGTGGTTTGCCACCTTATCGCAACTTATGCGCGAGACGTTTCCAGCAAGTTTGACGTCACTGTAAAATTTTGCTTTAAAGGATTTGGTTGACGCCTAAAATAATTTACACTGACTTACCCACTTAGCATGCTTAACCCCTGACCTAACTTAGCTAATTTGTTGGTAGCCTGTGGAACGGTTTCTGTGTGTCATGTGTGTTTGTTGTTTTAACCTGCATGTTCTTATTTCCTATACTCTTGACACTTGGCTGTATAGCCAAGCTCCAATATGATTGGCCCTATGAAAGTGGTGCATGCGTACATTACTAAATATAGGAGGTTCGTACCTTTTCTGAAAAAAAACGCTATGGTGATGATCCATACCTATTTTGACCAGACCTCGTCAGCACACATTACGCACGTGCACCGCTTCAACTGCTAGATGAGATCGGAGCGTACATCGTGACTTGAGAAGTGAACCCGCCCTGCCGTCCAACCTCCCACCAATAGCGAGCACATGAAGCCTAATAAAGCAGGCAGCGTGTGCGGGAGGCGCTATGGGACCCATGTAACCCTTATGAATGAACGAGCAACGTTAGATTCGGTGCAAAATGCATCGGTATTTAAGGATGCTCTTGACATTTCCAGTCTTTGGTTATATAGGAGGTTGTTTTGATGCTGTGACCCTGATCTATCCGTATGTTGTAAACATACATTATGGAAAAGAAAGAGGGTGACTGTCGGCTAGTCACGAACCGCATGTTACACACCATCATCACACCACCACAGCATCAATAGGAATCACGGTCCGCGAAGAACCGGAATGATATTTACATATTACGTGAGTATACGTTGTCGATTAAAATGGCATTGGCCGCGAAAAATTTACAAACCACCTGTCAAGATCATTATCACTGTTTCGAAAAATAATAGGATCGATTTATCATCAATCCGCTGCATTTTGGGTCATCCTCTTCATAGAACAAAGCCAAGCTGTTGTGTCGTGTTAATGAATGTATGGTCCGTGCTTGGTGGTGTCAAAAAGCATGCTTACTGGCAATGCGTGAAACCAAGGCATCCATCCTCAAATAGCTACGACGCAATCCTGAAGCATCACAAAATTTGACGAAATAATTCGATGGGTTTGAATGTGTCTTGAACTTAATGAAATTATGTCAGTCTTAAAATTTAAAACGCTGATATGCTTGAAAAACAGCCATTTGGAAGATTAGCATACACCGACAGTTGAATAAACTATGGGCGCGAAACACAATTTATGCTGTGTAAGCTACCTTTTCACGTTTCGAATAACTGTTGGACCCAAGCAATACGTTTGCAGCATGTTGCATGGATATCAGCAGCAAGGAGCCTCCGACAAATTTGAGGCTCAAATTTGAGTTTTGGAGTTACCGTCTAATGGAGCAAACATCTGTATGCACGTTTGCAGCAAGTAATATGCATATTTCTGGTTACGTTGGCAGCATGTAACATGCATCACAGCAGCCCTCAGACACATGCTCAACTTTGAGTTGATGGGTTGCCACCACACATACCAAACATATGTCAGCACGGATAGGACTCCTGAGCTGCTTGCACCAATCTTTTGGGCGTTTCGTATTTTTTATTCTGACCAGTGAATATCATGGTAATCATGACTTGTGTTTTGAGTGAAAGAAATAGCTTGAAAACATTGCATGATATATTCAGTAACAACTATCACATAAATACGTCCGACCTATTTGTCCTCGCGCCCATACAGCATACATCCTGCCTCGTTATGACTGGAGCTCGTTTTCTAGTAGTGTGACGCAGCCGGCTTGTAGGCGGGCTTGTAGCTGGGCTGCGGGTGGTAAGAGGGGCGAGCGTAGGCTTGGTCGTAGCGGGCCTCTCCATCGTACTTGACGTCAGCGACGTAGCCGGAGTAGGCATCAGCCACAGTGTAGGTCACCTTCTGAGTACGGCCGTCGGGAAGGACAACAGAGTAGGAGCCCTGGGTGCTGTACCCATCACGGTCCTCATGGGCGTTGAACTGGGGCTCGTAGTCTCCGTAGCCGTGGACGTCGTAGTTGAAGTTGTACTTGGGCGGCTGGTCATAGCTCTGCTGGTGGACAGGGGCATAGCTGGGCTTGTGGTAGGCCGGGGCCGGGGCCGGGGCATAGCTGGTCTGATGGTGGCCCGGGGCCCTGTAGCTGGGACCGTTGTCGGCGGCGGCAACGGCCAGAACAGCGACGAGCAGGAACAGCTGGAAACACGTTGTGTGTGTCATAGAGGTGGCATCATTTCCACAAGCGTGGTTACCTTTTGAATTCATGCATTTACTTCATCGAAGGAACAGACATATCCAGAACATATCTAGAACATGTCTGGCACATGCACTGTCCCACATCCCGAACACTTGCCTTCATGTTGTCCAGTAGGGTGTGTAGGATCAAGTGATGTCAGCCGTGGTGGTGTCCCGTCTTTTATACAGTGACTGGCGGCTGGCCGATATCCCCAGGCTATGGGAATGACATGCAGGGGAAACGGAGAGGTGGGCGTGGCGTGTCACCCCGACTCCAGAAACCAGGGACGCCCGATATGTGCCAGAGTGGCCTGTGGTCACCGTGTGACCCACGAACCTGTGGGCAGCCCCACTATCGATGGTATAATTCTGCTTTAAATTTCGATGACGTCTCAAACTTGTGGGCATATTTTTTATTCGCCCCGGCGACCTAAAGTCACATCCGGGCTGGGGAAAACTTACTTCTGGCCTAATGCCGGACAAAGAGCTACGTTAAGCCGGCTTGTGCTGTCCAGCGCAAGGCAAGGGGCAGGGGTAGGCTACGTTACGTTAAACTGGCTACTTTCGTCCGGTATCCATGCAAGGAAACGCGCTCGATACTACATTATACCGGCTAATTCTGTCCGGTAGCAACGCGCAAAGCAAAAACACAACACACACACACACACACATATTCCTTATATTCCACCATCACAATACGTTCGTATGACGGACGACCACCTCATTGCAGCAAGGTTTCCCCGCACGGCGAACGGTGGCCCCCGGTCTGGCGGTCAAGTCCATCAGCGACCTGAACCGGATCGCTCCCCCACACTGAATGGGGGGAGCGGCCCGGTGCGACCTTGTCGTGTTGTGTAGTGTAATCCGAGAAGGTCCTAACTACAAAAATGGTCCGGATTCCTACACCTATGGGGGGAAAACCAACACGCTTATACCGAATTGTGCTTGGAAAAACCCCTTGCAATTGAGGAAAAGCAGCACGCTTTGGCCGAATTGTGCGTGGAAAAACATCACGGCAATGAGGAAAACCTGCTCGTAGGCGATTCAGCAGGTGAAAATCTCGCAGCATTTACGTTGTTATATGTAATTACCTAAATTGATTTTGTGTAGGTACTACCGTTAACGTAGTACCTACAGCGCATGGTACTACCTACTGCTAAAACGTTACTACCAAAACGGCTTCCGCCCTGGCAGTCCACGGTGGACGGCCTCGTCCAACTTGTTGATTCAGTCCAACGCGGCCTTTTAACAAAAAATGGTTACGGTTGCATCATTTTTGGATCTCGAAGCCATTTCGATGAATTGAATAAGACTGCCCTTCTGATTTACTTCACAGCATAGGAGTCCGTGGCCGACTCGCCAAATTTTTGCAAAATTTCTTAGCAGATCGAACATTTGCCGTCCGCTGCGGGAACACGCTGTCAGTGCCTGTGAAGCAGGACCATGGGCCACCCTAAGGCAGCGTGGTCTCGCCGACGCTCTTTTTAATTATGATCAACGATGTTTTGATAATTTCATGAAATCTCGCTAGGTCTGAACTATTCGCTTTTCGCCGACGACCTCGCGGCGTGGTTTACCCACACCAGTGTCGATCGAGCAAAGTACTTTGTATAACTTTCTCTAAATCACATCCATCAATGATGTAACGGGTGGGTCTTGTGAGTTCACCGCAAAAATCAGCGGCGCTTATTTTTTCTAAGCAGTGCATAATCGTTGCGCCCTCGATCCTCTCTGAACCTGCTTGGTCAACTCATCCCACTTGTCACCCAATTTAAGTATCTCGGGATCACCCTTGATCGCCGACATACTTTCTCGCCCCACTTTGCCGACCTAAAACAGCGACGCACCCTACGACTTAATATCCTAAAATGTCTTGCTGTACGAGATTTGGGAGCTGATAGGCACACACCGTGCTCCGTCTGTATACCGCCTTGATTTGACCGATCTTGGACTTTGATGTCTCTATATTTTATGGCACTTCTTCGAGCTAAATTAACACCCTGGAAACGATCCAGAACGCCGCTCTCCGCGTGGTCACTGGCGCCCTCCGTACCTCCCCGGTGTCCATCATGCTGGTGGATGCACACATACCACCACTCATGCACCGACGCAAACAACAACTTCTCAGATTCTACGCGCGGGCAGCTGCCAGACCCACCCAGCCCACTTTCAATACATTAACAGCACCCACTTCACAGCGCAGCAAACACCCCACGATCAGCGCTCGCGTAACACAGGCACAACGCCTATTCCAACTGCCACACATCCACACGCTGCCCAAGTCTCCACTACGTCCGTTCTGGCTGGACACCCCTGCAACGATTCGGTTTATATTTACGCACAAAAAGCGTAACGTTACAATACGGAGGCCCAGTCCCTATTCGCGGAATTTCGTAATGAGCACAACACATATACATACATCTATACCGATGGCTCCCGGGGTTGACGACCGCACGGGAGCGGCATATATCTGTAACCATTGTACCAAAGCCAAAACGCCTTTCAGATTATCATATTGTATACACCTCAGAATTAGTGGCAATATTTTCAGCACTTTGCCACGTTAAAAAAACATGCAATCAGACAAACTGTAATTCTCAACCGACTCCATTTCTTCCCTGCACGCCATATCAGCTCTGCACAATTCTCCACACCCTTTGATTTATAAAACCCTCTCAACACTACTATCGCTACCAGCGGAGTCAAAACGTGTTCTTCCCTGGATACCAGGCCAAGCGGGTGTCCAGGGGAATGACCTCGCCGACGCTGCTGCAAAAGAAAGCATCAAACTGGCAGCCGAAAATCATCTTGCCTGCCCAGTATCTGACCATCCGACGGTTATAACCTCTGCATATCGCTGCTTTTTACGACTTTGAATGAGACGAACACGGCCGCCAACATACGCAAAACAATAAGCCAACACTCTCACACTGGATCTCATGCAACCAGAACACGCGCCTTTAGGAGATCCTTCTCGCTAGGCTCCGAATAGGCAACACAAAACTAACCCAAGCATCCATCATAGAAAGCAACCCACCACCACTCTGTCGCTATTGTCACACACCAAACATGATAGCACATTCATGCTGGCGTGCCCAGTTTGCAGGCGCTTCCGTGAAAAACTCGTGCGGTACACAAAACAAACACAGACTCCCATTGACACTGCCTGCCACGCTGGGCGACACACATCCTGAACTCTTGGCACACCTCTTCAAATACCTACAACAAAACCCAATTCGATAATTACATATAACAACGCAAACGTTGCAAGATTTTCACCTGCTCATCGCCCACGAGCAGTTTTTCCTCATTGCCGTGAGGTTTTTCCACGCACAATTCGGCCAAAGCGTGCTGGTTTCCCTCAATTGCAAGGGGTTTTTTCCAGGCACAATTCGGCATAAACGTGCTGGTTTTTTCCCCATAGGTGTAGGAATCCGGACCTTTTTGTAGTTAGGACCTTCCCGGATCATCACTACACGACACAAGGTCGCACCGGGCCGCTCCCCCATTCAGTGTGGGTAGAGATCCGGTTCAGGTCGCTGATGGACTTGACCGCCAAACCGGTGGCCACCGTTCGCCGTGCGGGGGAAACCTTTGCTGCTAGTGAGGTGGCCGTCCGTCATCCAAACGTATTGTGATGGTGGAATATAACGAATGTGTGTGTGTGTGTGTGTTGCGTTTTACTCTTTGCGTTTGCTATCGGACAGAATTAGTCGGTATAATGTAGTATCGAGCGCTTTGCATGGATACCGGACGAAAATTAGCCGGTTTAACGTAACGTAGCCTACCCCTGTCCCTTGCTTTGCGCCGGACAGCACAAGCCGGCTTAACGTAGCTCTTGTCCGGCATTAAGCCAGAAGTAAGTTCCCCCAGCCCCCGGATGTGAATTTAGGGGTCGCCGTGGCAACTAAAAAAATATGCCCCAATTTTGAGACGACGTCGAAATTTAAAGGGGAGCTATACCATCGATAGTGGGGGATGCCCACAGCTTCGTGGGTCCACACGGTGACCACAGGCCACTCTTGGCACATATCGGGCGTCCCTGGTTTCTGGAGTCGGGGTCACACGCCACACCCACCTCTCCGTTTCATGAAGGCAAGTGTTCGGAATGTCGGACAGTGCATGTGCCAGACATGTTCTGGATATGTTATGAATATGTCTGTTCGGTCGATGAAGTAAATGTATGAATTCAAATGGTAACCACGCTTGTGTAAATGATGCCATCTCTATGACACACACAACGTGTTTCCAGTTGTTCCTGCTCGTCGCTGTTCTGGCTGTCGCTATCGCCGACAACGCCCCCAGCTACAGGGCTCCGGCCCACCACCACACCAGCTATGCCCCGGCCCCGGCCCCCGGCCTACTGCAAGCCCAGCTATGCCCGTCTTCACCAGCAGAGCTACGACCAGCCGCCCAAGTACAACTTCAACTACGACGGTGCACGGCTACGGAGACTACGAGCCCCAGTTCAATGCCCAGGAGGGTCGTGATGGGTACAGCACCCAGGGCTCTTACTCTGTTGTCCTTCCCGACGGCCGTACCCAGAAGGTGACCTACACCGTTGCTGATGCCTACTCCGGCTACGTTGCTGACGTCAAATACGATGGAGAGGCCCGTCACGACCAGGCCTACGCTCGTCCCTTTACCACCCTCAGCCCAGCTACAAGCCTGCCTACAAGCCGGCTGCGTCACACTACTAGACAACGTTACCCATCCATGACAAGGAATGCTATATGTTGTATGGATGCGAGAACAAACTAGTCGTATGTATTATGGAATGGTTGTTACTGAATAAATCATAAAATGCTTCGAGGTTTTTCCACACCCAAAACACAACTCACAACTATCGGATTCTTCGCTGGTGAGAATTTATAACACCACACGCGTATGAGATTGATGCAAACAGCTCAGAACTCCTAGCAGTGACTAGAAATGTTTAGCTCACTGGATTGCATATAACCAACTCGACTTTGAGCTTGCGGCCTCAGTGTTGCTGGGATGCGTATTACATTCTGCCACGCGCCTAAACAGATGCATATTAATGCTGCAAATGTGTTTACAAATGTTTGGTCGACTAGCTGGCAACGAAGCAACTCAAATTTGAGCCTACATTCTTTGCTGCTGTGATGCACATTAGATGCTGCCAACGTATTGCTTGGACACAACCGTCCCTCAGACACGTTAAAATCTGGTGGTTGCTTCACAAAGGCTAGTTTCCACTTCCACTTTCTACTCGACAAGCTTGTTATTGAACTTTTTCAGCAATTGGTGTGCTGGTAGGTGGATTGTATCGTGACTGTTTGGGGAACTATGGCTTGGTTTCACTCATGATAATACATATCATTTTAGTACGACCAGGTATGAAACATAGCTTTACTAGCACGGCACAAAAAGTTAATTTCGTTCCACTGATGAGATGACCAGGGATTAAGTGGATTTGTGATTGATCGATGTTATATTTTTCCTGCAAGTAGAGTGTGCCACCTTTGGGACATCTTTCAGAAACATTTCATAGGGAAGCCTCAGGACCAGTTACGTCTGATAATAGCGCTGGGTAGTACCACTGCAGCACTCTGAAAAAATACATAATCAATGTTAACTATTATTGAGTCCAAAGTACGCTGGTAACACTTTGAGTTCTCAGCGGGCGGCAATGCCCATGTTACTGGGAAGCATATTTGATGAAGTTTCAAACAGTGCGTCACTATGGACTATGGATATTCCCATTCCTAATCCGAAGCTCACCTCGATAACTGTAATGCTGATATATTCACACTGTATTAAACGAAATCGGGGTATAACTCACAGCCATAGTTTATCGCTTCGTTGAATTCGTGGAATCGCAAATTCATGTTTTCATATATTTTTGTATAAACACGGCATTTCAAGCTTTCATCGCGCATATTACACAAACGTTTTGCCAACCTGGTGCGTTGCAAATATTGCGGAGTACGCACGTTGCGAAAAGAAAGGCGAATGAAATGTATGACTTTCCTAGCGGTGATTTGAGAATCCAATGACACATCTCTCGAAGAAGCGGCTGCCTCAGTTCGGAATGATAAATTCAGAATAATTTTGATGAAACCAGTACTTTCAATGAAATCGTACACGTCTCACCTAGCAATAAGTAAAATTACAAAAAGGTGGAATACTTCCTTAAGTTTTCATGAGGGGACCTAAATATTTCAGGGAGTGTAGAAAACTCCGCACTTCTCTGCAGCCGAGTGCCAGCTAGGGGAAGCCTGACACGTTAATCACCTTGTCTTTGGCGCGTCCTCTAGGCATCGGCCTTCGGGACAAGCTACAGATGCAGATATTCTGGCGCATTTAAAATCTCCAGAAGCTCCGGGCTCTTTGGTTCGCTTATTGTACTTTGGACCCTCTCCCTTTAGTGTTCTTTGACACATGACTAGATATGGAAAAATGCTCTCCCAACAGGCCGCTGCGATAGGCCAACTATACCCTTAGTCGCATTCGCCAGGCGTCGCGTGAGTACCTGCGTAATTTTAATCTGCTTTCATCGTCTGCTGTGCCGAACATGCTCTTAAGTCTCCAGATTCGTTAAGTCAGTGTAAAACATCTTTAGGGCCGACCGAATGCCGTTAAAGTAGCATTCACAGCAACGTTGGACATACTGGAAATGTATTGCGGCCTAAGGTGCAATGATATAAAGAGCCACTTAAGGGATGCCAGTTTCTTAATGCAACATAAACGAAGCAATAACTTCTTTTCACCTCTAACAACTTGTCCATCCGTTGGCTAACATTAGATCATAACACAGCAATAAGACATGCAACCAGCCGAAAAGGACGTAGGTGCCTCATTCTAAGGATTTAATGAACTGTGTATGTTATTCAGTGGGGAAAACAGTTCTCCCGCAGAGACGTCCAAAAGCGTTGATCCCACCATTATTAGATGCCATCGGCATTTAAAGTCGGGTTACACCACCGACAGTGGAGGCTGTCCACCACTCAGTATCGCTCGGTGACCACAGGTCACAGTGACCAATATCGGGCGTCCCTGGTCCCCGGAGCTAGGGTCACACGCCACACCCGCCCCTGCCCTGCATATTATTCCCATACGCCAGGAAAATCTGCCAGCCGCCAGTCACAGTATAAAAGGCCAGACATCCGCACGGCTGGTATCACTTGATCCCACACACCCTACCGCACAACATGAAGGCAAGTGTTCGGTATGTGGGGCAGTGCACATGCCAGACATGTTATGGATACACCTCAACTTAACACCGTTCTTTTAAATGTCTGTTCGTTTGAGGTCAAGGAAAAACATTTCCTTTGCCCGATGTAAGTCGTCAGTAATACTCTTGTATACCCTTACCTGCAGTATTTTGCATGGAACATCAGTAGGGCCGAAGTATAGCAACGTAACACGTAGCTCGATGCGCCGTCTATCCACGCCTGCAGGCAGCAATAGACCAAGACATACAGTATATGGTGCTTCGCGGCGTGTCCGTTCGTTCGATAGAGTCAATGTATGGGCGCAAAAGATAACCACTTTTGTGTAAATGATATCACCACTACGACACACACAACATGTCTCCAGCTGTTCCTGCTCGCCGCTGTTCTGGCCGTTTCCGCCGCCGACAACGCCCCCCGCTACAGGGTCCCGGCCCACCACCAGACCAGCTATGCCCCGGCCCCGGCCCCGGCCTACCTCAAGCCCAGCTATACCCCTGTTCACCAGCAGAGCTATGACCAGCCGCCCAAGTACAACTTCAACTACGACGTGCACGGCTACGGAGACTACGAGCCCCAGTTTCAACGCCCAGGAGGGTCGTGATGGCTATAGCACTCAGGGGTCTTACTTTGTTGCCCTTCCTGACGGCCGTACCCAGAAGGTGACTACACCGTTGCTGATGCGTACTCGGGCTACATCGCTGACGTCAAGTACGATGGTGAAGCCCGTTACGACCAGGCCTATGCTCGTCCCTTTTACCACCCGCAGCCCAGCTACAAGCCCGCTTACAAGCCGGCTGCGTCACACTACTAGACAGCTATACCCATCGATGACGAGTAATTATATATGTTGTATGGGTGCGAGGACAAGCTAGTTGTATGTATTTATGGATTGGCTGTTACCAAATGAATTATGCAATGCTCCAACCCATTGTTGCACCTTTAACACAAGTCATAACGACCAAAAACTCAGCTGGCTAGATTTAATATTACTAAACCTACGCTAAATTGGCGCAAACAGCTCAGAACTCCTAGCGGTGCCCACAAATGCTTGGTTCACTGAATGGCAACTCACCACTCAACTCATGCGTCGCAATGTGGCTGCGATTCATATTACATTCTGCCAACGCTCCTAAACATATTCTTATTTTATGCTGCAAATGCATTGCCATGGCCCAACCGCTCCTTGACACCTTAAAAGCTAGCTCACACAACATACATGCGTATTTCTCGCTCAACGGTTATTCAGCTTTCAGTGCATGCCATATATGCAACGAAGGTTCTCAAAAGACATCGGGGTTGTAAGCCCAAAAATGCTGAGATTTACTACATAAGAACATATTCAAGCCGCATTGAGCTATTTCGACAAATCCTGAGCTGAGAGACGATTACGTCGTTGCTATCTGGATAATGATTGCTCTGTTTCACCTATTGACAACAACCATGGTTTTGGTACAGCCAGGTAGTGCTATATATCCATTAACACGGCACAGCAGTTTGTTTTTATAAAACCAAGTTGAAGCATATAAATATGGCTAGACTTTAGGCTGTTCACGGGATGACCTGGGATGCAGTATCGTCATGACTGATTGATGCTATTGTTTTTCGTGCAAGTGATGGTTGTGACAGAGGGTTTGTGAACATTTCGCAACCCATGCAGTGTTACTCGATAGCGTAACCAGACGTATTCTCTTAGACAAAACAGAAGTATTAGCCTTATTCCTCGGAGAAAACCAGGAGAATGGAGATAGGGTTGGCTTGATATTTCGGCAGCATGCCTTTGTCAAAACAATAGCAGAAGTAAATTCAAAGTTGCCTGCCGATGATTTTACTCGATTTTCAGGTTTTCTTTAAAGCAAGCCACATTTTTTTCAGGACATTAAGGGATTAGCCAAAGAGCGACTGGCAGCCATTACCACGATACAGTGCCTAAATAAGGATAAAAATGCGCGAACATATGTGTACATGCAAACGAATTCAAGCAAATGAGCATCACGCATCACGCTTCAATTAAACAAACAAGCTATTTGAAGTAGACAGGCATCACACATCGCACATCTATTATACGTGCAAACGATTTCAATTGAACAGGCAATGCACATCACGCGTCAGGCATCACTTACACATGCCAACGATTTTAAGCTAGTACACATCACAGATTATGGTACATATTACGTTCGCATAATCGGCCATGATGCGCGCTGTATGTTGAGATTCGGTCAAGTCTTTAGAAAAAGGGCAAAGCGGAGACGCATTTTAAAATGAAACGACTTGTCATTTCCGTTGGCTGACGTCCACACAATAGCACAGCAGTAGGACATGCAGTCCGCGGGACAGAACTGGCAAGCCCATCGCAAGGATTCCAAGAACTGTGTAGTTGTAGCGACAAAACGGATCCTGTAAAGAAGCGTCAAGACTATTGTCCCTACCATTACAAGACGCTATTGACATTTAAAGGTGGATTACCACCACTGACACACAGCGAGCTGCCCACAGGCCCACGGGCCACACGGTGAACATATGTGTACATGCAAACGAATTCAAGCAAATGAGCATCACGCATCACGCTTCATTTAAACAAGTAAGCTATTTGAAGAAGACAGGCATCACCACATCCCACACCTATTATACATGCAAACTATTTCAATTGAACAGGCATCGCACATCACGCGTCAGGCGTCACTTACACATGTCAACGATTTTAAGCTAGGCACACATCACAGATTAAGGTACATATTACATTTGCATGATCGGCCATGATGCGCGCTGTGTGTTGAGATTTGGTCGCCCCGACTTTTCCAGAAGAATGAATTCGCTTATTTTCCTGTCTGGGTAGTCTTGTGCTCTGTGGATGATTTTGAGCTCTAAAAAGGGCGTACGGTCTATACCTCCCTCGATTTCAGGCTGGGCCTTTCTTCTACCTCCTCCCCCCCCCCAAAAAAAATAATGGCCACCGAAAGGGGTATTCCCTATCTTGATTTTTAGTGTCTCGCAGGTGATCATTATATCTCAAACGAATAGGGCACATGGACTCCCCGACATAGACTTTGTCCCGCTCATGTTTTTTCACACAGTTTATACTTGATATTGTACGCCATGTTTTTTTTTGCGTGCAAACCCTTTAAACCCAGAACTGCATAAATTACATTTATGCCACCCGGCGCATAGGCTTCGAGGTGGAGGATTTCATCTGATACTTTTAAGCCCATTGTTTTTTTTAAAGCTATGTGTATGCGTAGTTTTGGTTTTAATAACTGGTTTGATTTTCCAAAGCAAATGCTCATCAATGTAAGGTAGCGTTAAGAATCCGTCTTCCGATAGGACGTGCTCCTGCCTTCTACACCCCATCCCCCACGCGTCCTAGACTTTTTTTTTACTTATTCTAGCATTCTACCTAAGAGTTGCAGAGAACATCCGTTGCCCAACTGCAAATCCCATATTTTGTTTGTGCTTTTCTTTCCATTTCACTACTAGATGAGCTGTTTACAGCACTATGGAACATGCTACGAGTAATGCTGCGTTTAGTGGAAGTTGAAACAATGCAGAGAATACCCCTTTCGGCGACTATTTTTTGGCAAAACAGGCCCAGACTGAACTGAGTGATGTATGGACCCTATGCCCCTTTTAAAGCTCAAAGTCATCCACAGAGCACAGGACCACCCAGACAAGAAAATAAGCGAATCTATTCTTCCAAAATGTCTGCGACCAAATCTTAACATACAGGGCGCATCATGGCCGAATATGCAAACGTGATACGTGCCTTTATTCTGTGATGTGTGCTAACTTGAAATCGTTGACATGTGTAAGTGATGGCCTAACACGTGATGTCCGATGCCTTGTACAATTGAAATCGCTTGCATGTATAATAGATGCACGATTAAGTGATGCATGCTTACTTTACCTCGCTTGCATGTTTGAATGAAGCGCGATGTGTGGTGCTTATTTGCTTGAATTTGTTTGCATGTACACGTATGTCCGTGCATTCTAATTCTTAGATAGGCACTGTATCGTGGTAATGGATGGCAATCGCTCATTGTCTAATCCCTTAATGTCCTGAAAAAAATGTGGCTCGCCTTGAAAAAACCTGAAAATCGAGTAGAATCATCGGCAGGCAATTCTGAATTCACTTCTGCTGCTATTGTTTCGAAAAGGCATCTTGCGCAAATATCAACCCAACATATCTCCATTCTCCTGGTTGTTCTCTGAAGAATAAGGCTAATACTACGGTCTTATCTAGAAGAATATGTCAGTTTGTGTTATCAGGTAACACCGTATGGACTGCGAAATATTCACAAAGCACCTGTCACGATCATTATCATTTGCCCAAAAATCAGAAGCATCGACCAATCATAACGATGCTGTATCCCAGATCATCCTGTGAAGAGCTTAAGTCTATTCACATTTATATGCTTCAACTTGGTTTATAAAACCAAACTGCTGTGCCGTGTTAATGGATATATGGTCCTAGCTGGCTGTGCCAAATCATGGTTATTGTCAATAGGTGAAAACAGAGCAATCATTATCCAAATGGCAACGACACTATCGGCCTATCAGCTCAGGATTGCCGAAATAGTTCAATGAGCCTTGAATGTGTCCTTTGTAATGCCTAAGCATTTTGAACTTAAAACCCCGATATCTTTTGAGAACCTTCGTTTGGATCATTGGCATGCACTGAAAGCTGAATAATCGTTGAGCGAGAAACACGCATGTTGTTGTGTAAGCTAGCCTTTGAGGTGTCGAGGAGCGGTTGGGCCATGGCTGTCCACGGTTGCAACATAAAACCTATATATGTTTAGGAGCGTTGGCAGAATGTAATATGCATCGCAGCAACACTGAGACACATGAATTGAGTGGGAGTTGCCATCCAGTGAACCAAATGTTTGTGAGCACGGCAAGGAGTTCTGAGCTGTTTGCCGATCTCTTGAGCGTGCAGTAAATCTAGCCAGTGAAGATTGGGCCGTTATTGCTTATGTCTTGAGTGAAAAAATGGCAAGAACATTGCCTGCTTTACTTGGTAACAGGCAATGTATCATTGCTCGTCATGGATGGGGAATCGTTTTCTAGTAGAAGGAGGGCAGCCGGCCTTGTAAGCGGGCTTATAGCTGGGCTGAGGGGTGGTAAGAGGGGCGAGCGTAGGCCTGATCGTAGCGGGCCTCACCCTCGTACTTGACGTCAGCAACGTAGCCGGAGTAGGCATCAGCCACGGTGTAGGTCACCTTCTGGGTACGGCCATAGGGAAGGACAACAGAGTGAGAGCCGTGGGTGCTGTAGCCATTCCGACTCTCCGGAGCTTTGAACTGGGGTTCGTAGGCTCCGTAGCCGAGCAGGGTCGCAGTCGTGTGTGAATTACTTTTCAAAGTGTTGAGGAAACAATTGAGCCAAAACAGAACGTTTGCAGCAGATAAAATGCAACGCAGCAGCATCGAGAGGCATGCTGAAATTGGCTTTGTTGAGAAGTCACTCAGTGCGCTAAACCTTTGTTGGTGCCTCTGGGAAGGCCTATCCTGCATCAATCCTAAGAGCTTTTAGTATTGATGATTCCAACCAGTGTAGATTAGGGACTTAACAACATGTATTTTGGCACACAAGTGGCCATAACACATTACAGGATTTTATTCAGCAATAGCCATTCGATAAATACATACGACTAGCTTCTCTTCGTAACCATTACAACATTTATCCTGCCTCAAAGTGGTTGGAGCTCGTTTTCTAGTAGTGTGACGCAGCCGGCTTGTATGCGGGCTTGTAGATGGGCTGCGGCTGGTATGGTAAGAGGGGCGAGCGTAGGCCTGGTCGTAACGGGCCTCACCATCGTACTTGACGTCAGCGACATAGCCGGAGTAGGAATCGGCAACAGTGTAGGTCACCTTCTGGGTACGGCCGTCGGGAAGGACAACAGAGTAAGAGCCATGTGTGCTGTACCCATCACGGTTCTCCTGGGCGTTGAACTGTGGCTCGTAGTCTCCGTAGCCGTGCACGTCGTAGTTGAAGTTGTACTTGGGCGGCTGGTCGTAGCTCTGCTGGTGAACAGGGGCATAGCTGGGCTTGTGGTAGGCCGGGACCGGGGGGGCATAGCTGGTCTGGTGGTGGGCCGGCGCTCTGTAGCTGGGGCGTTGTCGGCGGCGGCAACGGCCAGAACAGCGGCGAGCAGGAACAGCTGGAAACACGTTGTGTGTGTCATAGAGTGACATCATTTACACAAGCGTGGTTGCCTTTTGCGTTCATGCATGGACTTTATCGAAGGAACGGACACCTTAAAGCACCATATACTGTATGCCTTGCTCAATTACCACCTCAGGCTTGAACAGACGGTGCATCAAGCAACGTGTTACCTTGCCGTCCTTTATACCTATTGATTTCCCTTAAACGTACTGCTGGAAGGGATACACAAGAGCATTACAGGCAAGTTACGTCTGGTGAAGGAAATTTTTGCCTGCCTTCGAACGAACACCCATCTAGAATAGCGTTATCTAGAGATAGATCCGGAACATGAGCGGCATGCGTACTCTCCCACATCCCGAACACTTGCCTTCATGTTGTGCGGTAGGGTGTGTGGGATCAAGTGATACCAGCCGTGGTGGTGTCTGACTTTTTATATTGTGACTGGCGGCTGGCTGATTTTAGCGGTCTGTGGGAATGATATGCAGGGCAGGGGCGGGTGTGGCGTGAGACCCCAGCTCCGTAGACCAGGGACGTCCGATATCGGTCACTGTGATCTGTGGTTATCACCCTGCGATACTTGGGTTGTGGACAGCTTCCACTGTCGGTGGTGCAATTCGCCTTTAAATGTCGATGGCGTTGTAATGGTTGGGGAAACTATTTCGGACGCCTCTGCAGCAGTACTGATTTCCCCACTGAATCCACGTCAGCAGCTTGCATGTCTTTTGCTGTGTTTTAATCTGATGTCACCTAACGGATGGACAAGTTGTTAAAGGTGAAAACAAGTCATTGCTTCGTTTTTGTTGCATTAAGAAATTGGTGTCTCTAAGTGGCTCGTCATACCGTCGCAGCTTCTACGCAATACATTCCCAGGATGTCCGACGCCGCTGTTAATGCTACTTAAAGTATGCCTGGTTGGCCGCGTAGAGATGCTTTACACTGACCTAACAAATTTGGAGACTAAAGAGCATGTTCGGTACACCGGAGGACGACGGAAGGCTGTGAAAATGATACAAGGGCTCACGCGACTGCTGGCGAATGCGACTAAGAGTTAGTTGACGCATCGCAACACCTGTTTACAAGGCGTTTTCATATCAAGTCATTTGTCCAGAATACACCTAACGAAGGGGTCCAAAGCACAGGAAGCGAGCCAAAGTACCAGTAGCTTCTGGAGATTATTGAGACGTCAGAACACCTGTATCCGTAGTTTTCCCCAAGGGCCGATGCTCGGCGAACACGCCAAAGACAAGGTGATTAACGAGTCAGGCTTCACCTAGCTGGCACTCGCCTGTAGAGAACTGCGGAGTTTTCTACACTCGCTGGAAGATATATGTTCCCTCATGTAAGACTTCGGGAAGTATCCCACCTTTTTGTACCTTTAACTTGCTGTTAGATCAGACGCGTGCAATTTGATTACTAATACAAGTTTTATTGAAATTCTCTGTAGTTACCATTCGATTTGAGGCAGTCGCTCTTTGGAGAGATGTGTCATTGGACTCCCAAATCACCTCACTGAAAGTCATACAGTTCATTTTCTTTGTTTTTCCCAATGTGCGTGTTCTGTAATGTTTGCATCATACTAAGTTTTCAAAACGTGTATTTAATAAGTGATGGTATCTTGAAACACTCTGTTTATACAAAAGATAAGAAAAAGATGAATTATGATCCTGCGAATCCAACGAAACCTTATACCATGGCTGTGATTTGTAGGGGAGAGGCAGGAGAATTGGGACGAAGGAGAATAGGGGCACGCAAATATCTTCAGAGATGGGCAGCGCCGAATCACCACTTGTACTTTAATGTTTTTCCTTTTGTATCAAGTAACGCTGGAAGCTATCAACTGTCCTTCTGCGGTGCACAGGAACGCTGTACGGGGTGAGTGCCAAAAAACTATACTTTTCGAGTGTTATTTCAAGTTGTGTGTCCTGTTCATGTCAAGTCATCTTTTCTTTTAACTATTTCACATTGTAAGCTAACATAATGTTAATTTTCTTGCTTGCTTTTAAAATTATATAAGCCAGTTGACGAACGGCGGAGAACTCGTCTAGTAGCTAGCGTGCTCTGCAGGAGAATCGGGACACCCGTCCTCTTGTCGTGCAGATGTCCCAATCCTCCTGCGGGAACCATTAATATCACTCGTGAACAATACTATACATACCTATAAATTGATATAACTGTTTTATCGAAACTTACTCACCTTTTTTCTTCTTTCAAAACCGTGCCACGTGTATACGTTAGAAAAGAAAAGGGGTACGCGGATGTATCTCATGATTCAATGCTGCTGGCTGTCAAAGATGTTGTAGAAGGAGGAGTGAGCAGTGAGCCTGAGAAAAGCTGCAGAACCCCACAGTGTGAGCAAAAGCGTGCTTGGAAGGTATGTCGCAAGGCACAGTGTCGATACTGCGGCTCGTCTTGAGCCCAACTACAGTCATTCGAAGACATTCACTGCTGAGGAGGAGCAAGCCCTCAGTGAATATGTGATGCAGTGCTCGAAGATGTTCCATGGTTTAACGCACAAGCAAACACGTGAAATTGCCTACCAAATGGCAGTTAAAAATGACAAACATTTTCCCGCCTCCTGGGCTGAAAATGAAGAAGCGGGGCGCGAGTGGATGAAGGCCTTCATGAAAAGGAACACCCAGCTGGCACTGCGGAAACCTGAAGCTACATCCATCGCGCGAGCTGGAGTCTTCAACAGGCACAATGTCGAGGAATTCTTCGGAAACCTGTCTGAGGTCCTGAAACAGACGGGAGTCTCAGGTGCGAGGATTTTAAGTTTAGATGAAACTGGATTCACGACTGTACAGAAGCCTGGAAAAGTCATTGCTGGAAAGAGAGACAAACAGGTCGGGAAGGTCACCTCTGCGGAGAGGGGTGAACTTGTCACGATGAGTGTCGCTGTGACTGCCACTGGAGCATACCTTCCCTGCCTACGTCTTCCCAAGGAAGACTCTTCGGGAGAATCTGATGGAAGGCAGCCCGGGAGGATCGCTGCAGCTGTGTCACGGCAGCGGGTGGATGACGCCTGAAAACTTTGAGCAGGTGATCCAGCACATTGTAAAGCACAGGGGGGCAAGCAAGGACAATCCAGTCGTCTTGGTGCTCGACAATCACGTCAGCCATGTCAGCCTCTGAACGTGTTGACGTTGGCGAAGGACAGTGGAGTCCATATGGTGACTCTACCTCCTCACACGAGTCACAGGCTGCAACTGCTCGATGTCACCGTCTTCGGTCCGATGAAGACAAGCTTCAACAAGCAGGTAGACAGCTGGATGCTCCAAAACGCGGGAAAGTCCATCCATCAGTCCATCATCAGCTCATAAACATGGGGAAGCTCATGGGGCAGACGCTGATCCGTTCAGCCATCCCAGCCAACATCCTGTCCGGCTTTCGAACGGCAGAAATCTGGCCACTGGACACTGAAGTCTTCACCAAGGATGACTTCCTTCCCGCAGACGTGACCGACAGACCAGCTCTCTCAGCGACTGTAGGAGCGCCGGGGTGGCTGAAGACGACACGCACGAAGCGGACACACACGATGCAAACACACATGAAGCGGGTACACACAAAGACGACACGCACGAAGCGGATACACACGAAGAGGACCACGTCGAGAGTCCGGAGCCTCCATCCCTGTCAAGGAGGCCGACTGATCCGGTTGACCTGCAACTGAAAAGGCCACCATTTGCAAGCAACAAATCGGATGCAGTTCCTTGGCTGTCACGGGCTCCAGCTGAGGTCCAAGGAAGTGGCCCACTCAGCTTAGCATCTCCCGCAGTCCGGCTTGTCTCACCGCAGGAGTTTCGGGGATATCCGAAAGTGAGTTCTTTTTATCCCAATTTCTTCCTTAAACCGATAAAGCAGCAATGACAAAATGACATTAAACAGACCTCAGATCGTCCAAACGACCCTTTAGAAGACATTGTTCATTTTTAAACTGTCTTATCTTTCGTGATTAAATATCCTTTCATTTCCACCTTTCCTATGTTTGTTTATTATGCTGTAATTCCGTCAAAAATATGTTTTTTTAATGGATAATTTTGTATCCCAAAAGGATCCTCCAGTGAGCCATGTTGTCCAATGCCTATGCCTATGCTCCATAACCGTACGCTTACACTCCTGGCCATCCATATTTTAAGGCAGGACCCCCTGGCCCTCCATCTTTTAAGGCAGGACCTAAAGTGGAGCCGAGCCGTCGAGGGCGGAAAAGGGGAAAACCATGACGGCTACGAGTGCACCAGAGCTGCAAAGAAAAAAAGAGAAAGGGGAGAAGAAGACTCGAAAGTCGCAAGCCAGACACGAGCGTGTGTCAAAGCGACTGTTCGATGCCAAGAGCAACACCGCTAACACGAAATAAGAAGAGAAAGCTGGGGGTTGCAAAGGACTTGCCAAAGGCTGACGATAAAGCGTCGTGTCTGTGCTGTGGGATGCAGTATAGGCTCAGCCGTTAATCGTGGATCCAGTGTACAACATGAAAAAGTGGACGTGCTTGCCGGTTATCGACGCAACAACCTGGCAGGCACAGTTTGCATGTGACGTCTGCCGAGACTGATGATCGGCTCATCCGCTATGATCCGATATGATCCGCTGTGTCGCGGGTATCGCATTGGCTGTGCTGATTTAACGTATGTGTAGGAAGTTTAATGACCGTGTACGTCGTTAAATGGGTGCCTAGGATAGGTACCGACATTGTCAGGTGGTCCACGTGTTGCCATCAGCGCATTGGCTGTGCAGATTCAACGTGAGTAGCACGATGTTCAGGAAGTTTTGTGACAGTTGCTTTGCCTGTTTTGTGCTTAGACTGCCGAGACTGTGAGTCCTACGATCCGCTGTGCTACAAGCATTGCATTGGCTGTGGTGATACGTGATTATGCGATGTGTAGGGAGTTTTCGACCGCTGTCGTTGCCTAGTATGTGCCTTGACTGCCAACGTTGATAGTCATGTGATCCGCTGTGCCGCGAGTAGCGCATTGGCTGTGATGATTTAACGTGATTAATACGACTGCAGGTTGTGTGGCGGTGTCGTCGGGTTGTTGTGTAGACTGCCGGCATTACTGCTAACCGGATCTTATGTTAGAAATACGCTCCCGTTGTTGGGTTCTTCTGCCAAAAACAGAATGGTTTGTTTGAGGGGAAAATATCCTGAATTAATGTTCAAAAATTTTGTGTCTCAGTTTTATGACTCTGATATGCTGCCATTTTCAGTGGAAGGAACGCTGCCACGATCATTGACAAGTTCCTGAACGTAAGTAGATGGCAATGCAGTACACTCATTTTACCATTTGCAATATAATTATAGAACATGTAGCCAAGTAGAAATGTTGTCCCAATGCTCCTTAGTATGTCCCAATTCATATTCACGTCTGTCCCGATTATCCTGCGTGCGTCCCGATTCTCCTGTAAATGAAGGTCTTTGTTTTTGCTCCACGCGTGTCGTTTCTTACCACAAAGAGAAACTTACTTATTAGTTTGATGTAAATAAATATCCAATTTATTCAGTTGTATGGTGCAATGTTACCTGGCTTTCATACTGTTCCTGCAATGACTCATCAAAGTTGAAGTTCCAAAAGTGTCCTAATGATCCCGCCTCTCCTTTACCCTATTGCGTTTACTGCATTGTTGTTATCGAGGCGAACTTTGGATTACAACTGGGAATATGACATGCCCATGGTAACGTAATGGTTGAAACTTCATCAAATAATAACTAAATGCTTAAAAGATTAGGTGTTGCTTGCATGAAATTCTTAATAAATTTTATTTTTTGTGTTTTTGACTTTTTACATTAGAGACCGGTAATTTCATCAGCAATGCGAGTTTTCTCGAAAATCTTCCGAAGCCACAATTTCGATGTCGGGACCACTCCTGGCGAACAAACCTCATGGACCCATGCTCAACACTATGAAAGCTATCACACGATTATCCGGCGAATTCAAAGAAGCCTTATGCTATGGA
>NW_023596448.1:19177205-19185718 GCF_011947565.3 Pollicipes pollicipes | reverse complement strand
GGGTCATCAGTTGGTGGACGGATAAGCGGGGCTGGCGACACTCCCATCGTCTACGTCCAGGGCATCATCGAGGTCAGAGGCCGAGTTCGAGTCGGTGTCGATGTCACCCTTACTTACGTTTGCCTCGCTTCCCCATATTGGGGGAGCGAGAAGACAACAAAAACTAAGCGAAAAAGTGTGCTCGGAGTTAGCGCGAATGGAAAGTCGACGAAACCGACGATGCGAAGCACCCCCCCGCCGAGACCCTCAAAAGGAGCAAACCGCTTGCTGAGGTCGCGTCATACGGATCTTTGGCCACCGGATCGACTGATGATAGCCCGCGGGTCAGTGGTTCTTTCGCCTCTTATAAAAACTTTCCAACAACATTGGACCGACACGCGGCTCTTCCCACTGCTATACGAGTACATTTGGTAGGTAATAACCTTGCTTTGGTACGCATCACATCAATTATTTATTTCCCTTTGGATGTCTGAGCTTCAGTCTTGACGTACTGGACGGAATGTTCCACGCTATTAAGTTTGTCTTAACGGTATAGTTGTTTGTTCTTCCTGCCATCTGTTGTTGGACATTATACCTGTGTATCGATTTGCTTCCGCTAGGTGTGCCGGCGGTCATCCGAGTACCGCTGCTTGCCGCCGACACACGGGCCGCGTCATAGTCGGGTGGGTTGGTTTCCTGGGTTTTTGCTCTGCCATCTTGATGGACCTATAGGAAAAACGTGCAACATCTCCCAACATTGCTATATGTGGCCTTTTATTTATTGCAAACGGCCACATCTTGCGCAAAGAAGAAGCACTTCACAAATTTCCAACGACAAACAATCGTCTACACAGCATCTTTCATTGAAATCTGTTGTCCCCGCGAGCGTTCCCAAATGCCACCCACATTAGCTCAAAGTCGGTCATCTGGGTAACGTGAGCATTGGCTAGAAGTGGGCTTTTAGCTGGTCTCGAGCCTTGTCTCACATGGGGCGATCTCATCCTTGCATTGTTCTGCATGTACAACTAGTTGTGTATTGTACTCTCCCGTCCCAATGAATCATGTCGAGAAGAGACAACACACGATGAGGCAATGTTTGCTTCCGTGTGATCCATATGGGTCATATATGGGCCAGTTGGCCTCATGTCAACATGGCTGCAGATAGGCAGATATTCAGGCTTAATCTGGGGCTCATTTGGCCTGACTCTTTTGTTGCATGCGCAATCAAGTTGCCACTCACAAACTCATGTTGAAGGCAATGTCTTTATTGTTTTGGTTTCACTGCATCGACAATAACTGTTATAAAACATGGGACCGCTTGTTAGACTGGGGTCCGTATGGGCTGAGCATGGGCCAGCTGGCATCGCGTCCATGTAGGTTGCATGTGGGCTCTCATTTTCTTGTAGCCTTATGTCTGCACGCACAAAATGTCACACACGCACACACTAATGTCACATGTCACACACGCACAAAAAGCACTTTTTTCGAAAAAATAAACACTTTTTCAAAAAAATAAAAACTTTCCAAACGCGATTTCTGCAGTTCTGAATTAAAGGGCATGGCCCATATTCTGTAAGTGCTGCGACAAGTGGTTCTGTGCAGGCAAACAGCTTGTGGAGCATATGAAAAATCAATATCGGGCGCAGTTTGAGAGAGATTTTTGTACTTACTTTAAAACTATACGTGCGTTAATGTTTTAGGTTATACCATCGTGTTCTCCGTGCGATTGCGTGTTAAATGATATATAGTAAAACATTAGTGCGTTGCTAGAAATGTATAGCACACTTGTTGGCCGCCAATTTCCATGGTTTTGTTTCTGAGAGCCGCCCATTTCCAAGCAGATTTACGGTGCAGACGATACACAGTGGTGGAACAAGCATTCAGTCACGTTGTTGTCAACATGCAAGTAATCGCAAATCTGGCCGCGGAGACTTTGATGCGAAAAACGGCCCATTTCAGGAAAGGACGTTCTTTCGACCCATATGAAGGCCAAAATGAAATCCAGCACGCGTACAAATTGGATGCATGTTCAGATTAAAAACAGCAGTTTTTGGGCTGGTAAAATGTTCCAAACACTTATCTAACGAACCAATGAACATCGAAGGGTGCTTTAACTTGCATACGATGTAAACAGATGTTTCCACTCGTTGACAACATTTTTGCTCACCGGATTCCTTCCGAAAATATTGTGGGCCATTAAGTCGAAAAAATTAAAATTTCGAAAAGCTGAGTTGTTTAGGTTTGAGAGAGTTTTTTGGTAATAACTTTAAAACTATACGTCTGGTGATGTTTCAAGTGACACCATCGTGTTCGCCGTGCAATTGCGCGTCGAATGATATATCGTGAAACATTAGTGCGTTGCTGGAAACATATAGCATTCTTGATGGCCGTAAATTTCCATGGTTTTCATTCTGAGACCCGCTGCGTTTGAAAGCAGATGCAGACGATACACAGTGGTGAAATAAGCTTTCAGTGGAGTTGTTGTCAACATGTAAGTGATCGCAAGTCTGCCCACGGCCACTTTGATGCAAAAACGGCCCATTTCATACAGGACGTTTTTTCGACCCCGATGAGTGCCAATATTAAATCCAGGACGCTTAGAATTCGGATGGATATTATGGTTGAAAATAGCCGTTTTTCGGCTAGTAAATGTTCCAAACGCATATCTAACGAAGCAATGAAAATCCAATTGTGCTTTAACTTGCAAGCAATGTAAACCGATGCTACCACATATTGACAGCATTTTTGCACCCCGGGAGCCGTCCGAGACTATTGGGGGCCCATTTTGTCGAACAAAATGAAAAGGTTTTTAAGGCGATTTTTTTCATTTCTGAATGAAAGTGCATTGTCCAATTAGTGTTAAATTGCCGCAGGCAGTGTTTCTGTGCAGGCAAACAGCTTATGCAGCAATTGCAAAATCAACATGAAGCGCCGCTTGAGAGTTTTTTGGAAACAACGTGAAAACTATACGTGCGTTAGGTTTTAAGATACACCATCGTGTTTGCCGTGCGATTGCACGTCGAATGATGCATTGTAAAACATTGGCGCGCTGCTGGAAACATAGAGCATTCTTGATGGCCGGAACATTCCCTGGATTTCTTTCAGAAAGCGGCTCTGTATGAAAGCAGATTTCTGGTGCAGACGATCCACGGTGGTTGAACAAGCATTTAGTGGCGTTGTTGTCAACATGCAAATAATTGCAAATGTGGCCGCGACCACTTTGATGCGAAAGGCGGCCCATTTTAGAAACGGACGTTTTTTCGACCCATATGAGTACTGATATGAAATCCACCACGCGTACATATCGGATGCATGTTGAGATTGAAAACCGCCGTTTTTCGGCTAGAAAGATGTTCGAAACTCATACGTGACGAACCAATAAAAATAGAGGGGTGCTTTAATTTGGAAACGATGTGAACCGATCTTACCACTTGTTGATGACGTTTTTCCTCCCCGGTGCCAACGGAAAGTTTTTTAGGTGGGCCATGTTATCGAAAAATGAAAATTTTCCAAACGCGACTTTTTTAGTTCTAAATGAATGGGCATAGTCCATTTCGTGTGCACTTGCAGCGGCAATTGTTTAAGTGCGTACAAGCAGCTTGTGCAGCAATTGCAAAATCAACATCGAGCGCCGTTTGAGAGTGTTTTTTGGAAATAACTTTAAAACAAGACGTGCGTTAATATTTTAGTGACACAATCGTGTTCGCCATGCGATTTCACGTCCAATGATCTATTGTAAAACATTTGCGCGTTGCTGGAAACATATAGCATTCGTGATGGCTGCAAATTTTCATGGTTTTGTTTCTGAAAGCGGCTCCGTTTCAAAGCAGATATCCGGTGCAGACGATACACAGTGGTGGAGCAATCATTTAGTGGCTTTGTTGTCAACATGCAAGTAACCGCAAATCTCGCCGCGACCACTTTGATGCGAATAGCGGCCCATTTTAGAAACATATGTTTTTTCGACCCATATGAAGGGTAATGTAAAATCCAGGACGCGTACAAATCGGGTGCATTTTCAGATTGAAAACCGCCGTTTTTCGGCTACTAAAATGTTCGAAAGTCATGTCTAACGAACCAATGAAAATCGAAGGGTGCTTTAACGTGCAACGTGGAGCAAAACATTGATTGGAGACCCAGTTTACGGCACTTATGTCTGGAAATCGTGCTCCCAAAACGCCAGGCATGAACAACTCGGCAATTACATTTGTGCTGTCCTTGAACACCGTATGGCCAATGTAGTGGCAGGGCTTGAATGGTGTCATTTTGGCGTCGTGAATGCCTGGGTAAACGTGAAAAAGTCTGCATGAAAGGCTTATGCAAATTGGCGGGGCGCCTACCTCAGATACTAACGGGTTTAGGTCTTAGGAACGGCAGGGCTGTAAATTGCACTGAATGATTTTCAAGATGGCTATTTCAGTTTAAAACGCGTACAAATGTGGAGCATTCCCTTGATGTGTTCGTCTGAATTTTAAGGACTCGCCAGCCAGCGGGCCGTCTGTTTGCTAGAGTCATTGAGCTGTATCTACACGGTGTACGCGCCTCGCCGCGTGCGCCGCGTCGACGAGCACTTAGCGACCGACGGCGAGCAGTGATCTGTCCGACGCCCAATAGTACCAGCTAAGATGACACATTGCCGAGCAGCTTGCTGCAACTTGGGTCGTCCGCGCAATCGCCGTTGGTCGAGACACGTGGCAGTTGCGTCGGCACACTGGCGCGTGCCTGCAGGTCGCCGACGGCTTGCGCCTATGGAGCGGTCTCCAGCGCCGACGACGCCAGTGCGGCGTACGTCACGTCACCCGACTGGCGATCACGGACCACGTGCCAGCACACCGTCATTATCAATAGGTGCTCAGTGTTGGCTAGCGGCAGAACACGTGCTCGCTCCGCGTAGTGTGGGCGTGCACCTGACGCCGGGGCGGGCGTCGCTACGGTCGAAAATCGCCGTCACAATCAACACGTCACTATCAACCCCGTCACCATCAACACGTCATGTCACCCGACACACATGTCACAACGGACATTGCAGTGAAGTGGCAAACCGACAGCCGGCCGCCCAGCTCAGGGAACGGGCCGAGGCTACACGCCAGGGTGCTACACAGTCGGGGTTCATGGGAAGAATCTCGTCATGATTCCATATGATTACACTAATGCACAGATCAAATATCAATCAGTACAGCACGTGCACACACGCCGCTAGCAGAAAAACAGGTGGGGGGGGGGGGGGAGGGAAATGTCTTGATCATTGTCACGTAAATACACCAACACACGGATTAGATGAGAAAAAGTAGAACATAATTCAAGCAATGGGGCAGCATCTCGTGACTGTCATTCGACTGCACCAAAACACGGAGAACATACGATCAATTGCACCCACACAGTTGTCATACAACTCTAGGGGGGAGGGGGGTGGTGCGGGGCGGGGGAATATCTCGTGATGCGGTGATTACACAAATACACAGAAGAAATAAAACACTAGGACATGGGAAGTGGCGGCCGCACTACACTTTGATCTGACCCAAAATGCCGAAACTCTATGCAGATGCAACTGCAACAGGTTCATTTGTGTCGTGCCGGCCGCTCTCGCTCTGGAAGGCCGACGTGCACGCGCCTGCTTCGTGCGCCGGATCGGCGAGTGATTTACGACCGACGACGAGCAGTGCTCACCCCGCCGCGCATGGCCGCCAGCTCACATGACTGTTTGCAGAGCATCTTGTTGCACGTTGAGTCGTCCGCGAAATATGCGTTGGTCGAAACGGGCAGCGGTTGCATCGACACACTCGCGCGTGGCCGGATGTCGCCGACGGTTGGCGCCCATGGAGCGCTCGCCGGCACCGACGACGCATGTGCGTTGTTCGTCACGTCACGCGATTGGAGATCACGGATGACGTGACCAGACATCGGTCACGTGACAGCGCACCGTCAAAGTCAATAGGTGCACATTGTTACCGAGACGCATGACACCTCCTCCCTCCGTGCCCGTTAGCGCGCAACTGACGCCGGGACGCGTGTCCGCTACGGTCGAAATTCTGCATGCCGCCTCTACGAGAGATTGTAAGCATGGGCGCTAGATGGCTGTCGCACCGGGCGACGAGAACCCAGTTGATCGTACTGTGTCTGCGGTAGTGGCGCGTTCACGGCATCTGGGGAGTTGAGTTTCCGACTTGTTGGAAGTTGAGTGCGGCGTCGCGCCGCGTCACGTGCTAGAGCGCGGCCGCGCTTCGGAAGCGAAGACGCCCATGCAGCTGAGGACTGGTGCCAGGCCGGCCAGGCCGCACGGCCTCCGGCCGCGGTGCCCGTGCGCTGGAACACGGAACACAGCCGATCATTGGACGGCGCGCAGTCGATGTTTGAATGAACCGCTTCCGGCAGAGACATCTGGCCGCAAGGCGTGCAACACTGATATGCACAGCCCGCGGCCATGGTCATTGTCAGGCGTGTGGTCTGTATGGCGTTCGCTAGTACAACCATAGGATGCGTTGGCGTTTCATGTTGCCAGCCTGACGGCGCGCCATTTTGGTGACATGGCATCGGCCGGCCAACCAAGGCAACCCGAGGAAGCGAGAGGACGCTCCAGTAACCCCTCCAATGTTCAAAAATGAGTTCAATATTCTGGTCCTCATGTATGGGACGTATCAGATATGATGCTGGTCAGAACAGATTTGTATTCATTATAGGTCATGTTTCATTATAGAAAATGGTAAAAAGACATACGGATGTGCTCAGGCTCTGCAGCGCATTTACACCCGACAGTGTTATACAAAGAAGCCATACTTCCATAATCTCAGGGCAAGGTGTATCCTGCCGCCAATAGGGTTAAGCGCTTTGCTCACCCCGCTGCCCATGGTGGGCATGGGCGGAGGAAAGGCCGTCGGCGGAAGCCGCATCAGCCCCGTCAAGATGACACATTGCTAAGATGACACCAGCTAAGATGACACATTGCAGAGCATCTTGTTGCAACTTGGGTCGTCCGCGCATTCGCCGTTGGCAACCTTCCCGAATTCGGGAAGGTGGTCTGCGATCGACAGCCCTCGTCTCCAGCGAATGCGGGAGAAGATATTCCGGACGCCCGGTCGCGCTCTCCGTCTGCGATCCGGTGCCGGGAGATTACGATGACAGACGGATGAAGATAGGAAATGAATGCGGGCATAGCTGGCAAAGCTGATCAAACATCTGCTACTGGGGGTGCAAAGGATAGAAGCATTTCCAGTGGCGCCCCTTGTGATGTTGATATCGCCGCCTGTGCCTCATGGCCTATGGCGGTGGCGGCGCCTGAAACCCACCCCGAAAACTTGATGTCTCTCGCGATTTCGGCCACTTGAGTTCATCTCGGTTTTCAACTGAACATAAACATTTAAATCATTTTGTTGAGTTCAAATTGTTTGGCTGCGGAAGAATGACCTCCCACTTCAAGTGAATGCAAGCCGCCTTTTGTGGAAAGCCCACACTGGGGTGTAGGTCACAGACAGTAATATCAGTTATTGATAACCAACGATACTGCTTTCGCTGACGAAGTGGTATAACCACCAGAGCCATGATGATGCAACCAATGAACTTGCCACTGTTGGGAAAACGTGCGTTAACCTTTATCACGCCACCCCCCCCCCCCCCCGTTCCCCACGCTGTTTTTTTTAATGCGACCTTATATTGCAGCCAATTGTTCTATATGCCAGTCCAGGCGTATTCATTTGATAGGCTTGCGGAGCATTTGCGGACTGGGTTAACATATGCAGAAGCTATTAGGACAAGAATATAAGTTTTCTATAGGTTACCAGTTAGAACAAAAGTAACATGATATCAGATTCGATGTGTGACGATAATTACTGCTCGTTATACGTAAACTTGTCTGGATTTATTTGGTCCAGTAATTTCTGTTTGTAAGTCAACATTGAAGGGCTCAGAAAAGCCAACGAGTATGAGAATACTTCAGTTGTACGAGATCTATGCTCTATAAGCCAGGTGTGGCTTTCTCAAGATGCTTTTTTTGCAGGTATACAATTTAGCTGCCTACTCGACTTTCGACAAAACTAACCCTTAATAAGGTTGCTGGTGTTTGCACAAAAACAGGGATAAAGGAAATAGAGTAAGTACATCACGTTGACTGATGACCACGAGCCACAGTCTACAAGTAATCACAATATTCCATTCCACACAATATCATATGATCTGAAAATGAACTATAGTTACCAAACTAGTTGCAAGTTGGATGCAAATCCTACCGTCAAAATCTGCTTCTTGTACTACCGATCCCAGTTCAAAGACTTTGCACCCTTGGTAAAGTGGACCGCGGGCACAGTTGCGATCACTTGCATGTTGACAAGAATGTCACGTAATGTTTGTTCCAGCCAGTGTGTATCGTCTGCACCGGAATCTGCTTTCAAACGGGGCGGTTCTCAGAAACAAAACCATGGAAATTTGCGGCCATAAAGAATGCTATATGTTTCCAGCACCGCACAAATGTGTTACTATATATCATTCGACGCGCAATCGCACGGCGAACACGATTGTGTAACTGACTAGAGTAACGCTCGTAT
>NW_023596448.1:19132939-19177105 GCF_011947565.3 Pollicipes pollicipes | reverse complement strand
GCTAGCGATGTGTGGTGCACTGTTGGACACAGCAGCTATCGGTATGGTCGCTGGAGTCGATCGCCAATCTTCATAACTGTTCCATCGAATATTCATGTCGGATTGCGGATTGGCACTCGAACGTCGCCGGCTAAAAATTGTTCACGTTGCTGGATGCCAACATTGACCGGTTTGCTTTCAATTTCCGATAAGGCGTCGTATCGCATCGTGGCAAATAATAATGCAATTTACTGCGATTCGTGAATGTTTCAACATCATTGAATAATGCTGAAAACACGTAGACAATGGCATAAAACGATATCAGAGTCAGCCAGACATATTAATCGTATAATTAAAAGCATGCATCATGCAAAAAACAAACAGAAAACACTCAAGTAAACACGGCGGGAAGACGAAGCTTTTACGGCATGTCTGTCTGGCATGTCTGTCGGCATGTTTCAGTCTGTTCCATTCAACTGAACATGATATCGCAATTATCATCTACTTTGTCTTTCTAGGTGAAATAATTAGTAGCAACCTTCATAAAAATTTACAAAATTTAGATTTCCTCCCTTGTGCTGCCCCGCTTAAACTTTGGGTATAGGAGGTGGGGGCAAACCCACCGTCGCGGGGGGGGGGGGGAATCGGACATTGGGTGGGCCAGTGGCCTACCCAAATAGTACACAGTGGACACCCGTGTTTACTGTGTCATGACTGCCATGGGTTTTTTTGCCACCACTGCTCTTGCTATAAAAGGGCAAACTTGCGTATTACATGATTGTTTTGTGTTTGTTTTTTTGTCATTGTCTACTTTTTGGAAAATAGTAAAACTTAAAGAAGAATGCAAAATGCACTGTCTTGCTTGCTAAACAAATTTAAGCCGCCAAACTCCAAGTCTGGCCTATAACTCAGCTAAAAGCCAGCGGGTTTACACGAGTCAGATATTGGTGGGTTAGCGGGACGAAAAGTTGCGTCTCTAGAATAGAGCCTTTCAGGCGTTAAGCGACAAGAGTCCGTGGAGCACCCCTGATCGATTAAGAGCTCCTTGGCAAGTAAGCATATAAGACCTCGACAACAGCGTGAGGTCCTCTGTGAAAATGCAATGAAATCAAGGGCAGCATAAAACTCCTTGGCGATCTGATTGACCGACAAGCGGACTTATAATGCCCCCAGCAACAGTGCAAGGCCTCTGGATGATGTAATAAGCCGTTAAGCCTCCCAATCGCCACTCTCTTAGTCAGCGAAGAACAATTTGCGATATGTTCATGGGCACTTCGCTTTCGCTTGCGGATGTTCTTGGTCGCCTGGACACCCAAAGTCGTCTAAGTTGGTGCGCTTCATGTAATAAAAACTGCGTCTGTTAGGCTGGTTGTGGGGCCACTTCGGACCGATGAACCCCCTAGACCATGACATTTCTCCTTGGATCTTCGGGCCCTATGGAGAACATCATGGCCCGTGCCCCCCCCCCCCCCCCTGGATCCGCCACTAGAAGGAGGCAAACGACATATTCCTAGTTGATTCGCTACGTTTTCGCTTCATATGCAACGTGTTAGGACGAAATAAAGCGTCGGAAACATCCAAAATGTTGGAGATGGAAAGGTCTACAACTATATTTAATTCTCCATTAATGGAACGTCCTGATACATCTGGCGCTTTTTCGGAGTGTCCCATGTGTCTTTAAATAAGTTTCGAAACCGAAAGTGAAAAGAAAATTAATATCAATGGCCAGTTATCTGCCGTTCCGATGAAACAAGCGGTGCGTCAAAGTCTCGAAGGCATCTTCACATCTAACAGATGCCAGAACGTTTTCTTATGATGTTCTATACGGTTTTCAAGAAACGAAGCCAAGCAAACTCACGATGAAGAACTAAGCTCATTCATATGTTTTTTAAGAGGCGCCGATATTCCGCCCCGCCGCGCCGCAACGGTTATTGATCGTGCCAGGAGTACGCACCGCTAACACAGGTAATCTAGGAGGCTACAGCGTGATGAGGTCGAGTAGATACTCAACCTCATCATGCTGGAGCCTCCTAGATTACCTGCCGGGCAATGATCAAAGCTGAATCTCCAGCATGAAAAGGCGAGAGTTTTTCGCAAACACGCCACACTCTTCCACTTATTGCCAAATGTACACACAATATACAATCCACAGGCCTCTACACTGCTTGTGCTTGCTGATGTGCACAATGCACAAACTATAGACTGTCTTCTGAGGAGTGGGAGTGCTTAATAGCTTACGACTCTTTGAACGATGAAAAACTATAATTCTACCGCAGAAATCCCTTCGATTTCGTTTGCCATGACCCAGGTTAAATGCTCCGTGTTTGAAATCAGTAAATGGCCGATGTTTACCCTTTTATGACCATCGGCTTTAGCGCCGCTCGTTGTTCCATTTTAAACATTGTCCGTTTCGCCTACATGACGCTAAAAACACGTCCTTCTGTCAGAACTATCATATTTCACAAGGCGGCCGCGGCATCACCAAATGTTTTGTCTAGTACGCAACTCGCATGTTCACAGTTTTTACACCCTGTCCAAATACATGACAATGTCGCCACCTGATATAACGAAGGAAAAAGGAACGCATCTGTCTTGTCTTGGCTTAAATGGCACTACTTTTAAACTGAACTATTTATGACGAGTACGGCGTTCGCCAACATCCTGATGTGCCTAGACTTTTGGAGCATCAAACATTGTGAGGATGCGGCCACACACATCTAAGTGAAATGTAGAAGGACTTGCCTGAACCTCTTTCAGCTTCCACCAGTGTAATCATACACTCAGGCCCGGGCGCTTGGAGCGCATCACCGAAGCGCTGGCGACAGCAGAAGACGTTAATTGCCGACGTGCCGAAGCAGTCCCAGGCAGATGCAGTAAACAGTGAATACTGTACGCCGTGTGTTTAAGGCCACATAACCCCCAAAGTAAGGCACGAACAGCTTTAAACTTCTCTCTGCTGTCACTACGCAGCCGGCCGGACACTTGTGGTTGCAAAAGCAGGTAGATGGCACCGATTAGGTGCACCCAGTCAGTAAAGTACCTCGGGCAGCATGTTCTTCAAGAGCTGTGGGCTGCAGAATAACAGCCAGATACACCACCCTGACGCTTTCCAAAGACAACACTGGCCATAGGTCAAAAGGCTTGCGCCTGTCTCCTACAAAACACAAACGGTCTGATCTGTCCCCTTAACCTCCGCCCTGATCCGCCGTTTTTCATAACGCAGTTCAATAGGGGGGTGGGGGGGGGGGTGGGGGTCGGGGATGATGCGACCCCTACCCATGGCGTTTCCAAACCTATGAAGACAGAACTTAGCGGAAACGCAAATGAATTAGTCTAGACGAGATCTCATGATGATTATTAGCTTTCATATTGTTGGTTCAATAATTGCCTTCATTATGACAGTCCAAAGGTCGAATTTTCCAGAAAATTACACCTTTTCAGCTTACATCATACCAACGATACCATGCCTTGTAGGGGAACGAAATTTAGATAGGTGTTTTCATTGTTTACTTTTAAATAGAAGTGTGTAAATTTATATGCAGCTTTGGTAAATGTGTACGATATACGGCTTCGTTCATATAACAGTGTCGGCCCGCGCATGTTCCGCAGCATTGTCGGTTGCCGCCCACCACCCGTGCCGGTCATATAACGTTGTGCAGTGTTCCTAAACAACCGCCACTGCTCTAACATCAGAAAAGCTAGGAACGCATTATTTCCGATGACAAAATACGCGCAATGAATGCTTTATAGGCTACCGAAAATTTGGACGCGATTGCGAAGTAGATTCCAGAGGTATCTTCAAAAAACCTGAAGGGGTGGGTTTCCTATCAAGGCTAGGGTCAGCATAATTTGAATGTAGACAAAAGAAAGCAATCTCTCGAATGTGCAGCTGATTTATTTTTATATTCAATCACATTTTACCTACTTCAACGTTTTTGGAGAATCAATCCGTAATTTCTTTCTGCCAGCCAATAAGTATATGACGATAAAAAAGAATGGTTTCATGTGTTTCCGAGCAATTTATGCCACTGGTAAAGCGAATGTGACAGACCACCCCTTGCCGCATTTACACAGTACTTCCATGGTATATTGGCATTATATCAGCTAGGTATCTACATAGTACAAACAATGTCATATCAAAGACCGCATTACTTTCAGGAACCAAGACACGACATATCCACGCATGATATGGGTTGTTTTTCATGGGACGTCAACTCAATATACCAAATGAATATTGATTTTAAGCAATCAACCAGCATACCAGCTGTGGCAAAGATGTCAGCAAGATCTTAAGCCTAAAAACACCCTGAATCTTGCACCAAACACGGCATGTCCTATCCCAGCCTAGGGTTCTGCTTTGCCTAGCATGCTCCAACATATGATCGAACACAAAACTTAGATCACTTACAGCATATCCACAAAGTCGTCCAAGTCTTAAACACATAATGCTAACGAAATTGGCATTCCTGGTTGACTTTTCAGGGCACTCGTTTCAAAGGCGCTTTCAAATGTGCACTCTTGAATATATCGCACATAGGTTTGAAGACACAGTGATTTGAAACAGCTCTAGGTTTTGGCATCAGAGTTTCCTAATTGGCAAAGCATTTCAAATATGACAGTTGATGTGTCAGCCAGCTTAAACATTGCCCCAAAAGCAACACTCTCTTACTTCATTTGTAACAATATTAATCAAGCAAGTATACTATTGAAATGGAATATCACTGGACTGCAAACACTTTGCTTTTTATGTACCGAGTTTATCCCCAAATGTTACATAAGCCAATACTACAATGGAATTTCGATTATGTGCTGTCCCATTTTTTGTTGTTGTCCCAAATTGGGCATCGCTTTTCCACGTGTGTCGACCAAGATATGTTAGCAGGATAAGCTGGCATCTACTCACCACTCAGACAACTCACCCACCGAACATTACGCTCGAACTTACCTACACGTACCAGCTGCTCACAATCCCTCCAGCAGAACACACGCCGGGACACGAAATCAGATGATTGACAGTGGTCAGTGCCGTAACGGCGCATTTAAGACAAACCCCGCCACTTTGACAAGAGCGGAGTTCTGCACAAATATTATAATGGCGTCATTAGTTTTTAAATTACACAAAACTTCCCCAATTCATATGTCGAGCTTTATGGAAATGGATGACGTCAGAGTGAACAGACATAAAATCCTTTAGCATTATCACCAAATCCTAAATGCTAAAGGATGTGTTCACCAGGGGAGTGCCGATAACTAACCAGGCTTGATAATTGCAAGGATAGTGAACGGCATGATTTCATTGTTGTCAAAAGAGCGAAACGCCCTCAAACTTGCCCAATGTCATTATTCAAAATTTTGTACGGAATCGTTGGTTCTGTTGCTAAGCTTAACGTCCGTGTATTTGCAACCTTTTTTCGTTCTTTGGGCCACCGATGCTCGAACGTTATTTACATAGCTGAACAAACAGGTTACTGTTCAGCTGTCTTCTGGGATAACGTGCTCGGCAAATATTTGCCTGGGACGCTCGGGAGATCCTCTCTCAGTCGTAGTCGGTGTTGTCATCGAGATTCCGCGCAGGGTTTGCGTTGGACGGGGGGGGGGGGGGGAGGGAGGCAATGTACCCCATTGCCCTTTAAGACATATCGAAGAAAATCGTTTTTGAATACAGAGGAACTTATGGCAGTGCGCTCCACATTCCTTTCGTACTTTTCAACTCTCCAGGAGTTTCTTATGCACATCGTGATAATTTTGGAGTGGTTTGGGAACACTATGTGCCTTGTGACTTCGTGGGGAGTGTGCCAGGGCTGCTTCCAAAAGTCCTAGTGCTACACCCATTTGGCGGCATTTTGGTCTTTGCATTACTACCGAAAAGAAACACAAAGGGTGGTAAAATTTTGGACTTTAAGTCCTTAGATAAGACAGGAGTAATAGCCTTATTCCTCGGAAAAAAAAACAGAGGAATGGAGATATATTTGGGCTGATATTTCGGCAACATGCCTTTATCGAAACAATAGCAAAAGGAAAAAAAGCAGATAAATCTTCCGCTAGGTTTTTCCATAAAGGTATAATGCCGAAATATCAGCTCAACTATATCTCCATTCTCCTGGTTTTCTCTGGGGAAAAAGGCTATTACTACACTCTTTTCTATGTGAATGCTGTTCCTCGCTGACGCACTGAACAACTTACGTAGTTTTTGATCCTTGTTATAGTTGAGGAATCACGTTTCGGAGTCCGTATGCTCAGCTCATTCCAGGAAGAAGAAAAATCGTTAACTGTTAAATAACTGCTGTTATAAGCTGTGACCTGTGAAGTCACCCATGTATCCCACGACAGTCGCAGATCAGGGCTTTCATGATTGTCTGAAGCTTGACGAAAGTAAAAAACTTTGTGAAGAAAGGCTTAGAGTGCTGATGCCTAGTGGAATTAAATGGAACTTGTTGATTACAATTTCTAATGTTAAGGAAAATGTGCCCGTGTCGGAATACAAAAGCATTTCAGGTAAGAACGTCTTTCGGTGTCCACATGTAAATACCAATATCTGTAGCCAACGCGGGGACATCACGAGAAGTATTGTCGCTAAGAAATTTGAGTTCTTGTTGTGGTCAGTGTTGTCAGTCAGTGCTGGATAGAACGCGACGCAGATAGTGAGCGAGCTTTTCATTTGTGATATGTGTAAACATTGTAATTTGACAGCACTAATGGTATACAATGAAAATTTGACATGGAAGAATAGACAACTGAAATATCTCTTAAATCGGCTGTTTCCGTTTTGGCTAAGTCTTGAAATTGTCAAAGCAAATCGAGCCTCCAAAGCACAAACCAAATATCGATGGACCAAGATGAGGTACTCCGTCATAGCTCTGTCCAGACCTACATATACCTGCTTTACACACACACACACCACACACACACACACACACACACACACACACACACACACACACACACACACACACACACGCACACACACACACACACGCACACACACACACACACACACACACACACACACACACACACACACACACACACACACACACACACACACACATACACACACATACACACACACACACACACACACACACATATATATATATATATATATATATATATATATATATATATATATATATGCGGTTATTTTATCTGTAAACACAGCATAAACTTCTAGGATCATCCATACCATTCGGGAAGCAAATTGTGCTGTTGAGATTGTGTTGGAGCCACATCGGATGGAGAGAGCCGTAAAACATGGCTTCATTTGAGAAGAGCAGGATCTCGTGTGCTATAACCCATTACCCACGCCAACATTCTTCCACATCTGCCGTGCTTCTGAAGGCTGATGCTCGTTTGTGCTACAGTGCAATCACAGATGGGCTGAATTTGCACCATGAATGCACTATTTCATCACACTGGTACCTGACATAGGCATTGCCAGAAGTACTCACCTTAAACACAAAAAGTAGATACCGGCATATGTCTTTCAACATAGCATCACTAAGACGCAAGTCTTGTTGTGTGCATTGAACACTGACATTGGTAAAGCGGAACATTAGATTGCGCTCCACGTTTCAAGCGTGAGGCATCTAGCACGCGCGTAGGTAGCCGATTGAATGCGAAGTGCTCGCATGGGAGGTCAATTTGACCCTCTGAGATCTAAAAAAGCTAAGAGAGCTAGAGAAACCGAAGTCTTAGGGTATACCAGTATGTAGGTCAGTATGTAAACTCACCTACGTTGAAATCTGAGAATCCTAGTTCATGCTTTTCACGCTCTTTGGGTTGAATGAGGTCAAACACTGTCGAACTCCAGGTCGGTGCCCTAAGCGTCTTCAGACCTCCACCATCGGACCAGCTTTATCCTAGAACCTGTTCTAATCAAAAGTTACTTGTTTTTATTTCAGTTCAGGGACCTCAGTTGACCTTTAGAAGGTCAAGATTACCAAAAACTACGGGATGGTTTTAAAATTTGTAGTGAGCTAAACGTGAATGATTACGTTAGGTAGCATGTTCCGAAAACAAACAAAACAACTTTCGGGGTTATGTCAGATCATTGTCCTCTCCAACCTTGAGAAGTTCAAATGAGATGTCTGTTGACCTCTCGGTGATAACAAAATCGGAATGAGCACCAGAAATTGCGGCATAACGCAAGTTTTCCAGTACGCATTCGTTTTGGCCACGATCTGGCATTCGTATCTGACCAAAAGTAAATGAAAGGTGTCGTGACGCTAACTTCCGTCGGCCAGTCGTCTAAAAAACAATCTCAGAGATATATCGCTTCGTCTGACGTTCCGTTGTCGCATCAGCTTAAACGAATCCCCAGGAATTGCTTTCGCGGGCAGCCATTGCCTGTCTTTGACCTGTCAGCGACCTCCAAAGTTACATCTTATGTTTGATATCAAACAAAAGATCCGCTGTGCAATTGCCTAAGGCTATGCAAAAGTAAGTGCGGTTGCGCCGAGCTGGTCGGGAATTATTCTAGGAAGAAGCGTACGGAGTAAGTCAAATTAGCCCCTCCCAACCACCAACCTCCCGAGTGTGTGTTTTAAAAAACCTCCACACAGCGGACAGTTAAATAACTTTTTTTCTGCAAAAAGGGGCTTTCCAAAAGTGTTACTCAGCCCTAGCAGAGGAAACAGATTGGAAATAAAAGCCCTCGTGCATCCTTTTTTCAGCTTACGGCGACGGACTTATACGCCCTGAGATATGAAATACCGTCAAAACTTGGGCACAACTATGTAGTGGTCACTTAAGCCTTAGCGGGAATGTTGCAGAAAGAATTGGAGGACTGGCAAAAAGATTAAAGAAGACATCATTAAATCAAGCTGACACTTTGCAGCTTTTCCATGATGGTAAGCTTTTTATGGGCTCAGTTCAAATCCGTTCACGACGCTTGCTCACGCAAATACTGCGCGTCCACGCTAGCGCCGCACCCTAAGCAAGCATTTTATAAAAGTGCATTGAATCTACAATCCATCCATGCAGTTCGTGTTTCCAGGATTACCGTCATCATGTACAACCCATACAAAAATGGGTCATCAAAGCAGGGCAAACATGCATGAGGAGAACATGTCCACCATACTTGAAGGAACAATTCACAGGTACATGCACATAATGCGGGTAAGAGCCGTTACTTTGGTCTCGGATGAGCGGGTGGCCGGGCAAAACACCGCAGATCGAGGGACAAACATGTGGCGAATCGACAGCGAGCAGAGCTGGTTGTGGAGGGCTTTAAAAATTCAAAAGGTCTCTCTCCCGCGCCAGGTGCTCTGCCCGGTCCCAACCCAGGGACATCAACGCCGCACCTGCCCTCTCCTGACGCCGCATGCCAGTAACGACCCGAGCACAAAGTTTATAATCTTTTTTGATCCGGGCTAGCTGGTTTCGGGCTGCTCCATCCCACATGGGAATGCCGTATAGTATGTGAAGAAAAATGTGCGTTTCGATCAACATTTTTAAAATTTCCTGGTTCATGTGGTGACGGAACCGATAAAGGGATAGCAGATGGGTTTTGATCTTCTGAAGAAGTGGTCGACGTGAATGTTCCAGGGCATGCATGAGTCGATGGTCACACACAGCAGTCGTATGAATGACGAGGGTTTGGTCACCGACTTTGTTACATTTAGGTGGAAGTTTTTAGCTTTGCTGGCGGTTTGATGGCTTGTCATTTACGTCAGATCTGTCTCACTCCTAGTTCGTCTTCAGTAAATTTGATCTGAACCAGCGTTGTGATGCGCCTAGAGTTTTCAGCGCGACGTTTTGGCGTTTCCAGATGTGTGGATCGGCTGGCGAGTGATCGGGTGTTTGGCTGTCGTCAGCGTGCACGGTCACCGACAGACAATAAGTGACAGTACGGGTCATTCGTAAGCAGGCCAAAGAGGACCGGCCCAGCAAAAGATCACTGGGGTACCCCGAAACGGATCTCTCACCAGCTGCCTCCGGCCGTCCAGGTAGCTTCGAAACCATATTGGGCCGATCCTATACCATCCCAGCTTGTTTAGGGGGATGTCATCGTGGACGCTGTCGAAGGCTTTGCTGAGGTCGGCAGTGGTAACTAATGAAATCTCACCATGTTCTGAGTTTTGGTTGATGTAATGGACAGCGCCGAGCTCAGCGTCCTCGGTGTAGTGACAAGGCCTGTACGCATACTGGTCATGAAATATAATGTGGTCACACAGATACAAAAAGAGCTTATCTCGCCAATTTCCTCGTCAACTTTAGACAAGTGAGACAGAAGGGAGATGACGATCTGTTTATTTTTAGAAGCCTTGTGCACATCACCTTTGGCTTTATAAATGGGGACCATCTCGGTAATTCTCCACACCTGGAGAAAAGTGTCCTTCGTCGCAGAGGCGTCGGCACCGCGCAACGGATGGGGGGCTATCGCTGCGAAACAGCTCTTAACTGCCCCCAGCGGCACGCCGTGCAAGCCAACCACTCCAGTCGAGCTGGTGCGTCTCTCAGCCACCAGCCACCTTGCCGCCAGCTCCGGCAGGGCGACTGGTTGGAGCTGGATCACCGCCGGGAGGAGCTGGATCGTCGCCGGGAGGATGGTAGGCGGTCGCGGGTCCGGACCAGCTGTGACGGCACTCAGGCCGGGTCAGGTTAGGTCAGCCGCGATTCGAGAGCCCGCCGACGAGAAGAGTTCGTAGAAACGGTCGGCCATGGTGCGTTGTCCTGCCTCGTTGGTAGTGTTAGCTGTAGATGCTGAAGCGGAAGATATCAAAAAGAGCCTCTTCAGGTAGGACCACAAATATCGGCCGTTGGATGTAAAATAAATAACAGGCAAAGTCAAAGTAAGTCAAACAAGTAAAGACAAACAAACGAAACCACAACACTAAGTCAAAGAAGTAAACAAATGAATATACAAAGAAGCAAACAAATTATGTAATAATGCAATGAATACATCACAAAATTGGCACAGAGACTAGCGAACAGATAACAACGGAAAGAAACAACCAATTAAACGAACTTAAGAAGCGGCCCCATATATATATATATATATATATATATATATACATATATATATACTATATATATATATATATATATATATATATATATATACATATCAAATTATAACAATGTGCAAAGCTGCTTCATCATCAGCGCGTCCTTCGATCTCCAGGATCATGGTCCACTAAGATGTTTTCAAGTAATCGCCGTCATGCCCTGTCCCCTATGTTTCGATTCCCCCCCCCCCCCATCCCTCTCCTCCCTGCTGTGCCTCGCCTACCCCGGCGCTCGCCCCACCGCTCAGCCGTCGCACTCCCGTCTCCCCGCCCCTCCTCGTCTCGGCTCGTCGACGGCGGCCGTCTCTGGATGCGCCGTGATCTGGCTGACGGGCCGCGGCCGGCTCAATCAGCGCCCAATTAGCCGAGGGCCCGCGGCGCCGGACAATCGGCGACCTTCGTCCCCGGTCAGCTCCCGGCCGCGCTCGGATGCCCCTCCCCTCACCCCGGATGCCCCCCCCTCCCGCCGGTCGGCGGCGGTGGGGGCACCGGCGCCGGCGGGAGGCTCGCCGCCGCCCACGGGGTCCGCGCCGCCACGGCGGGCGCCGCTGGCTGCACGCAAGTAGAAGCTGGGAAATGAAACTGCCTGAACTGCCTGAAAATGGAGGAGTTTTGGCGAGTTGAAGTTTCTGTGAAAGGCGGCGCGCGCCTGGTATAGCGCGTCTCTCCGACCTTCGCTCGTCTGCAGCGGCGCCGCGCGCCGGCCGGGCTGGGCAATCGATGCCGGCCAGCTCGGCGCGCCGCCCCTGGGGCATCGTGGCACGGTGGTTCGTTATTCGCGGGGGGGGGGGGGGCACCTGTGGAATGCGACGTGTGGGATGGCGAAGGCTTCTTTGGGTCGTTGCCATATCGCCACTGGCCGGTTAAGGAATTTTAGGGAAGATGGATGCTGTTTTGGTAACCGAAGTCCGCGGATTTTAGGACGAAGGAACGAACAGCCACAATGTCTTTTATGAGCAGAACCCCGCGTCATTTGTTTGTGTGCTAGGTGGAAAATATTATTGTCACCAGGAAAGCGTGTTTCCTTTCGAGAACAGGGTAACCGATTTATCCTATTTACGCTAAAAACGCAATGTATTCGGGTAAGACGTCCTCACGGGCGTATTTTTATGTCAGTACCTAGAGGCGTATTCTAGGATTGGTACTGAGAACACGTCCCCGCGCTATCCCTTTTACAACTTTCCAAATATTGGTATATGTTTAATGCATGTTGGCGGCTAAAACATTGTGGTAGTGACGAAGAAATTAATGGATTTAAGAAAGGTGGCGTTATCGTACATTTAGACACTTTGTGCGCTTGCGACTCGCTAAAATATCGTAGCCCGCCTAACATGTTGAGTTTTGCCCGGCAGCCTAAAACTGGCCCCTCCATTTTGACTCTTTCCCAGCTTTATGTATACAGGGCACAAAATGTTTTGGAAGCTTTGAGGGATGTCGACTTCTTGTACCAATAAACGTGCTTGCCCAGAATTGGGTCCAGATAGTAACCCTTTTCACACAAGCAATGAAAGACAGGGACTAAATCTGAAATGCGCAAGATCTGGCAAAAAGGCAAAAGTTGAACCCATTATTTGGTGTTTCATCCATTGAGATAGCCGGTCGATTTTGCCAGGGAAGTTTTTAGTTCTTCATCAACTTTGTCATTGTTATTTTACACTTGCGAATTTTGTTTCATGTGACCAAATTATAACCTATTTTGCTGCCGTGAGGCGGGAAACACGTGCATGCTAACGAAAGAAGAACGCTACCAGAGTAAAAGTTACCGGCTGTCTTAAAAGAACTGGCAGGGATTCATGGGCTTATCTCTCGTTTATCCTAGTTTTGATGCATGTCAGATTTGGAGCAAAATTTGGCCAACCTAAACAATAGTGTAATCATGCTGGCGTAAACACAACTTGAAGGAATTGTAGGCATAAATCAGCATAGCCCATGATGAGCCGTCGTCTAATAAATCAGCATAGCTAGATGGAGTGCGCGTATGCATTTAAAGACGATGTTTCGAATTGTTCATTCATGTTCACCTACAAGCCTATAGCTGCTGCAAAACAGCTACCATGATAGACGCAGCCAATCATTGGTGCAAGCGTGACAGTGCATTGCCTAAGGTTCTTAGGAACACCAGTAGTCGGGGACCGAGTCTTCACTCCGCACTTAGTGACTATCACATAGTGGCGCCCAGCTTTCCAGAATAACCTCTAACCCTTGGTTCTTATGTGAGACGAAAATGACAACTATCGGGCCCCTTCTGATCTGTACTGGGTGCCGTTCTTGGAAGCCTAAATCAAGTCATGGCTTATGAAGGCTCTGTTTACGTCTACTCAATCATTTCACTGTCCTAACAAGGGACGCATTAGCAGCCTTGAACGCTGATAACACATAAGGTTGTTGATCACAAAAGCGCCCTCATAATAAAAGGCCCCTCATAAACCATGGCTGATGAAGGCTCTGCTCACGCCTACTTAATCATTTCACTATCCTGACAAGGACGCGTTCACAGCCTTGAAGGCTTATAGCCCACGAAGCTGTTGATCACAAAATGAACCAATTTTCTGACAGCTTGCTCATGACTGACAACATGCCATTTTTGGACCAACATTGGACGTGCCAACCATTACCATTACCATTACCAACATTGGACGTGCCCTGTTCTTGTGATGTCCACGACCACATTTGAAGAAGCCAAAATTGCCGACCGTTCACCTCCACCAGAAGCGCTGAGGTTGATTAGTGTCGTAAGAAACTGTGTTGAGCTACATGGTTTTTGAAGCATACCTCAAGAATACATACTATGCGTTCGGGCGGGGATTGGGTTCAGCTTCAACTCCCCCCCCCCCATGGTTTTCCAAAATAATTTCTGAGTAGAGCGGCATGGACGTGCCAAACTTTGTGAAGCTTCAGGCAACTGAATAACGGATCTTTTAGTATCAAAATAGTCATACCTTGTAAGGCTGCTGATCTGTGGCAGGGTTAAGCCAGGTCATGGTAGCCAGCGAAAGCATTCCTCGGGAATCCTTCAATCTCATGCCACGACAGAGCGTTAGACAAACTCGCATACCTTTGAGATGATATGGTGCCGAAAGACAAAGCAATTAAAACAATTAAATTTGAAGCGATAGTACTTTTAAATGTCTATCTGATCTCCAATGTTTTGGTTATTTTCCCTTCTTGAGATCAAATAAGGGTATTGACATCATAAGTATGTACAATATATTTCCTTACAAAAGGCACGTACGTTAAAACTGGTTGCTTTGGCAAGTTCTAAAGGCACATCGAACGGACAGCAGTCTCGATCTTGACCTTGTTTGATCATGTTTGAACTGAAGGTCACGACCGAGGGAGTTGAAAATTTGACGCAAAAGAGGTGACGTTGTTCCCTGCGAATTAATTTCCCTTCGCTTTCCTAGTTTTGAGATATCAAAGGTGCATGCATGCACGCGCACGCATGCGTTGGCATGCATCAGACTAGTCTCTCCCAACGAACTGGTATGCGCCAGACTAGCCTCTCCCGGTGAGCTGGTATGTGCAAGAATAGTCTCCCAACAAGCTGGTATGAGCCAGAATAGCTTTACCCGGCAAGCTGGTACGTGCCAGACAAGTCTCCCGACAAACTGGTATGTACCAGACTAGTATCTCCTGGCAAACTGATAGCAATGAGAGTGACAGCACATGACGAGTGATTTGAAAACATCGACCAACGGTCTTCTAGCAAGGCGGTAGCAAGATTGCGCTGTCAGTGCGCCAGGATTGGTCGCGGACTGCACGCGAAAATGCAGTGGCCTCGTGCCAGCCATTCAGCGTCGCTGCCGGTGCGGGCGTGATGACGCGTAGTAGGCCGCGCCTCCACGCTGCGTGCTGAACACACTTTTTACGGATCAGATCGGAGAAGCTGGTGGGGATGACGCGAGCGCCACCGAAATAGGCTATCGATCACAGCTGGGGCTATTTTTGGCTCTTTATTTCACTAGGGGTCTGACGTCATAAACAAGGCGGCCGAAGACTTAAAAAATCGTTACAAACGACGTCGTAGGCCGAGTGAGTTCTGCTTGAGTTTTTCTGAAGTTTTAGTTTCTTCTGAGTTTCTTCCGCTTGAGTTTGGCTTTAACAAAGACACAATTTTGTACCCGGGTGGTCCGTTTTGGTCCTGCCTCGCCCGCCGTCACGCTCTCTGGAGACGAGAATCTTATCAACCGCGCTGATCGCAGGCTCGTGCTGCGGTCAGCGACGAGAAGCCCAATGTTCTATATGCTTTGGACTAAATAGAGCTAATATGTCCAGTCCAACAGCTGTCCAGCTGCAGCTGTGCTAGAATTCGCAAGCACACTGTTTTGATCAGGATTTTTATGCGGCATTGGAATTACGTTGGTGTTATATCTCACGTTTTGAACGTGGGAAAGGTAACTAATTCTAAATCGCAAAAAAAGAATCAGACAGCGGTACCCAGCAGGAAGTGTCGGCAATTGAACGCGATAGGGCGCACCGGTACCTGAACCCCGCAGGACGAACCGAGTTCAGACTTCTACGACTGAGTGTCGTAAAGAGACGAGGCTAACAGATCCTGACGAACGAGAAAGCACCAATAGTATCGGCAGAAGCGTAACTCAATATGCGAACACTTACACGATTTACCTCGCCGACCGTTTAACATCCCAGGGAGTGGTTTGCCTGTTTGCGAGTGTTTGGATGTTTTCACAACACTCTGCATTGTAATGGCTCTGGCTTTAAAAAAGCACCTGCACAACATTGCATTATTGTTTGGGATATAATGACATTTGACGCATGCTGCGATCAAGCAGAAACAAAAACGTGGACATATTTGTTGACAGCTGTCAAAGTCGTGAGTTTGAGAAACATCACGCATAGTTCCAGACCGCCAACATATTATAAAGGCAACATATAGGAAGGCAAATAAGTGACATCTGATGGCTCACGCAGTGCTATTGTGACTGGCTCTGACCCGCCCATTCTTTACATGCTCCTGGTCACATACCAGTATCTTAGGAGTCTATATTGCTCAGATTCACATATCCACGTCAGTAAACCAATAAAAGAAAGGAGACGTCCATTGAGACGTCCATCTCTTCATCATTCGTCACCCCATCCCCTCTTCAGTTTTACATCTGCAGCCCCCGAGCTCCCCCGGGCTTCTCAACCTTCATATCTCCATTGTTCGCAATGCTTTTCATAGTTCACCATCCTCGCTAGTTCCCCAACTCATCTCCCTGGTTTCCTATTCTCCCCTCGGTTGTCATCCTCTCCACAGTTTCAGATATTCTACGTTGCTCATCGCCATCTCAGTGATTCACCATGCCATTCATACCGTTCCCCTTCATCTCCACATTTGGCACTCTCTTCCTGGTTTCCTTTCTCTCCCTGACTTCCTACAACCCACCTTAGCCCCCTTGTTTCCCTCCTCTCGCTGTTTCCTCAAAAGTACCCTTCTCTCCACAGCTCCCATCCTCCCCGTGGCCGGCCGCCGGAGCAGAGCCTCCGCCAGCGGAGGGCCGCGGGCCTCCGCCGTGTCCTCGCCGGCCGCGCCGACCGCGCCCCGCCCCACTCAGCATTCCTGCACACATTAAACGGTTGCCGAGTCGGCGCCGGCGCTTTTTGCCGGCGCCGCCTCCGAGCCGGCGGCGGCGGCGCGGGCCCGGCGGCCGACTTGAGAGCGCCACGGCAGAGGCAACGGTCAATACCAAACAAATCGGCTGATCGGCGGCGGCGGCGGCGCGCCGACGCCGCGCGCGCCGCGCCCGCCGCCGCGTCGGCGTCGGCGGCGTCGACGCGGAGTCGGCGTCGCGGCGTCGCGGCGGCGGCGACGATCGATGCGCGCCGGCGGCGAGGGCGAGCCGGCCATCGGGCGGGCCGACGGCGAAGCGCTGTGATGGGGTCCGAGCAGGACCGCTGGGCTGTGCGCCTGGGGCCAGCCGAGCTCGATCTGGGCGCTGATGCGCTGGTGCCCGCCCTGCTGGTGCTGCTCGTCTGCCTGGTCATCATTGTCGCCAACGTGGTCGTCATCGCCACCATCGTGTCCATGTCAGGTGGGTGGTGCTGTTGGGGTAGGGTGGAAAAGCTAGGTCACCGAGGTGGGCGGCACGCGCTCGCGATGCGGCGGCAGCGATTCGTCCACGTCGGAATGCTGACGATCTGTTCACGCCACGATCCGTTCACGTCTGTTCACGTCGGCTGTAAGGCGTGTCGTCTACAGACAGACGCCAGCTTCGGCGGATTTAATGCATGGGCGTTACCTCCGTGTCATAGTCACATAGTTACATAGTCACCCTCTGTGTGGTTTGCCGACCATCGACGGCATTGCCTGCTACAACCTTGCGTGACCGCAGGTCGTTTGTCCACACTCCCATCCCTGCACCATTGTGTGCAATGGCATGCAATGCTCAGCTCACGTGCTCAGTGCAAGGCTTCGGCGCGACAGGCGCAGCTCCGCAGCTTTGCCCGCAGGCGGGCGAGGCGCTGCTTGTATATGTTAACTTTTAACTCGTGCTGCGAGTACGTGGCATGGGGTCCGCCGGCGTGGAAAGGTGACTCACAGCCAACGCGGCTTTTCAGGTACAAGCCGTGCTTGGCCCGACACCACGTATGCCGTGTACTACGTGTAAAGTCGATGCAAGGCCCGTTTGAACTCGCATGTAACAGAATCAGCCCTTACGGGTGCTTTGATCATGGAGCCCCCCCCCCCCGCCAAAGAACGACTGACACTTTCGCGTCGTCCACCCCAATTTACGAACAGCAGTACATTATCGTTCATCTAAGTTGATGCAGTTGAAGGCAAAAAGTTGACAAATAATTGAGGCGGCTTTTTGCTCACGGTAACTAATTAAATTGAGCTACACAAATGTGGATAACGGTAATTCCTACCAGTAGAGACTGTTCGCACATTTTGCGATGACGCGCACGGCATTTACCTCAAACTCTCAAGTTTTCTATTTAAACACACGTGAGTAGCCCGCCTAATGATTCCGCCGGAATCCAGTCACTTTGGATGTAATTAGTCCTATGTTATTTGCCATCCTCTTATGAGGCCTTTGAGGACTTCTCCAATAAGTTTGAGAAACTAGCCCCGCTTCTGCTCCTGTCATCCAGGAGGGTAAACACCCAGTGGTGTAGTTCCCTATTTAGTTGGGGGGGGGGGTCAGTCCCCCCCCCCCCACTTGGTCTCAAGCCCCCTCCCCCGCTCCAGCTCCGAGAGAGGTGGCCGAAATCTGGTGGAATCTCATTTGCTAGATAATTTTTGGGTAGCTTCCATGTTTTCACGGTTCAGCCCCCCCCCCCCCCCACCTTCAGTTTCCCACCTCACTTTGCGATGCTACACTTCTGCCCGCCCCCTTACATTAGTAAGTGGGTGCACCTGACGATAAGGAAAAAATCAGGTTAGAGGAACCAAGGAGTTTACATTATGCACTGCTTGCGCTCTTATAGCACACAAAACCGCAACATCCGTGGAGAGCAGGCTGCGAGTAAATCCAAATAAGCAATCATGATGAATTATACGTGCTGCTCTTGGAAGAAACCAGCTCGGCATTTCTCTCAGGGGAGCGGGCCTCGAAGATGGATACCTTCCTAACAACGCGCCACCTCTCGGTCATGCTTTTCAATTCAGCCAGGCTCCGCCGCTTCCAATCGATACGCCGACTGCGGGAGAACCACTTGGAGAGGCGCCTGCTCACAAAGGTGACAAACGATGACTCATTTGCGGCAATGGCGGCGCGGCATCTGGCAAGTTTCAAAGGTCGGCAGAAAGACGGAGCGACGGACGCAGCTGCGTTGCTATGGGAACTGGAGGAACGGGCCAGCGTGCTCGGATATCAAGGGGTGTTTCGCGTTCTTCAGAATGCACCATCTGCAGCCTGCATTGGACCACGCTCAAAAACGCTACAAGCTGATAATAAAAAGCGCGATAAATTGATATAGACATATACAAATATTTCAACTTACAAAAAGACATTGTAGCAGTGTCCCTTCACTCCTCTCAACCCTTTGCCTGAATGCGGCATCTGGTACAGCAATAAGCATCGCTTTCACTGGCTGCTATCACCACAGGGTGTGGGGGGAGAGAGGGGGTGGGGGGAGGTCGTGGTGCGGGCAGGCGATACACGCCTCCCCGGCGGCGAATGTAGCGCACCAGAGCGTAGCTGCGGCGCGCTGGCGAGACAGAGCGGACATCGGGACAGAAGCGGCGTCGGACACGAGCAAAGCACACTCTGAGGGGCTCCGGCATGTTCTTCCGCATGTTCTCTGCGCCGGCCGAACAGTCACGAGCAGCGGCCAGCACTCGGCGTCGACCAGTGCAAAAGAGTGCTGTTAGCGTAATCCGCCTGCGGCACCGATTGGGATCAGCCCGCTGTAACAGCGGGCCATTTTCCTAATTGGCGGGCAAGAGCTACTTGTTGCCGTATTCAACGAAGCAAACCAGTACAAGATGGTTTTGGAGCGGGTTATTACGTGGACAAGTGACACACTTCAATCTCTTGTTTCGGCAGTAAAATGTGGTACAGTTTTCGTTTTCATTATTCCTTTTTATGAACTCTAAATCTTGAAGACATTCGTTTTGTCCAGTTCTAACCTCCAGCGGTCACCCTCACACTGCGAGCAGGAGCGCTTTCCGAAACCGCGCGGCCCAGTCAACGGTGGGTGCACCATCGCGTCTTGGAGGGTCGCCAAGCTATACAAACAGCGGCAGTTTAACGGGCACAAAGCCTAAATTCGAAAGCCGAGTGTCCTGCCACCACCTTGCGGGCATGCCCATCGCCCCAGCTGGCTCCAGGAGTCACCCCGCGACGGACTCCTCGTTTCTCTGAGAACGCGGAGGGGATGGGAAATGTCTGGGTATCGGCCGCCAACAGGCTATCATGATCTCTCACGAACGAGAAGGTAATGCCATTCATTTCGCGAGCCTGCGCTTGGCATGTATCGCGTTATGATTGGTGCGCTGATCAGTTTTATCTCGCCCTCAGCTGGAAACAATCGTGTAATGTTTTGTCCAAACTGAAATCCGTAATCGTGTACACATGAACTGCCTTTTGTGGATCCCCCCTCAATTACAACGCTACATCTCAAGCCCCGCCTGACTAGGCGACATCTGGTGTGCAGTGTCATTCCGTGCAGACCTTGAGGTCTTCGACAAAGCATTTCTCGTGGAAGAACGTTACCTCCCTTATATATATACATATATATATATATATACATATATACACATATATATATATATATGTATATACATATATACATATATAAATATATATATATATATATATATATATATATATGTGTGTGTGTGTATAGAGCTTCGTCAACACTCCCGTATGAGTATGAGGACGGTCAAGATTAGCGTTCCTAGTAGTGTGCTAGCCTTCCAATATAACATATCTGGCACGACGCGGTTATAGATTCTTTGAAAGCGCGCTCGATTGTTCAGTCACCACAAGCATTGGCCTATTTGATGAGAGACCCAGACTGCTGGTGGCATGGCGTGCTTAAACGATGGTCCCTAAAAGTTGTGTTCCTTCTTTATTTTCTTTGGTTGTTTAGGTTTTTTTGTGCTTGCGATTCGAATGTCATACAATATTTTCATGCTTTAGAAATATTTAGCAGAAACATTATATATATATATATATATATATATATATATATATATATATATATATATATATATGTACATATATGTGTGTGCATATACGCGTGTATACATATTACGCATAATTTTCACTGGGCACAACTAGATCAATAACGTGCCTTGATTTCAATTGTGAACAAAATTCTGTAGCATTTAATAGAGAAAAAGGGCTGCCATTGATATGTTGATAAATGGTAACACACACACACACACATATATATATATATATATATATATATATATATATATATGCGTGTATATGTATATGTACATATGTACACATATGCATATGTATACATAATTTGTATATTTAGATTTCCATTCATGTATGTATGAATAGCCTAGAAGATGTATGTGCTCCGAATGCCACAGCCGCTGATGCCAGGTTGGAGGATCACGCCTCTCTGAGGCCGTCGTTGTCGGTTCTCTGTGCGGTGGACATCTTGAATGCCGCGAGTTGAACATGAGTGCATCATACATGTCACCCTGGAATTCACCGAAGCAAAACACTGGCGCACATGTGCTATGCAGAGATGAACTATGCAACTGCTCCTGGTGGCTCGTGAACATAAATATCTTACGACTGCATGGAACGAGAAGCTCCTTTTGCGGCTGGGATCTTTTGACAAATGATTTGGCGTTGAAAGTCGTAGCGTCTTCAACTTAAGCTTTCTCCAGAGTATAAAAGCCTGTATAGGCACTACATCGCGATGTCTGCTACTATGATACAATAGTTTTGCGTTTCTTCTCTATCCTTTTGCTGCTGTCAACCCTGAAGGCCTTTGAGGCGAGCTGCTTTCTTCTTCAACACTGGAAGAAAGCAGGGCTTCAGCCGAAATGGATGTCGCCTGAATGCGTTTCCTCAAAGACTTCCATTGTCTCCCTCATCCATTGACCCAATTAAGGCGAAAATACGGCGCGCTTAGTGGATTTAATTTTGGAATAATTGAGGCAGCGGGCTTCTAATGAGTGGAAGAAATCATTCGACTTATCAAACGCATGGGCTGCGGCATTTGACACGTGAATAGTTGTGCCAGCGCGGACTTCCAAATCGAAGGCTGAATAAGATCGCTCGTTTTTAGGGTGCTGACAGTTTCCCACGAAATGAACCAGTTTGTCATTTGCCAATCAAACGCTGCTGTCGGTACACTTGCGTTTAACTCTAAAGAGAAATTGTTAACCTAATTGGATGCAGTGGCTCTGATCTCGTGTACACAAAATGACATGTTTTCAGTCGTAGGGTAGCAATTTGGGTAGAGATCCCATGCTCTGCGAAATACGTGGTCTGCCATGTTGCGACAAAGCTTCGTCAACACTCCCGTATGAGTATGAGGACGGTCAAGATTTGTGTTCCTAGTAGTGTGCTAGCGTTCTAATATTACATATCTGGCACGACGCGGTTATAGATTCTTTGAAAACGCGCTCGATTGTTTAATCACCACAAGCATTGGCCTATTTGATGAGAGACCCAGACTGCTGGTGGCATGGCGTGCTTAAACGATGGTCCCTAAAAATTGTGTTCCTTCTTTATTTTCTTTGGTTGTTTAGGTTTTTTAGTGCTTGCGATTCGAATGTCATACAATATTTTCATGCCTTAGAAATATTTAGCAGAAACGATGTATATATATATATATATATATATATATATATATATATATATATATATATATATATGTGTGTGTGTGTGTGTTGTGCATATACGCATGTATACATATTACGCATAATTTTCACTGGGCACAACTAGATCAATAACGTGCCTTGATATCAATTGTGAACAAAATTCTATAGCATTTGAAAGAGAAAAAGGGCTACCATTGATATGTTGATAAATGGTAACACGTGAGAATACAAAACAAAAACTGTCAAGAATTGGCATGAGTCGCGTGACCTTATAAGTAGCGTACAATGGTGCACGGGAAGGCCTTGCTTCCGGAGCCGGGAGCGCGTGAAGAGATTGATCACCACAGAAAGGAAATGTGATGAAAGAGGAACGCCCAAGCGTGGCATAGCTGTTAGATCGGCTAATCCATTGTTACATTAAGAGTATTCTACTGCTGTCTTTCTCTACGGACTTCTAATCCTAACTCCAGGCACTTTGTGCATCCATGATAGGCGTTATTGGCGCTATTCTTATTAAAATTGTTGACGTTACGATAAGTTTAGCATGCCAATGTTTAAATTGCAAATTTATGATTCATTTTTGACCCGGATATCGCGCAAGATATATCACGTTTAGTTTGCAGAGGTATATATCAGGAAGCGATAAATAACGTCTGCGGCTGATTTCGCCGTGCTTTGACGTATATAGCAGTTACGCAATGACGCAGAGATTGTGCACGTTATGGAAAGCTGTAATGTTCGTGTTGAGATTATTGTAAACTCAAAAAACACCAGGCAATGCCTGCAGCTGCAGAGTAAGTCCACATATCAATGGCGACCACATTGCGGATGAGAAATATCTCCCGAAGGAGGGGCACATTTCTACGACGGATTGATTAACTCCACGAGCTGAGAACAATCATTAGGAGAGTAAATGACCAGTTCCATGGATAATAACAAACAGATCGGCAACACCCCTGTTAAGTTACTAGCAGACGTATATATTCGAAGGAGAGGCATCAGCTGGCAAGTGGCACAGACTCGCAGGCAAACTGGACAAGCTAAGGTGAACCGGACGAGTTACGGGTAACCCAACGGTCGGAAGGGAAATCCTTAAAATACGGTTACTGCATGGTGATGAATTTGCGGTTTGAAAGGCATTACACAATGCCTGCCACACGTTATTTGCGAATCCAGTGAAATTGTGCTCTGGTATGAGTTATCGCATGACATCAGCATTTAGCTGTGGCCTGAGTTGCAATGTTTAAGCCATTAGGTACGCCTTTTAATTAGAATCATTCTTTACAAATTGAATTATATTGAATCATCTCACAGTCCGAAAACAAACACAAACGCAGCATGGCTCGAACCCGTGCATCGCTAGAAATGACCTCGTTGAGATGTTACATACGGAACGCATTGCATAGTCAATGAGCTCGGAATGTTCGGAGTCAACTTTGCAACGTTGTTTTATCCAGTAACCAATCATGTCGATCTTACCAATTTTGCAGAGTTCTGGGACTTCAGACATCTCTGCGACGATTCTCTTTTGGAAAACGTACGATTTCATCGGCCAAAGCCAACACTTTATTTGCTGACGTATATTTCGTTGAATCAGAACCCGAGTGGTTATGCATGTGGGCTTGGTTTAATTGCGTCGCTCAATGACCCCTCTTTGCGTGCTATGCCCCTCTGAGCATAGCAGTTGCCGCTCTAGTGGTGGTACATATTTATGACGAGCTCATTCAAGTTCAGCGGAATGAGCACGAGCTTGAGTTCTTCGTAATTATGTCCACAAATCACGACGATGAAGTGTCAAGGCATGCAGACTTATGGCCTTCATTCACATCACTGCTAGCTATGTAGTGAGCACAGACTGACCGATTAACGGGACAGAATGCACATAGGTGCACATAATGCACAATGCACAAGTCGTGAATACTGTTATTATGCGGTTGGGTTTCCTGGAAAAACAAAAGTCAATGTTCTCATGACTTTTACAATGTTTGACACGTGAAGTCGTTGAGTTTCTCCTAAACCCGTTAAGACGTTCTCGCGCACCTTGTACCCATTTAAATGCTTTTATATCACTCTTCCATTGCCCGGCCAATCAAAAAAATAAAAAAAGACTCCAGTACTACTGCAAAATATTTTCGATCATTCTTTCTCACGTGGCCATGGCCGAAATTTACCACAACTCGTGCAGCCTTGGTCCGATCATGCTCACAACAACGACGTTCAGGATATGAAACGGCTATCAAATGACGTCATTCGTCACAAAATCCGGAAACTCCAAAAAGCTCGCGCGCCGCAAAATCGAAACCGCCGGCATTTCTCTCAACGGGCGACTTTCGCTGGCCCGGGCCGCTCCGTTGGCCATCACGCTCTCTCCCCACGGGCTCCGAGTGGCCCCGACAGCCCCCTGAGCGACCGAACCTCCGTATCATTCACACCTGCGCGTCCTGCTCTCGTCCGTCCGCCGAAATGAGGCGGGCTGACACGCTTGCCGCCGGGCGATTGGCTGGTGGGTGCTGACGTTACGCTCATGCGGATGGCGCTCTGTCACATCAGGCACGTCACCAGCTGCGGCTGCACGTCACCAGCTGGAATTCAGTGTTTTTTGGCTGGCGTGCACCCCGTGATCTTTCCCGTCCTTGCTCTGTTTCGTCCTGCCTGAGTTTGCTCCGATTCAGATACACGCTTGCTCTAGGTGGTCCTAGGTCCCCTAATTGGCATATTTATGTGAGTTCTTTTCTTAATTTTGCAGCATCCAAAGTTAGGCTTTATGTGTGTTATGTCAAGCAGCGATCGATAAAGTCACAACCCGTTGACGCACATTTCGATTATGCAGAAATCTCGCCTATTGACTGCACTCTCCGTTCCGGCAACAGATCACGTGCTGCTGTCTTAGGTATGGTAAAAGGATGGAAGCTGGTATTACGTCTGTTTCTAATTTAACTATATTATATGCGTTTGCGAAAAACCGAGACGTGTTTCCATGCCATATAGACGGGAGGACTTTTGTGTCGGCAGCAAGACAGTCCAACCAACTCACCTTTAAAAAGCAGTCAGCAGCCAACAGTAGCAGACGGCCAGCTTGTTTGCGCAGCGTTTACCCCACGTTTACAGAACTGCTTTAACAGGGCTGGCACGATATTGAAAAATATGCTGATCTAATGAGAGCTGTGACGCTACCTGTCACCATAACATTCCATTACACACATATGGCGTGAGGAGACACGTTTGAGGAGCCGAAATGCCGCAGTTCTGCCAGAAGCGTGCGGCGGAGTTCATAAAACCCTTCCCGCGTCCGGATCAGCCGACTTTTGTAGGGCTGTGTCGCAGCCCATTTGGTGTGAGGAACTGCGACCTAGAACTGTCGTTATGCTCAGCCAACGGCGGTTCGATGGATGATTTACGCGTGTGGAGTGAAGCCACGGCTTTGCAGACGTTCCCAGACAAAGGAGCACGCCGCTGGCTCATGCAGGTCAACGCTGTTTATTATGGTGTCTTTAATGCTGGACACGTCAGAGCCCGTCTCTTGTGAGCAGCAGGAGACCGAACCCCAATGCACCGATATTTGCCTTACGTTTCTGTAATCGTCACGAATCCAGTGCTCGAATGTAGATGCGCGAAGAAAGTGTTAGCTTATTTCGATACATGAACCTGCGGACCCGTTCAGTAACGCTCCTGACATCATGTTCGCTTTTTGTAATCGAATTATCTCATTGTAATCTAATTGACTAATCTAATTGTCCAGGATAGCTGAGGTGTCTTGCTTGTCATGACACAAACAAAAATATTCCCAAATGTCAGCAGCTCATCCAGAGACCCTGCCGTTCTCAGCCAGGTCCTGGAACGCTGTACCTGTATCAAACGGTCTTCTGAGCAAAAGTGTCACTTTATTATGTTCAACTCGCACAAAACAACACCTTGCATTACTTGATAAAACAGCACATCTGCTCATATATCTTAGCAGGGCTGCGCTTTAGAGTTCTTATAACGGCTAGGGGTTTTCATGCAGACAAACTAGAGCTATTAGTTATATTTCGCCGTATGTGTAACCATCATGGTCACCGAAAGGTCAGGCCCTCAGCAACGCTGCTACAGAGATTGAGCTGATTTTCATGTCGTCATATAAAATAACATTAAAACAGCTCGAATACTAAAATAGTTTCGATCCTGCTACCATTTTGGTAACTGACAACTAGATGTGTGTGTTATATATTCAAATAAACGACAAACATTTGGAATGGGGGCTCCAGCTACTGTCACACTTATGTTCTTAGCACACGGTTCATGCGTGGTTATCTCCGTGGTCTTCCCATCTCAAACAACATCTTTAGCCATGTGCAGGCTCGAAAGGGGATGCACAAGACCACGCTGCCTCACGACACCCCAAAGCGCATCCAAGTCGGAGGCAGGTGCAGAATAACCACGTAGCCTTCCATTATCTTTCCCTCGCGAGCAAGTGCCGAAGATGCCCCAATCTTCCTGTGTCTTCATGTATCTTCCTGTGTCTTCGTGCATCTTCCTGTGTCTTCATGCATCTTCCTGTGTCTTCATATGTCTTTCTGTGTCTTCATGTATCTTCCTGTGTCTTCATGTATCTTCCCGTGCCCGTGCCTGCAAAGCCTAAGGTGATGCTCACTGCCACCGCGCCGAATTCCGCTTCCACGTCTAGGCTCGGGTCATGCCAGGTCAAGTCAGGGGGTGGACACGCACCTCATGCGCGCTCTTCGCGTGCTCAAGCAAAAAGTGTACTGGATCCCGCATGTCTAACACCGTGCCTCCCTGTTGGTGCGGCAGGTCCAAAGGAAGTGCTCAAGTACTACCTGCTGTCGCTGGCGGCGTCGGACCTGCTGGCCGGCTGCGTGGTGGCGCCACTCAGCGTGTACCCGGCCCTGGTGCACCGCTGGGTGTACGGCGCGCAAGTCTGTCGCCTGGTCGGCTACCTGAAGGTCACACTATGGGCCACGCAGGCCTACACGCTTATGTGGATCGGGGTCGACCGATACCTGGCGATCGTGAAGCCGCTACGCTACGAGACCATCCAGACCAAGGTGAGGGCACCGGTGGGAAGGTGGGACCATCCAGACCAAGTTAAGGGCACCGGTGGAAAGATGGGACCATGCAGACCACGGTGAGAGCACCGGTGGAAAGGTGAGATCATCCAGACCAATGTGAGGGAGCTGGTGGGGAGTTGGGATCATTCAGATAAAGGTGAGGGTATCGGTGGTAAGGTGGGATGATCCATACCAAGGTGAGGGCACCGGTGGTAAGGTGGGATGATCCATACCAAGGTGAGGACGCCGCTTGGGAGGTGCACCTCGTGGGTGGCTACTGTAAATCGTCGATATGCTGTGAATCCATTCCACCGGTGGTCGGTGCGGGGGGAGGGGGGGGGGGGGGGCGGCGTGAGCTCATGTGCGAGAACGTAAGGAAAAATGAAGGCACGATAGGACACGTATTTCAAGCATGATGACACCATGTTGTGTCTACGAAGATATCAAAACATTACGAACGTGTGTGTTGAGCCGGTTTGCTTTTCATGATCTGTGACTTAAATTTGAGTTTTGAGCTTCGGGCAAGTAATCAACTGGCAGTACTTCTGCTCTGCTACCGGTGCTCACACTCGTATTTAGTAAGATTTCTACCCATGCACATACCCGTGCCCTTCATTTTGCCAAAGGCTTATCCACTCCGCTGATTAAATTGTTCAGGATGGGATCTGCAAGTTTACTCGAACTCTGAAGGCCTCTTTCTACCGGCCGTGCTCGTAAAAGTCGAGATGCCCGCCAGCTTAGAAAGGGAGGCTTGGCCACGAGGTGCTGATCGCACAGACGGAGCTCATTTTTACTTCAGACGATGTTCCGAAACTGCCTGGGGGTTCGGACATTGAACCGGCTGCGCGGGAACCCAGTGCTATCAATTGAAGAGCTCCAAGTGCCCAGTAATGCCAGTCTGAAAATACCCGGTCGTTTACACATCTGTCATTAGCTATGGCGTGGGTGCGCTCCCAGACTCCCAGCAGATATGGTGATGCAAGTGATAACGCCGAAGTCAGGTGGGGTAACAGGAGGCAGCCAAACCAAGTGGGAAATGTTGGAAGGTGGAATAGTTGTGCCGCAATAAAAACGGAAAAAACGAGATCGGCAAGCAATTAACGTCCTCAGACCAAACTGAATCATACTATTCCAAGCAGTAAATTATGTGCGCATGCATTGCCATGCATAATTAGAGGGAGTATTTACACATTTTTGTATTTTGCACTTATTGTTACATCAGACGTATGCGATTTGATCAGTAACACCAGTTTTCTCTAAGTTCTTAATAGCCCGGGATTTTTAGTTTATGTAGCCTACCCTTCAGAGACAAATCTCATTTGTGTCCCTGCTCACCACTATGAAAGTAACGCATTTCATTTGTCCTGCTTTTTTTCAAAGTGTTTGTGTTCGTGTTTGTGTTTTGTCTGTCTTTGTGATTGTGTTTAACTTTTGTGTGTTCTGCAATGGCTGCAACACATTAATGTATAAAAAGTTTGTGCAATAAATACTACGAAAGCTTGAAACGTTTTGTTCAGACAAAAATATAAGTGATCATAAAGCTATTATTCTCCGAATTCTACGAAACGTTACACTACGACTTTAATTTCTCTCCTACGGCGTTTACTACAGTGACTCTTTTCGAGACGCAATATGACTTCGAGAAAGTAGGTATCACATGATCCGCGTGACTCAATGGTTCCGACTTCAACCGGGGCTCGGGTCGGCAACAAGCCTCTGCCCGCGGGGCCGATCGCAAAAATGATTTCATTCGCACCAGTAGAGGTGCGCACGGTGGCTGTTATGACGGCGGGCGCAACTGCGGGGAAGAAGCATAGTGCTGGTACAAAGCGTTGATAGCGTTATTTGGTCACGAAAATTATCGAAACCGAGGCTTTATCATGTCTTGTCGGCTTTGCAGTGGCACTACCCAGTGCTTTTACCAGACGTAACTAGTCATAAGGTTTCACCACGGTATGCTTTTGGACTAAGGCTTAATAGATGGGACTCTCCCTTTACGACCTTCAGGATGCAATCGCACTAACTTCACCGATTGATATGTTTGCAACTGAGATTGATTGCTTTACTCCGAAATAGCCGACAGTGTGTCTGGAACTCAAAACCACGGAAATGGCGGCAAGGGAATTGATGGGAACGGAAGGGGGACGAGTCGACAGCCGCTCTCGCAGATGCTGAGCAGCGCGTCCGCATGTTTGGTCAGCATTGCTGGGCTGCACTGGGGCCATCCAACAAGGGTATACCGCTGTGTCACTGGACTGAGCCGTGCTGAAGCTCGTGAGCCGGCTGTCTCGGCCTGATGCCACTGCCGGCTGAGTACCGCCTGGGTACGCATGTGGCCAGCGAACTGTGCACACATGCACCCGGTAAGGTGGGTACACTCGCACCTGTACGCATGCTCGCCAGGTGCGCCTGGGCCGCACAAGACCTCGATACGCTGATCGACCAGACAACGGCGGATCGATGGCCTCGGCTTCCGAGCCGCCTCCATGGCTGGCACATGCCACGAGTTCACTCGCGTCCCCCGCCGGCGGCCCGAGTCCGCCAGCAGAGACCCGCGTGCTGACGCTTCACGGTGCTGTAACTGGAATGCATGATGCCGGAGGGCGTGGCAGAGATCAGAGGACGGGCTGCAGACACTCCTTTCTCGAGTGATGTTGCTCTCAAGACGAAGCTGTCCGAAGTCTTGGGAGAAAGTCACTCGGATATGACGCCGACTTTTTTCTGTGGAACGTTGGCACATGCCCCATATCACAAACGAGTGGCACAATGGCAGGGAAGTGGTGAACAAGGGATGTTTTTATACCAATCCTTTCCGCGCTTCGCCACGGTACTATGGGTAGTTTTTTCTGTTATTTTGCGATGCCGCGGTCCCAAGGTTTGCCTTGCACTCCTGCGCACTGAGGCTCAAATAACCCCCAGAAGTCTATGAACGCGCCAGACACGAATTCAAGCCCTACCTGCTCGTGGGCGCGGGAAGGCAAGGGCTGCCCTCTGCCTAGCCACCTAATCAGCCTTCCCATCCTGCACTTGCACTTGCACAAAATGATTCCTTTTTAAGCACAATCGAGGAAATATCTTACTTTATTACCCTTACATCTGCGTGTTTCCAGTGCGTCAACTCGCACCGACATGAAAGACCCCTGACAGGCAAGTGAAGACCTCCGGCCTGGGTGACGCGGCCACCAGCGGTATTGCTCAGAGGCGCCTGTCGAGAGGCACCTCAGGCTAGAGGCTGACTTGCAGGTTGCTGAAGAGGACGCTGCCTTGATGTGCCTCAGTTCTTCTGGGTCTGTTGGTGGAGCGGTGGCGTACGATCAGCAAGGGGCTTCTCTCCAGCTCGACGGAGAGAAAGAGCGCTGTTGCGTGATGTGAGTGTCGGCTGCTGTTCCGGGGAAGAGATCTATTTGTGCCGGTGATTGCGACAGTCAACATTAATTGTCTTGGCAGCCTGGCTGGGGAAGAAATTCCTGCACTGGTGGGTGAAATAACTCCAGCACTGGACACGCCAGGATTGGCTAGCGGGTTTGTTAACTACAGCGTTTGATTGGGCAGTGCATCCAGCAATGACTGGACGAATAACTCCAGTGCTAGAATGTGAAAGACTACAGTACGGGATTATGCTGTGGCATACGTTCATTGCTCGGTGCTCAAATAGCATTAATACTGGGTGATGGAATTATCCCAGCACTGGTCTTGAAGGCACTTCGGCGCTGCAGTGTAACATAGTCATGCATTGCTTGATGGAATAACTCAACTACTGAGTTTTACACATATGACAGATTCCGGCGACAGAGCAACAGCGCATTTCCAGGCGGTGCCAGTCCGATGCTAGTTGGTACAGCTAACCCGCACTTGGTGAGGAAAAATGCCATGCTGATGAACCTAATGGTGTATTTAATCAACATTGGTGGTGCGATTTCTGTTGTGCCCTTGGTGAACTAAAGTTCCAGTGGCCAAACCTTTCCTGCGCTTGATGAGGGATACCGTGCAGCAAAATAATCACATTACTGCGTGCTGAAAAAACGTCTGGCATCACTGGCCAAGTGGGAATGCGTCCTGCTCCCGCGGTGAAATAAGCCAGTTCCCGGCAATGGCGTCAGGCGATAATCTGGCTGACACCAGAGTCAGGCGAGCGGCTGGCTGATATACCAATTTCCTCATTTATGTCTATGCCAATGTCTGCATCGTGTCGGCAGGGCGGGGCCGCCGGGGCCTTCAGCCTGTGAGCTGCGGCGACACGTCCAACGACGCTGGAGGGGACGTGCTGAGTCACAACACGGCATGCCCGCCGACATTGGATGGTACGCGCTGAGTCACGACAGGGCGTGTCCACCGACGCTGAAGGGGTTGCTGAAGGGGATGTGCTGAGTCAGGACAGGGCGTGTCCACCAGCCTTGGAGGGGTTGCTGGAGGGGATGTGCTGAGTCAGGACAGGGCGTGTCCACCAGCCTTGGAGGGGTTGCTGAAGGGGATGTGCTGAGTCAGGACAGGGCGTGTCCACCAACCCGGGAGGGGTTGCTGGAGGGGATGTGCTGAGTCAGGACAGGACGTGTCCACCAACCTTGGAGGGGTTGCTGGAGGGGATGTGCTGAGTCAGGACAGGGCGTGTCCACCGACCCTGGAAGGGTTGCTGAAGGGGATGTGCTGAGTCAGGACAGGGCGTGTCCATCGACGCTGGAGGAGCTGCTGGAGGGGATGTGCTGAGTCACGACACGGCATGTCCACCGGCGCTGGAGGGGTTGCTGGAGGGGATGTGCTGAGTCAGGACAGGGCGTGTCCACCGGCGCTGGAGGAGCTGCTGGAGGGATGTGCTGAGTCACTACACGGCACGTCCACCGACGCTGGAGGAGCTGCTGCGAGGGGAAGTGCCTCCGCAGGCAGCAGGTGCCCAAGTGTGCGCCCCGTACGGCAGTGATGAGAAGTGGCAGGTGCAGAGGCTTCGGAGCGTCTAGGGTGGGCACGACAGAGGATCTGCGGAGGCGCAAATCACCATTACTGGACCCATCAAAGATTACCATCAAGGCCCCCACCACAAAACCGGCAAAAAAGCATTATACGTGTGTTATTTACTGCTCTCTGTTGAGGAGCATGCGTTATTTGCCGTTCTCCGTGGAGGAATATCATTGGCCTCTTGCCTGGGTAACTCGACGTCGGACGTCCTCCTTGCAATAATCATGTCCGCATGTCCGGGCATGATTACTTTTATATGTACGAGCATATAACCGCTTTGCATAGATCATTCCCAACGACCGTGTGTTCAAGTGTTGTATTGTACTTTGCTCTTTGTATCCACAATGGCGAACCAGACTGTTAGAAGGAAATGGTCCTTGAATTTTTATATCAACCAATTGTGACAAAAAGACGGCTTGGACCAACACCATCATTGCAATGATGATGATCGTCATCGTCATCAGGATTGTCGTCTGATGGTGCCCTGCTCATCGAAGCCAATGCGCGTTTGATGCAATCAGCCCATTCTCCCGCCGCTCTTTCCAGTCCGCTTTCTCCCGACCCACACCACCCCATCAGCTGTGCTCCGTACTGTCTCAGAACACTGCCCCTCTCTCCCTCTGCATGCCGACTCCGCCTCGCGCCTCGCGCCTCACACCTCGCGCCTCGCACCCCTCGCCTCGCGCCCCGCGCCTCGCACCACTCGCCTCGCACCTCTCGCCTCGCACCCCTCGCCTCGCACCCCTCGCCTCGCACCCCTCGCCTCGCACCCCTCGCCTCGCACCCCTCGCCTCGCACCCCTCGCCTCACACCCCTCGCCTCGCACCCCTCGCCTCGCACCCCTCGCCTCGCGCCCCGCGCCCCTCGCCTCACACCCCTCGCCTCCCACCCCTCGCCTCGCACCCCTCGCCTCGCACCCCTCGCCTTGCACCCCTCGCCTGACGCCCCGCGCTGACCTCGCCGTCCGGCGGCGACCGAAGCCCCACACGGCTCGGCGCGGGTCCGCCGGGCCGCATCAGCATACAGCGGCCCCGGCCATTACGTGGCGCCGAGGGCGGGCTGTCGGCGGCAGGAGCCCCGCGCCCCGAGCCCGGCCCCCGCGCCGGGCCGAACCGTCGCCCGGCGATCGACCGCGAGCGCCGCCGGGCCCGGTCGCCGGCGTCAGCGCTGAGCGTTCCGGGAAGACGTGCCGCACGCTTCGCTTCACAGGGGTCCTCTCATCAGAGACGGTGGTCAGCATCGATCGGTGCACGACTCGACCGCGGGGTCGGCCCCACTGGAGGCGTCCGTTCGGCGGCTGTGTGGCGGGTGCAGGAGCGGTGAGGGTCAGGATCGGCCCGTGCGTCACCGGCAGCGGAAGTCGGACGAGCTCGAGACAACAGTTCGGGGCTGTGCACCGTGCAGTAGCGATGCTGGTCGGTTTCGATCCGTGAAAAGTGTCGTGGTTAGGGCTGCCTGGCCATCACACGTGTGCAGCTGTCACGCTGCCTGTTGGTTTGACCCGTAATTAGCCCAGCGGCATCGCTGCGACGATCCTTTTATAGTTTCGCTTGGAGTAGAGCTATGTTGACCACCCGTGGCCATCCCGGGGCTATGGGATGAATGAGAGCGGATAGTGGTGGGGCAGTACTACATGTATGTGGAAGTTCTTGGAGTCTTGAGAAGGACTGAATGACGTTTGGCTTTCAGGCATGTGTGCGTCACAACCAGTATTCACTCCTTGTAATTTTGAGGATTCGAACCAGGTTCTTCTGATTGCGAATTCAGTGATCTACCAACTGAGCCACTCAAGAAGGAGGCGAGTGGCAGGATGCGTTGTCTGAAGACCTTGCTTTGAGTCCCAGATAATAACAAGGCTATAACCTGGGTTATAACGTGTGAATGGCTGAAAAAAATCACCCAGTCCTTCCCAGGACCAGAAAACACCTGGCGACGATATGTAAAGACTAAACGCATAGAAAACTGTAGAAAACTAAGAAAACTTCAGACGCGCTAGGGCGGTACGTGGTGTCACTTTGAACCCTAGGAAATGAAAAACTTAGAGAGCTAGATACATCAGTTTTTCAAAGTGGTGGGTGCTATGTAAATTCGTTGGTGTCGAATTTTGTGGTCTCTTTTAAACTGCTTTATAAAGAAAAAAATGAGCACGTTGGCGTTTTTTATCAAGGAATTGAAATGAGCGTAAAATACTACTACACAAAGCAAGTTTTCTAGGAAAAAGCCGTTTGGTTTTGACCTTGATTTATCCTTTATACCGGATCCGAGGCTAATGGAAGACGTTGTTACGCTAGTTCTAATTACCCCATTGTCTAGAAAGTCATTTCCAAGTTGTTTAACTTCGTGTGATACTCTGTTGTCGCACCAACTTGAAATAATGCCGAATAATTCCCTTCGATGACCGTCGTGGTGGGACGTTGACCTGCTGCAAGTCAGAAGCCTTACAAGGTGCATATATATATATATATATATATATATATATATATTATATATATATATATATATATATATATATGATCGCTGCTGCTCTCTCTAGTACTACAGTGTGTGTGGTGTGTGTGTGGTGTGTGTGTGTGTGGTGTGTGTGTGTGTGTGTGTGTGTGTGTGTGTGGTGTGTGTGGTGTGTGTGTGTGTGTGTGGTGGCGTGTGTGTGCTGTGTATATGTGTGTGTTCCTTGAAAAAACGGTGTTTTATCGTTTACAGCTAGCAGAGTTTGCCGTTGCTGCGCTGCACCGCTCCGAAATTATGTTAATAAAGCCTTGGGGAAGCGGCTCAAAATGACCCCGCCTTGCCACCCGAGCGCGTGTTAACGCAGTTTTCCTGGAGACGCCACGTGCTGGGCTCACCTTCACAGACCGCTGTCGTGTCCCGCCGGATCGTGGCCTGCCGCGCGGGAGCCATGTCCGCCGTGAACACCGTTGTCACGCTGCGCCACCAGCAGCGCCGGCTCGCCGGACGCCACGAGTCTGCCTTGAGTGACATTTCCGTGCTACGTCCGCAGATCGGCTGCCAATCCTGGATTCTGCGACGATCTTGCTTGGTAAATCGCCTCTACGCTTGAGCCTGCAGCTACGCTGTCCGTCGTGGGCGCCACGACGAGCCGGCCATGAGTGATGTTTCGCCTGTTTTGCCGCCAGGTTCGCTGCCAGTGCTGGACGGCCGTCTCCTGGCTGTCGGCGATGGTGCTCTGCTGCCCGCCGCTGCTCGGCTTCAGTTCGCCGCTGTACGACGCCGGCGCCTTCATCTGCATGGCCGACTGGAGCGACATGCTCGGGTATTCGTCGACGGTTGCGCTGATGGTGCTGGGACCGCCCGTCATCACCTCCACCTACACCTACGGCTTCATCTTCCACATGTCGGCGCGCGTGCGCACCAGCTACGCGCAGCAGCTGGACAAGGAGTACCTGAGTGCAGTGCTGGAGAACCTGGCCAGCCCGGACATCGTCATGACGTTCGTGCTGACGCTGCTCTTCTGGCTGTCGTGGCTACCCTTCATCGGGATGCGCATGTACGAGTTCGCCGTCGGGTATCACCTGGACGCGCCGTTCCTCCACTTTACGCTGTTCTGGCTGGGCATGCTGAACTCGGTGTGGAAGATGGTGGTGTACCTGGTGGCCAGTGCCGACTTCCGGCGCGGCCTGCGCGCCCTCTGTCGGAGTGTCTGTTGCGCGTGCCGCCGCTCCGCCTCACCTGTCCCTGTCTGAAGATGGCGTCACCTGGGAGTTGGCTGGTGCTGCTACCGAGCAAGCATTTCGCGTAAGCTACGCTGTTGAATCCGGCTTTAAGGACTGCAGCCAAGTCGGAAGAAAGGAGCAACGGTTAATGCACAAACGCTTCTAAAACTGTGACGGATTCACTCGATAGAGCGCTTTGCTTCTAGATTGACGTTCTCTCGAAGTTGCTTGCAGAAACACACGGCAGGATGAAACCCGCAACGCGAGCTACAGTTCTGATTTCACGCGACACCAGTCCCCTGTCAGCGTGACTCGTGATTCGTGGCTCACGCTCACTCTAAGGCGTCCTCGGCGACAACCACTCGCCGGCGAAGCGCCGCTGGGCAGGGAAGGCACGTCGGGAAGCGTGTTCACCAAGTGCATTTCACTGAGTACGAAGCGGCTGATGGGGCGGGCCGTGATCACAGCGTCTGGGCTTAGACGTCCCCGGTCGCTCTTCTGGCTGTATGTTTTATATCTAGTTCGTACCCGTAGGCAGACCAGATGCCATAATCAAAGCGGACGGTAGCGTCCTAGACCAGACTACACGCCCTAGCTCTAGCAGTATGATTTACATGTCTTCCAGTTCTATGCCATCACACGAAGGCGTGTGCTTTTGCTAACAAACCCTAATAGGAAGCGTTGCGATGACGAATTAGCTGTGTGATTTTGTACTTTGTTACAGAGGCTTACTGCTTTGTCCAACGCAAGTAGAATTTTCAGCTTTCCTAGCACGCAAGCATTTTCCTACGTGATCCAAGGAGCCTTTGAAATGCTTTCCGCGTTTGAACGCAAACAATTGTGAGCTGTCCTGTCACCTGAATCCAGTAGCTTAGTGAAAGCATTCCTTTCATCCGAGACACATTTCCTCCGCGTTTCGTTCAAAAGAAATGTTCTTCCTGCGGCGTTATCGCCGTCTGCCGTGAACACTACAGGTGTTGGTGAACCCACATCGAAACATATACGTTTTCCCGGCGTCAACCCGGAAGTCTTCGAGACCGGGACGGCACGGGAGCGGGGCGGCATGAGATGCGGCATGTGACGCGCTTCCGAACGACATACCCCTAAGTGTGCTTACGAGGCAGTACAAGGCGCTCGCTCGATACCGTAGGCCCGTGCTGCGCGTGTGCCCGACTGCGACCCGCACGTATCACGTGGCGGACGTCGCACGTGGGCACATGATTGCCGTGTCACGTGGCAGCGCTGCGCCTTCCGTGCTGAGGGACGTATAACCTCTGCGTGCTAGGTAGGAGCGTTCGGAGCTTGCTGTGTGACGTCAGGGGAGCGTTCGATGAGGGGGGGGGGGGCAGTGTCAGTGCTCGGGACTCCGTTGTGTGTGCGGTGGCCAGCGATCCGTTGCTCGCGCTCACGTGCACAGCTTGGCCCTGTAGCGAGCCAGCAGCCACCGCCAGCTGTTCGTCACGTGTGCTACTGTCCTCGGACGTGCCGGTGATAGGTTCAAGCCTGCGAGCGCCTTCACGTGACGCCGGGCTCTGAAGACGTGCGCGTGTGAGCGCTCGTTGAGAACTGTGAGCTGACCACGCCGCCCGGGGGGCTTTCCTGCGCCGCTGGCGCCTGGCTGCCCGCGCCTGGCCCGTTGGCTGCTAGCTGTTTGGCTGTCTGTTTCGGGACGCGTCGGCAGGATGCCGTCTGGCTGCATACTCTCCCTTATCTTTCACGCTAGCCGATGTTGTCTTTCACTGTTTAACTATCCTGTAGGGATAACAGCGGAATACACGTAATTTGGTGTTTCGCCTTCTGTTTTTCCTATGGGATAAAGTGCATCGCGGCACATGGTTCGCTGCGCCACATAGGCCATATGTCACTCAGGCCCGAGCGCTACTTTGGCGTACCCACCCCAAACGCGGACATGTCGGAGAAGATTTGGGCCACGGAGTGCTGAATGGCAAATGCGACGAACGCCATTCAGCTGTCTCCCGTCGGGTGAACTTCGGGGTCAGGCTGGCAAACTTGCGAGCGAACTTGGCGGCGGGGACCGAGGCCGCCGCTGCCACTCGCCCCCCTGGCTCCCCCGCGGATGGCGGACTTCCGCTGCCGCCCGCCCAGACTTCCGGAGACGGCATGACCCCGAGTGACCTTGGACGCCAACGGAGGAGCTTCTGTAGGCCGCGCCTAGTCCACACAGCCTTCCTTGCAGCGTATTGCGCGGTATCGCAACGCGAACGCTCAGGGAGCGCACTCTCAGTGAACACTCGTGAACACTCACCAGAACACACTGCAGCAAGGAGCGATAAGAGCTCACGGCTGCTTCCTTATGCCTTTAACCAGGCTTTTTAAGCGCAATAATGCGACGGGGCATTTAGCACAAGTTTAAGCCCCGCATACCAGCCTCGGTCGCGTCGGTTTTCTTAACTTATACGTCTTTCTTCGCCCGTGTCTCAAATCGGCCGGCATGCACGACATTGCGTGTCAGGATCTGAGTGCATGAGCTGCCTAAACGAACCATCTGAATATCGATGGTCATTTAACCCTATTGAACCAGCGATGGTGGCGCCGTGTCCAGCAATGTCGATGATGCGCAGTGGAAATGATTGTCGCGCGTCTGGGCCTCATTTTACGTCATGTGCATGACATTGCAGTTTTTTCGCATTTGTCTTGAGGATCCAGTGGCTTCATAGTGCACCATGTACAGCAGCATAACTGCAGCGTGATACATTTACGCACGAAGAAAACTAATGACATCTTAATCGTCCAGTTTAAATGCAAAAATATATATTTTCTGGGCGGCCGCATGGATCATGTTTTGCAAGTCCAAGTTGCGTCAGACAGTCCTCAAAATCTTTCCAGTAGTAGACAGAAAAGTACCCGAAAAGGGCGAAAAGGAGCAGCGCCTTAAGCAAGTTCTTGGTATTTCGTGCCAGGCGTGCCAGTCGAAGTCGAGGTAGGGTAATGTGAGCCAGGGTAATGCGAGGCAGAGATACAGACGTCAGTGCCAGCCAGAGCCCGCCGAGCATATCCCACAGCCAAGACAATCCCAGCCCCTGGTGCGGTTGTGGTGACGCCGACCGCGACCTTGCTGACGCAGGTCGCGACCCCGAGGACCCCGGCCGCGACGCCTGTGATCCTGACCGTGACCCCGGTGACCCGGATCGCGACCCCGGTGACCCGGACCGCGATCCCACTGAGCCGGGACGGGACCCTGCCGAAGCCAGCCTCGCTACGATGCCCTCAGAGGGCGCTGGCTCAGCGTCAGGAGAAGGTGACCGGAGCGTCCTTCCGAGCTGGTGACCGAGCTCACCGTCTCAGTATCGTCGCTGTCCGGCAGCTGGACCGAATCGGCCTCAACGACGGCAGGCTCGGACACGGCGGTGCGAGCTGGCGACGGGGGACTCTCCGGCGACTTTGCGCGTACCGGCGACTTGGGTCTCGCCGGCGACTTGGGTCTCACTGGCGACACGGGCGCGACCGGTGACTTGGGTCGGGCCGGCACCTTCTGTCGGATCGGTGTCTTGGGCCGGCCAGGGGAAGGCTTTTCAGGCCGCTTCCTGGGCGACGAGGACGCCGCCGCTTCCGACTTGGAGCCCTTGGCCGCGACTGCGTGCGGCACTTTCTTTGGTTGCGGCGCTTTGTTTGCCGGAGTCCTCATCTTCTTCCAGACGTTGTGCAGCTCCTTATCTCCGTGGCCGGTCGTAGCGATGGTTTGACGGAGTGGACATGCTGCCGGCGAGCTCTTCTGTATGCCCGGACGGCACCGTGGCGGCGTCCGTGACCGGCAAGGCGTCGGCTTGACAGGCACTGTGCGCCGCTCCTGCTGGCACTTATCCACCACCGTCCTTTCCCAGGCGGGCGTCCATTTCGTGGCGTCGTTGGCAACGTCTCCCGAGCCGGCGCCGTCCGCCCCGTGGGTGAGGCCCACGTCAAAGCTCACGCGGCGATGCAGCTTGTAGGGCGGCACCGTCTTGCCTGCCGACCGACCGCAGCGCTCTTCCGGCATGTTCCACCAGGAGAAGGTGCGGAAGAGCTCGTTCAGGTCGTTGTTCTGCGAGGCCACCAGGCGCGCCGGCGAGAGCGAGCGCTCTCGCCGTCCGGCGTCACCGCTGCCGACGCTGCGGCGCGAGCCAAGCGACAGACTGCGAGGCCTGTTGCGGCTTCGCCCGCGCTTTGGCGACCTCCAGCCAAAGATGCCGCACAGCTTCTCGGCCGTGCCTGAGCTGTCCGAGCCGCTGGCGGCGGGTGGCGAGGCCGCCCCGGCCCGCGGCGAGGAGAGGCAGTCGTGGCGCTTGTGCTGCGCACGAGGCAGCGACAGCAGCGAGCTCACCTTGAAGCTGGGTGGTAGGATGCGCTCCTTGGCCTTGCAGGCGCGCCACCAGTTGAAGGACCGGAAGCGGGTTTGGTCCGGCGTCAGGACGCTGGGGCACGGGCGCTTCGGCTTGGACGACCGGTCCGCACTGGCCTGCTGTTCCACGCGGCGCGCGGCCAGACCGTTGGCCATGTCGTGAATGCAGTCGCGTTTGCAGTTGCAATCCTTCTGCGGCTCCCACCAGCTGAAGCTTTTGAACAGTTCTTCGGGGTTACAGGAGGTATTCCGCTTTGAATTGTGCAGCCGGTCCCACCAGGCGATACCGCCGTTTGTTGCTTTCCTGACGACTTTTCGTCTTCGGCAGGCATTTCCGTTTCGCTTGATTTTGGACGGCATGATATTGCCTTTCTCCCAGGAAGAGCCCCACAAATAAAAGGACCTGAAGAGGTCGTAGAGCTGATTGTCGTAATTACTTTCGCAGTCGTTTTCCGCAGTGTCACCACCACCTTTCCCAGAACAGTTGGTGGTGGAAGTCTCGCGCTTTTGCCGAAGGCCCTTGGCTGCTTTTACGGCCACTTCATGTCGCTGCCAACCACTTGAATTTGATGAAGACCGTGAGAAAGGCTGCTGTGACCTAGTGCCTCCAATCCATTTGGGAGTTGAGCGCGTACCTAGGAAGGGGCACAGCGAAATTAAATGGTTGAAAAGTATAGAATCGCGTTGCTCACGGGTAAATTTGTTGACCTTGCCTACAACCTGAAACAAAATGGTGCTGTTTGTATTATTCTCTTTTACACGAGCTAGAAAGGCTTTTAAATTAGCTCGGGACTTAAAGCATGATTCATAGTTTCGCAAGATGAGTCGAGAAATGTTGAAAACCTTTGATTCAGGTTTGGCTGATGAATTACTGTCTTAAATTGCCAAACTTGCGGGCCCTCCAGAGTAGCAGCACATACCAACAGCAGCAAGCAGATGAGCATTGGAACAATGACAGTTAATTTGCGTTCAGTTTCTGCTCATCAGAAACAGCTCGAACTAAGAAAAGACGTACTTAATTCATGAAACAACCGACAGACACATTTATCGTCTTACAGATCCGTCAGATCGGGATTCTACTCACCTAGAACGGCTCCCATTCATAGCGACATAAGGGGTCCTTTTGGGTTTCATTCCATATATATGCAATGGAAATCACTGCTCATTTAAGCAAGTCCTTATGAAGGGTGCAGACGATCATTTATGTTATTTTATGAACATTAGAGGGGTGAGAAATACATATTCTGTCTGAAATCTATCTTGAAGTAAACTGTCCATATTTGTGTCTGCTTGTGTTTTACGACGTCTTACGGCGAAAGTGCAAGCACGGTCTAAACTTGGCAATGCACTTTCGATGTCGCCCCTGTGTTACCTGTCGAAACACTGCTGCACACACTGGGATTTCGATCAAGTGTGAATACAAGCCTGAAATACGATACGTTGAGAGCCAGAAAAAACGATCACCGTCGTGTCCACGAATTCTGATGGAATGAGAGGGCTGAGTGCGTCGTAACAGCCCAATGACACACATAGATGTAGAAATGACCAATAGATGACAAGGACATGGGTGCCCGTCAGAGGTAAATAATGAAAGAGTAGCTTAACACATCAGGTCAAAAACACTTGGAAAAATGCTTGTATAAGACGTCATGAGGTAACAGTTTCCTGCGAACCGCAATGCCCTCCCAGTTAATTATATCAATAAGTTTAGATATCCACAGGCAGTAAAGGTGCTACCAAGGTCATGCTTTGGTCACGGATGTGAGGAAACCATCCGGCTTAAAATATATGATTTCCATTCTCATTTTTCTGTTAGGTTGAAATGCATCTTTGCACAGGGCAGTTACAAGTGTCATCACAGAACATTCAAGGGGTTGCGTCATTTGATTTACATGGCAATGTGCTACCAGGAATGCACCCTGTTATTTGGTTGTGGGTTATAACGCAGTCCCCTATAGGAAGACAGCGATAATTTCGCGGTGCCACCCACAGTGGTGCCTTTTAGCGTGAACTTTCGGCAGTAGAGTTATGGGAAGGTGAACTGAATATTAGGTTGCAGTGCAAAGATAATGCCCGCGATGTTCATGTAAGTAATTACGAATAAAAGATGCCTTTTAAAACGGTGAATTTCCAGTTCCTGCAAGAAAAAAGCTGAAAAATATGCCGGTGGGCTGGATCGTTTTTGTCTAAATATTCATAGTTGTCTAAATATTCATGCCATGGCTGTTGATGTCTGGTATGCCGACGCCAATCTTGACACATGCACAAATCAGTCAGGGAAAGATTGTACTTTTGTATTCTCTTGACCTTGGTATCGGAGGCTGTCAAGACAGCTGCGGGCGATTGTTGCACACTCGTTGATGTATTTGTAGCGACAACGCAAGTCATGTCCTATACCAACATAACGCTTAAATCGCACGTTCTAAGCCTTGTGCACTGTTTATTTTACTTAATTTTTTGTTGTGCATATTGGTAGGTGTTTAATTTTGAATACAATGCTACTAGGCACAGGAGCAATGCTGGCAAATGAGCACTTTTCATGACGTCACAGAAAGTCGCGAGTGTGCTCTTAACATCTGGGGGCTGGCTGGCCATCGATATTCTTGTATCATCTATCGACTTTTCGTTTATGTACTAGAATGACAACGCGAGTCATAGCTGTAGCAAAATAGCGGCTCAATTCACACTTTCTCAAATTTTGGAGTTCTAAGACCTTCTCTGAAAGAAAGACCTTGTTCCACCCAGGCTGATTCGTACAATTGACGGCATCCCATTATTTCGGAAAATGTCCCGAGCTTTTATTGGCATGGACTTTGATCAGGCAATCTTCAATTCTGTCTGGAAGGTTTGAACATATATTGACACCACACAATGAGTGTTTCTCGAAATGCGCATTTTGTTTACAACCCGGAAATTCACTTGGTATTGACACAAAGCGGCGGCAACATTTGCATGGCTTCGAGAACTGTTGATCTAAGCAACGTAATCTCCATTCTAAGGGAGAAAGCACGAGGCCTCGACGAATGCAGGCCGAGGTGGATGTGGACCGAAATTTTATGTTCGCTTGCTTCCCTGCACTGCTTAACAGCAGACCTATCACATTTTGGCACTTGCCTATTGGCCACCGATATGTGCTTTAGATGGTATTCAATAGCACTGCCTTTCATCACTCAACATCCGCCTCCACTGTACAGACGCCTTCTTTAGTTTACTCTTTCCACATGCATGAGGGTCTAAAAGGACGTGATCAACGGTGTTTTGTTACCTGGTCAGTCCTGCTGATATCAGACGTTCATGCACGGATTCTTAAGTCTAACTCTTACACATATTTGAGGGATCGACGGCGATGGCCATGCCTGTACCACATCGACAAGCAAAAGCCTGACGGTTGTAACGAGTGCGATCTTGTACACTGCCGGGGAATGGCACGACAAAGGCACTGTCCACATCTCACGGCAGCTACAAATCCTCACCAAAGTATCAACCGCAACAGTGACTGTAAGAAAATAACCATTATCAAAAGCGACACTGCGATACCAATCGCCGTTAACGCACACTCGCTAACAGCCGAGCACCGCGTCACGTAGCGGGTCTGATACATGGCGTTTATCGGCCCTCGCTGGATGATCGGCCTCACCCCCGACCCCACGGCCTCGACAATCATCCTGTTCTGCTGCTCGATCGAGTAACAACAACCGTGATATCCGGTCGGCACGCGTGACAGCTGGTTGGCGACCTCCATCATGACGTCATTGTGCCGTAAGCTCCACTCAAGGCGGTATTGGAAACCAAACGCGGAGGCAAGCTCACACAGGGTTGCGCACGTCCACCGCTGCAAGGCACCACCAGTTCGCCGCACGCACGGATGGCTGCAGCGGAGCAGCACGCGACATCCACGCCAGCTGCGGGCCCACAATCGGGCCGCTGCCAC
>NW_023596448.1:19043933-19131939 GCF_011947565.3 Pollicipes pollicipes | reverse complement strand
CACACACACACACACACACACACACACACACACTGTATAGAATATATAGATATTATATATATATAATATAATATATATTATATATATATATATATATATATATATGCACCTTGTAAGGCTTCTGACTTGCAGCAGGTCAACGTCCCACCACGACGGTCATCGAAGGGAATTATTCGGCATTATTTCAAGTTGGTGCGACAACAGAGTATCACACGAAGTTAAACAACTTGGAAATGACTTTCTAGACAATGGAGTAATTAGAACTAGCGTAACAACGTCTTCCATTAGCCTCGGATCTGGTATAAAGGATAAATCAAGGTCAAAACCAAACGGCTTTTTCCTAGAAAGCTTGCTTTATGCAGTAGTATTTTACGCTCATTTCAATTCCTTGATAAAAAACGCCAACGTGCTCATTTTTCTTTATAAAGCAGTTTAAAAGAGACCACAAAATTCGACACCAACGAATTTACATAGCACCCACCACTTTGAAAAACTGATGTATCTAGCTCTCTAAGTTTTTCATTTCCTAGGGTTCAAAGTGACACCACGTACCGCCCTAGCGCGTCTGAAGTTTTCTTAGTTTCTACAGTTTTCTATGCGTTTAGTCTTTACATATCGTCGCCAGGTTTTCTGGTCCTGGGAAGGACTGGGTGATTTTTTTCAGCCATTCACACGTTTAACCCAGGTTATAGCCTTGTTATTATCTGGGACTCAAAGCAAGGTCTTCAGACAACGCATCCTGCCACTCGCCTCCTTCTTGAGTGGCTCAGTTGGTAGATCACTGAATTCGCAATCAGAAGAACCTGGTTCGAATCCTCAAAATTACAAGGAGTGAATACTGGTTGTGACGCACACATGCCTGAAAGCCAAACGTCATTCAGTCCTTCTCAAGACTCCAAGAACTTCCACATTACATGTAGTACTGCCCCCACCACTATCCGCCTCTCATTCATCCCATAGCCCCGGGGATGGCCACGGGTGGTCAAAATAGCTCTACTCCAAGCGAAACTATAAAGGATCGTCGCAGCGATGCCGCTGGGCTAATTACGGGTCATCAACCAACAGGCAGCGTGACAGCTGCACACGTGTGATGGCCAGGCAGCCCCTAACCACGACACTTTTCAACGGATCGAAACCGACCAGCATCGCTACTTGCACGGTGCACAGCCCCGAACTGTTGTCTCGAGCTCGTCCGACTTCCGCTGCCGGTGACGCACGGGCCGATCCTGACCCTCACCGCTCCTGCACCCGCCACACAGCCGCGAACGGACGCCTCCAGTGGGGCCGACCCCGCGGTCGAGTCGTGCACCGATCGATGGCTGACCACCGTCTCTGATGAGAGGACCCCTGTGAAGCGAAGCGTGCGGCACGTCTTCCCGGAACGCTCAGCGCTGACGCCGGCGACCGGGCCCCGGCGGCGCTCGCTGGTCGATCGCCGTGGGCGACGGTTCGGCCCGGCTGCGGGGCCGGGCTCGGGGCGCGGGGCTCTCCTGGCCGCCGACAGCCCGCCCTCGGCGCCACGTAATGGCCGGGGCCGCTGTATGCTGATGCGGCCCGGCGGACCCGCGCCGAGCCGTGTGGGGCTTCGGTCGCCGCCGGACGGCGAGGTCAGCGCGGGGCGTCAGGCGAGGGGTGCAAGGCGAGGGGTGCGAGGCGAGGGGTGCGAGGCGAGGGGTGTGAGGCGGAGGGGTGTGAGGCGAGGGGCGCGGGGCGCGAGGCGAGGGGGTGCGAGGCGAGGGGTGTGTGAGGCGAGGGGTGTGAGGCGAGGGGTGCGAGGCGAGGGGTGCGAGGCGAGGGGTGCGAGGCGAGGGGTGCGAGGCGAGGGGTGCGAGGCGAGGGGTGCGAGGCGGAGAGGGTGCGAGGCGAGTGGTGCGAGGCGCGGGGGCGCGAGGCGAGGGGTGCGAGGCGCGAGGTGTGAGGCGCGAGGCGCGAGGCGGAGTCGGCATGCAGAGGGGAGAGAGGGGCAGTGTTCTGAGACAGTACGGAGCACAGCTGATGGGGGTGGTGTGGGTCGGGAGAACAGCGGGACTGGAAAGAGCGGCGGGAGAGAATGGGCTGATTTGCATCAACGCGCATTGGCTTCGATGAGCAGGGGCACCATCAGACGACAATCCTGATGACGATGACGATCATCATCATTGCAATGATGGTGTTGGTCCAAGCCGTCTTTTTGTCAAAATTGATTGATATAAAAATTCAAGGACCACTTCCTTCTAACAGTCTGGTTCGCCATTGTGGATACAAAGAGCGAAGTACAATACAACACTTGAACACACGGTCTATTTTTTTTTTTTTTTGAACACACGGTCGTTGGGAATGATCTATGCAAAGCGGTTATATGCTCGTACATATAAAAGTAATCATGCCCGGACATGCGGACATGATTATTGCAAGGAGGACGTCCGACCGTCGAGTACCCAGGCAAGAGGCCAATGATATTCCTCCACGGAGAAACGGCAAATAACGCATGCTCCTCAACAGAGAGCAGTAAATAACACACGTATAATGCTTTTTGCCGGTTTTGTGGTGGGGGCCTTGATGGTAATCTTTGATGGGTCCAGTAATGGTGATTTGCGCCTCCGCAGATCCTCTGTCGTGCCCACCCCTAGACGCTCCGAAGCCTCTGCACCTGCCACTTCTCATCACTGCCGTACGGGGCGCACACTTGGGCACCTGCTGCCTGCGGAGGCACTTCCCCTCGCAGCAGCTCCTCCAGCGTCGGTGGACGTGCCGTGTAGTGACCCAGCACATCCCTCCAGCAGCTCCTCCAGCGCCGGTGGACACGCCCTGTCCTGACTCAGCACATCCCCTCCAGCAACCCCTCCAGCGCCGGTGGACAAGACGTGTCGTGACTCAGCACATCCCCTCCAGCAGCTCCTCCAGCGTCGATGGACACGCCCTGTCCTGACTCAGCACATCCCCTTCAGCAACCCTTCCAGGGTCGGTGGACACGTCCTGTCCTGACTCAGCACATCCCCTCCAGCAACCCCTCCAAGGTTGGTGGACACGTCCTGTCCTGACTCAGCACATCCCCTCCAGCAACCCCTCCCGGGTTGGTGGACACGCCCTGTCCTGACTCAGCACATCCCCTCCAGCAACCCCTCCAAGGCTGGTGGACACGCCCTGTCCTGACTCAGCACATCCCCTTCAGCAACCACTCCAAGGCTGGTGGACACGCCCTGTCCTGACTCAGCACATCCCCTTCAGCAACCCCTTCAGCGTCGGTAGACAGGCCCTGTCGTGACTCAGCGCGTACCATCCAATATCGGCGGGCATGCCGTGTTGTGACTCAGCACGTCCCCTCCAGCGTCGTTGGACGTGTCGCCGCAGCTCACAGGCTGAAGGCCCCGGCGGCCCCGCCCTGCCGACACGATGCAGACATTGGCATAGACATAAATGAGGAAATTGGTATATCAGCCAGCCGCTCGCCTGACTCTGGTGTCAGCCAGATTATCGCCTGACGCCATTGCCGGGAACTGGCTTATTTCACCGCGGGAGCAGGACGCATTCCCACTTGGCCAGTGATGCCAGACGTTTTTTCAGCACGCAGTAATGTGATTATTTTGCTGCACGGTATCCCTCATCAAGTGCAGGAAAGGTTTGGCCACTGGAACTTTAGTTCACCAAGGGCACAACAGAAATCGCACCACCAATGTTGATTAAATACACCATTAAGTTCATCAGCATGGTATTTTTCCTCACCAAGTGCGGGTTAGCTGTACCAACTAGCATCGGACTGGTACCGTCTGGAAATGCGCTGTTGCTCTGTCGCCGGAATCTGTCATATGTGTAAAACTCAGTAGTTGAGTTATTCCATCAAGCAATGCATGACTATGTTACACTGCAGCGCCGAAGTGCCTTCAAGACCAGTGCTGGGATAATTCCATCACCCAGTATTAATGCTATTTGAGCACCGAGCAATGAACGTATGCCACAGCATAATCCCGTACTGTAGCTTTTCACATTCTAGCACTGGAGTTATTCGTCCAGTCATTGCTGGATGCACTGCCCAATCAAACGCTGTAGTTAACAAACCCGCTAGCCAATCCTGGCGTGTCCAGTGCTGGAGTTATTTCACCCACCAGTGCAGGAATTTCTTCCCCAGCCAGGCTGCCAAGACAATTAATGTTGACTGTCGCAATCACCGGCACAAATAGATCTCTTCCCCGGAACAGCAGCCGACACTCACATCACGCAACAGCGCTCTTTCTCTCCGTCGAGCTGGAGAGAAGCCCCTTGCTGATCGTACGCCACCGCTCCACCAACAGACCCAGAAGAACTGAGGCACATCAAGGCAGCGTCCTCTTCAGCAACCTACAAGTCAGCCTCTAGCCTGAGGTGCCTCTCGACAGGCGCCTCTGAGCAATACCGCTGGTGGCCGCGTCACCCAGGCCGGAGGTCTTCACTTGCCTGTCAGGGGTCTTTCATGTCGGTGCGAGTTGACGCACTGGAAGCACGCAGATGTAAGGGTAATAAAGTAAGATATTTCCTCGATTGTGCTTAAAAAGGAATCATTGTGTGCAAGTGCAAGTGCGGGATGGGAAGGCTGATTAGGTGGCTAGACAGAGGGCAGCCCTTGCCTTCCCGCGCCCACGAGCAGGTAGGGCTTGAATTCGTGTCTGGCGCGTTCATAGACTGCTGGGGGTTATTTGAGCCTCAGTGCGCAGGAGTGCAAGGCAAACCTTGGGACCGCGGCATCGCAAAATGACAGAAAAAAAACTACCCATGGTACCGTGGCGAAGCGCGGAAAGGATTGGTGTAAAAACATCCCTTGTTCACCACTTCCCTGCCGTTGTGCCACTCGTTTGTGATATGGGGCATGTGCCAACGTTCCACAGAAAAAAGTCGGCGTCATATCCGAGTGACTTTCTCCCAAGACTTCGGACAGCTTCGTCTTGAGAGCAACATCACTCGAGAAAGGAGTGTCTGCAGCCCGTCCTCTGATCTCTGCCACGCCCTCCGGCATCATGCATTCCAGCTACAGCACCGTGAAGCGTCAGCACGCGGGTCTCTGCTGGCGGACTCGGGCCGCCGGCGGGGGACGCGAGTGAACTCGTGGCATGTGCCAGCCATGGAGGCGGCTCGGAAGCCGGGGCGATCGATCCGCCGTTGTCTGGTCGATCAGGGTATCGAGGTCTTGTGCGGCCCAGGCGCACCTGGCGAGCATGCGTACAGATGCGAGTGTACCCACCTTACCGGGTGCATGTGTGCACAGTTCGCTGGCCACATGCGTACCCAGGCGGTACTCAGCCGGCAGTGGCATCAGGCCGAGACAGCCGGCTCACGAGCTTCAGCACGGCTCAGTCCAGTGACACAGCGGTATACCCTTGTTGGATGGCCCCAGTGCAGCCCAGCAATGCTGACCAAACATGCGGACGCGCTGCTCAGCATCTGCGAGAGCGGCTGTCGATTCGTCCCCCTTCCGTTCCCATCAATTCCCTTGCCGCCATTTCCGTGGTTTTGAGTTCCAGACACACTGTCGGCTATTTCGGAGTAAAGCAATCAATCTCAGTTGCAAACATATAAATCGGTGAAGTTAGTGCGATTGCATCCTGAAGGTCGTAAAGGGACAGTCCCATCTATTAAGCCTTAGGCCAAAAGCATACCGTAGTGAAACCTTATGACTAATTACGTCTGGTGAAAGCACTGGGTAGTGCCACTGCAAAGCCGACAAGACATGATAAAGCCTCGGTTTCGATAATTTTCGTGACCAAATAACGCTATCAACGCTTTGTACCAGCACTATGCTTCTTCCCCGCAGTTGCGCCCGCCGTCATAACAGCCACCGGGCGCACCTCTACTGGTGCGAATGAAATCATTTTTGCGATCGGCCCCGCGGGCAGAGGCTTGTTGCCGACCCGAGCCCCGGTTGAAGTCGGAACCATTGAGTCACGCGGATCATGTGATACCTACTTTCTCGAAGTCATATTGCGTCTCGAAAAGAGCCACTGTAGTAAACGCCGTAGGAGAGAAATTAAAGTCGTAGTGTAACGTTTCGTAGAATTCGGAGAATAATAGCTTTATGATCACTTATATTTTTGTCTGAACAAAGCGTTTCAAGCTTTCGTAGTATTTATTACACAAACTTTTTATACATTAATGTGTTGCAACCATTGCAGAACACACAGAAGTTAAACACAATCACAAAGGCAGACAAAGCACAAACACGAACACAAACACTTTGAAAAAAGCAGGACAAATGAAATGCATTACTTTCATAGTGGTGAGCAGGGAAACAAATGAGATTTGTCTCTGAAGGGTAGGCTACATAAACTAAAAATCTCGGGCTATTAAGAACTTGGAGAAAACTGGCGTTACTGATCAAATCGCATACGTCTGATGTAGCAATAAGTGCAAAATACAAAAAAGTGTAAATACTCCCTCTAATTATGCATGGCAATGCATGCACACATCATTTACTGCTTGGAATAGTATGATTCAGTTTGGTCTGAGGACGTTAATTGCTTGCCGATCTCGTTTTTTTCCGTTTTTATTGCGGCACAACTATTCCACCTTCCAACATTTTCCACTTGGTTTGGCTGCCTCCTGTTACCCCACCTGACTTAGGCGTTATCACTTGCATCACCATATCTGCTGGGAGTCTGGCAGCGCACCCACGCCATAGCTAACGACAGATGTGTAAACGACCGGGTATTTTCAGACTGGCATTACTGGGCACTTAGAGCTCTTCAATTGATAGCACTGGGTTCCCGCGCAGCCGGTTCAATGTCCGAACCTCCAGGCAGTTTCGGAACATCGTCTGAAGTAAAAATGAGCTCCGTCTGTGCGATCAGCACCTCGTGGCCAAGCCTCCCTTTCTAAGCTGGCGGCCATCTCGACTTTTACGAGCACGGCCGGTAGAAAGAGGCCTTCAGAGTTCGAGTAAACTTGCAGATCCCATCCTGAACAATTTAATCAGCGGAGTGGATAAGCCTTTGGCAAAATGAAGGGCACGGGTATGTGCATGGGTAGAAATCTTACTAAATACGAGTGTGAGCACCGGTAGCAGAGTAGAAGTTCTGCCAGTTGATTACTTGCCCGAAGCTCAAAACTCAAATTTAAGTCACAGATCATGAAAAGCAAACCGGCTCAACACACACGTTCGTAATGTTTTGATATCTTCGTAGACACAACATGATGTCATGATGCTTGAAATACGTGTCCTATCGTGCCTTCATTTTTCCTTACGTTCTCGCACATGAGCTCACGCCCCCCCCCCCCCCTCTCCCCCCGCACCACCACCGGTGGAATGGATTCGCAGCATATCGACGATTTACAGTAGCCACCCACGAGGTGCACCTCCCAAGCGGCGTCCTCACCTTGGCATGGATCATCCCACCTTACCACCGGTGCCCTCACCTTGGTATGGATCATCCCACCTTACCACCGACACCCTCACCTTTATCTGAATGATCCCAACTCCCCACCAGCTCCCTCACATTGGTCTGGATGATCTCACCTTCCCACCGGTGCTCTCACCGTGGTCTGCATGGTCCCACCTTCCCACCGGTGCCCTTAACTTGGTCTGGATGGTCCCACCTTCCCACCGGTGCCCTCACCTTGGTCTGGATGGTCTCGTAGCGCAGCGGCTTCACGATCGCCAGGTATCGGTCGACCCCGATCCACATAAGCGTGTAGGCCTGCGTGGCCCATAGTGTGACCTTCAGGTAGCCGACCAGGCGACAGACTTGCGCGCCGTACACCCAGCGGTGCACCAGGGCCGGGTACACGCTGAGTGGCGCCACCACGCAGCCGGCCAGCAGGTCCGACGCCGCCAGCGACAGCAGGTAGTACTTGAGCACTTCCTTCGGACCTGCCGCACCAACAGGGAGGCACGGTGTTAGACATGAGGGATCCAGTACACTTTTCGCTTGAGCACGCGAAGAGCGCGCATGAGGTGCGTGTCCACCCCCTGACTTGACCTGGCATGACCCGAGCCTAGACGTGGAAGTAGAATTCGGCGCGGTGGCAGTGAGCATCACCTTAGGCTTTGGCTTTGCAGGCACGGGCACGGGAAGATACATGAACACACAGGAAGATACATGAAGACACAGAAAGACGCATGAAGACACAGGAAGATACATGAAGACACAGGAAGATGCACGAAGACACAGGAAGATACATGAAGACACAGGAAGATTGGGGCATCTTCGGCACTTGCTCGCGAGGGAAAGATGATGGAAGGCTACGTGGTTATTCTGCACCAGCCTCCGACTTGGATGCGCTTTGGGGTGTCGTGAGGCAGTGTGGTCTTGTGCATCCTCTTTCGAACCTGCACATGGCTAAAGATGATGTTTGAGATGGGAAGACCAGGGAGATAACCACGCATGAACCGTGTGCTAAGAACATTAGTGTGACAGTAGCTGGAGCCCCCATTCCAAATGTTTGTCGTTCATTTGAATATATAACACATACATCTAGTTGTCAGTTACCAAAATGGTAGCAGGGTTAAAAGTATTTTAGTATTCGAGCTGTTTTAATGTTATTTTATATGACGACATGACAATCAGCTCAATCTCTGTAGCAGCGTTGCTGAGGGCCTGACCTTTCGGTGACCATGATGGTTACACATACGGCGAAATATAACTAATAGCTCTAGTTTGTCTGCATGAAAACCCCTAGCCGTTATAAGAACTCTAAAGCGCAGCCCTGCTAAGACATATGTGCAGATGTGCTGTTTTATCAAGTAATGCAAGGTGTTGTTTTGTGCGAGTTGAACATAATAAAGTGACACTTTTGCTCAGAAGACCGTTTGATACAGGTACAGCGTTCCAGGACCTGCTGAGAACGGCAGGGTCTCTGGATGAGCTGCTGACATTTGGGAATATTTTTGTTTGTGTCATGACAAGCAAGACACCTCAGCTATCCTGGACAATTAGATTAGTCAATTAGATTACAATGAGATAATTCGATTACAAAAAGCGAACATGATGTCAGGAGCGTTACTGAACGGGTCCGCAGGTTCATGTATCGAAATAAGCTAACGCTTTCTTCGCGCATCTACATTCGAGGACTGGATTCGTGACGATTACAGAAACGTAAGGCAAATATTGGCGCATTGGGGTTCGGTTTCCTGCTGCTCACAAGAGACGGGCTCTGACGTGTCCAGCATTAAAGACACCATAATAAACAGCGTTGACCTGCATGAGCCAGCGGCGTGCTCCTTTGCCTGGGAACGTCTGCAAAGCCGTGGCTTCACTCCACACGCGTAAATCATCCATCGAACCGCCGTTGGCTGAGCATAACGACAGTTCTAGGTCGCAGTTCCTCACACCAAATGGGCTGCGACACAGCCCTACAAAAGTCGGCTGATCCGGGCGCGGGAAGGGTTTTATGAACTCCGCCGCACGCTTCTGGCAGAACTGCGGCATTTCGGCTCCTCAAACGTGTCTCCTCACGCCATATGTGTGTAATGGAATGTTATGGTGACAGGTAGCGTCACAGCTCTCATTAGATCAGCATATTTTTCAATATCGTGCCAGCCCTGTTAAAGCAGTTCTGTAAACGTGGGGTAAACGCTGCGCAAACAAGCTGGCCGTCTGCTACTGTTGGCTGCTGACTGCTTTTTAAAGGTGAGTTGGTTGGACTGTCTTGCTGCCGACAGAAAAGTCCTCCCGTCTATATGGCATGGAAACACGTCTCGGTTTTTCGCAAACGCATATAATATAGTTAAATTAGAAACAGACGTAATACCAGCTTCCATCCTTTTACCATACCTAAGACAGCAGCACGTGATCTGTTGCCGGAACGGAGAGTGCAGTCAATAGGCGAGATTTCTGCATAATCGAAATGTGCGTCAATGGGTTGTGACTTTATCGATCGCTGCTTGACATAACACACATAAAGCCTAACTTTGGATGCTGCAAAATTAAGAAAAGAACTCACATAAATATGCCAACTAGGGGACCTAGGACCACCTAAAGCAAGCGTGTATCTGAATCGGAGCAAACTCAGGCAGGACGAAACAGAGCAAGGACGGGAAAGATCACGGGGTGCACGCCAGCCAAAAAACACTGAATTCCAGCTGGTGACGTGCAGCCGCAGCTGGTGACGTGCCTGATGTGACAGAGCGCCATCCGCATGAGCGTAACGTCAGCACCCACCAGCCAATCGCCCGGCGGCAAGCGTGTCAGCCCGCCTCATTTCGGCGGACGGACGAGAGCAGGACGCGCAGGTGTGAATGATACGGAGGTTCGGTCGCTCAGGGGGCTGTCGGGGCCACTCGGAGCCCGTGGGGAGAGAGCGTGATGGCCAACGGAGCGGCCCGGGCCAGCGAAAGTCGCCCGTTGAGAGAAATGCCGGCGGTTTCGATTTTGCGGCGCGCGAGCTTTTTGGAGTTTCCGGATTTTGTGACGAATGACGTCATTTGATAGCCGTTTCATATCCTGAACGTCGTTGTTGTGAGCATGATCGGACCAAGGCTGCACGAGTTGTGGTAAATTTCGGCCATGGCCACGTGAGAAAGAATGATCGAAAATATTTTGCAGTAGTACTGGAGTCTTTTTTTATTTTTTTTGATTGGCCGGGCAATGGAAGAGTGATATAAAGCATTTAAATGGGTACAAGGTGCGCGAGAACGTCTTAACGGGTTTAGGAGAAACTCAACGACTTCACGTGTCAAACATTGTAAAAGTCATGAGAACATTGACTTTTGTTTTTCCAGGAAACCCAACCGCATAATAACAGTATTCACGACTTGTGCATTGTGCATTATGTGCACCTATGTGCATTCTGTCCCGTTAATCGGTCAGTCTATGCTCACTACATAGCTAGCAGCGATGTGAATGAAGGCCATAAGTCTGCATGCCTTGACACTTTATCGTCGTGATTTGTGGACATAATTACGAAGAACTCAAGCTCGTGCTCATTCCGCTGAACTTGAATGAGCTCGTCATAAATATGTATCACCACTAGAGCGGCAACTGCTATGCTCAGAGGGGCATAGCACGCAAAGAGGGGTCATTGAGCGACGCAATTAAACCAAGCCCACATGCATAACTACTCGGGTTCTGATTCAACGAAATATACGTCAGCAAATAAAGTGTTGGCTTTGGCCGATGAAATCGTACGTTTTCCAAAAGAGAATCGTCGCAGAGATGTCTGAAGTCCCAGAACTCTGCAAAATTGGTAAGATCGACATGATTGGATACTGGATAAAACAACGTTGCAAAGTTGACTCCGAACATTCCGAGCTCATTGACTATGCAATGCGTTCCGTATGTAACATCTCAACGAGGTCATTTCTAGCGATGCACGGGTTCGAGCCATGCTGCGTTTGTGTTTGTTTTCGGACTGTGAGATGATTCAACATAATTCAATTTGTAAAGAATGATTCTAACTAAAAGGCGTACCTAATGGCTTAAACATTGCAACTCAGGCCACAGCTAAATGCTGATGTCATGCGATAACTCATACCAGAGCACAATTTCACTGGATTCGCAAATAACGTGTGGCAGGCATTGTGTAATGCCTTTCAAACCACAAATTCATCACCATGCAGTAACCGTATTTTAAGGATTTCCCTTCCGACCGTTGGGTTACCCGTAACTCGTCTGGTTCACCTTAGCTTGTCCAGTTTGCCTGCGAGTCTGTGCCACTTGCCAGCTGATGCCTCTCCTTCGAATACATACGTCTGCTAGTAACTTAACAGGGGTGTTGCCGATCTGTTTGTTATTATCCATGGAACTGGTCATTTACTCTCCTAATGATTGTTCTCAGCTCGTGGAGTTAATCAATCCGTCGTAGAAATGTGCCCCTCCTTCGGGAGATATTTCTCATCCGCAATGTGGTCGCCATTGATATGTGGACTTACTCTGCAGCTGCAGGCATTGCCTGGTGTTTTTCGAGTTTACAATAATCTCAACACGAACATTACAGCTTTCCATAACGTGCACAATCTCTGCGTCATTGCGTAACTGCTATATACGTCAAAGCACGGCGAAATCAGCCGCAGACGTTATTTATCGCTTCCTGATATATACCTCTGCAAACTAAACGTGATATATCTTGCGCGATATCCGGGTCAAAAATGAATCATAAATTTGCAATTTAAACATTGGCATGCTAAACTTATCGTAACGTCAACAATTTTAATAAGAATAGCGCCAATAACGCCTATCATGGATGCACAAAGTGCCTGGAGTTAGGATTAGAAGTCCGTAGAGAAAGACAGCAGTAGAATACTCTTAATGTAACAATGGATTAGCCGATCTAACAGCTATGCCACGCTTGGGCGTTCCTCTTTCATCACATTTCCTTTCTGTGGTGATCAATCTCTTCACGCGCTCCCGGCTCCGGAAGCAAGGCCTTCCCGTGCACCATTGTACGCTACTTATAAGGTCACGCGACTCATGCCAATTCTTGACAGTTTTTGTTTTGTATTCTCACGTGTTACCATTTATCAACATATCAATGGTAGCCCTTTTTCTCTTTCAAATGCTATAGAATTTTGTTCACAATTGATATCAAGGCACGTTATTGATCTAGTTGTGCCCAGTGAAAATTATGCGTAATATGTATACACGCGTATATGCACACACATATATGTACATATATATATATATATATATATATATATATATATATATAATGTTTCTGATAAATATTTCTAAGGCATGAAAATATTGTATGACATTCGAATCGCAAGCACTAAAAAACCTAAACAGCCAAGGAAAATAAAGAAGGAACACAAATTTTAGGGACCATCGTTTAAGCACGCCATGCCACCAGCAGTCTGGGTCTCTCATCAAATAGGCCAATGCTTGTGGTGACTAAACAATCGAGCGCGTTTTCAAAGAATCTATAACCGCGCCGTGCCAGATATGTAATATTAGAACGCTAGCACACTACTAGGAACACAAATCTTGACCGTCCTCATACTCATACGGGAGTGTTGACGAAGCTTTGTCGCAACATGGCAGACCACGTGTTTCGCAGAGCATGGGAGGTGCGCTCCTACCCAAATTGCTACCCTACGACTGAAAACATGTAATTTTGTGTACACGAGATCAGAGCCACTGCATCCAATTAGGTTAACAATTTCTCTTTAGAGTTAAACGCAAGTGTACCGACAGCAGCGTTTGATTGGCAAATGACAAACTGGTTCATTTCGTGGGAAACTGTCAGCACCCTAAAAACGAGCGATCTTATTCAGCCTTCGATTTGGAAGTCCGCGCTGGCACAACTATTCACGTGTCAAATGCCGCAGCCCATGCGTTTGATAAGTCGAATGATTTCTTCCACTCATTAGAAGCCCGCTGCCTCAATTATTCCAAAATTAAATCCACTAAGCGCGCCGTATTTTCGCCTTAATTGGGTCAATGGATGAGGGAGACAATGGAAGTCTTTGAGGAAACGCATTCAGGCGACATCCATTTCGGCTGAAGCCCTGCTTTCTTTCAGTGTTGAAGAAGAAAGCAGCTTGCCTCAAAGGCCTTCAGGGTTGACAGCAGCAAAAGGATAGAGAAGAAACGCAAAACTATTGTATCATAGTAGCAGACATCGCGATGTAGTGCCTATACAGGCTTTTATACTCTGGAGAAAGCTTAAGTTGAAGACGCTACGACTTTCAACGCCAAATCATTTGTCAAAAGATCCCAGCCGCAAAAGGAGCTTCTCGTTCCATGCAGTCGTAAGATATTTATGTTCACGAGCCACCTGGAGCAGTTGCATAGTTTATCTCTGCATAGCACATGTGTGCCAGTGTTTTGCTTCGCTGAATTCCAGGGTGACATGTATGATGCACTCATGTTCGACTCGCGGCATTCAAGATGTCCACCGCACAGAGAACCGACAACGACGGCCTCAGAGAGGCGTGGTCCTCCAACCTGGCATCAGCGGCTGTGGCATTCAAAGCACATACATCTTTTAGGCTATTCATACATACATGAATGCAAATCTAAATATACAAATTATGTATACATATGCATATGTGTACATATGTACATATACATATACACGCATATATATATATATATATATATATATATATATATGTGTGTGTGTGTGTGTGTGTGAGTGTGTGTGTGTGTATGTGTGTGTGTGTGTGTGTGTGTGTGTGTGTGTGTGTGTGTGTGTGTGTGTGTGTGTGTGTTACCATTTATCAACATATCAATGGCAGCCCTTTTTCTCTATTAAATGCTACAGAATTTTGTTCACAATTGAAATCAAGGCACGTTATTGATCTAGTTGTGCCCAGTGAAAATTATGCGTAATATGTATACACGCGTATATGCACACACATATATGTACATATATATATATATATATATATATATATATATATATATAATGTTTCTGCTAAATATTTCTAAAGCATGAAAATATTGTATGACATTCGAATCGCAAGCACTAAAAAACCTAAACAGCCAAAGAAAATAAAGAAGGAACACAATTTTTAGGGACCATCGTTTAAGCACGCCATGCCACCAGCAGTCTGGGTCTCTCATCAAATAGGCCAATGCTTGTGGTGACTGAACAATCGAGCGCGTTTTCAAAGAATCTATAACCGCGTCGTGCCAGATATGTAATATTGGAACGCTAGCACACTACTAGGAACGCTAATCTTGACCGTCCTCATACTCATACGGGAGTGTTGAAGCTCTATACACACACACACATATATATATATATATATATATATTTATATATATATGTGTGTATATATGTATATATATATATATATATATATATATATATATATATATATATATATATATATATATATGTATATATGTAAGGGAGGTGACGTTCTTCCACGAGACATGCTTTGTCGAAGACCTCAAGGTCTGCACGGAATGACACTGCACACCAGATGTCGCCCAGTCAGGCGGGGCTTGAGATGTAGCGTTGTAATTGAGGGGGGATACACAAAAGGCAGTCCATGTGTACACAATTACGGATTTCAGTTTGGACAAAACATTACACGATTGTTTCCAGCTGAGGGCGAGATAAAACTGATCAGCGCACCAATCATAACGCGATACATGCCAAGCGCAGGCTCGCGAAATGAATGGCATTACCTTCTCGTTCGTGAGAGATCATGATAGCCTGTTGGCGGCCGATACCCAGACATTTCCCATCCCCTCCGCGTTCTCAGAGAAACGAGGAGTCCGTCGCGGGGTGACTCCCGGAGCCAGCTGGGGCGATGGGCATGCCCGCAAGGTGGTGGCAGGACACTCGGCTTTCGAATTTAGGCTTTGTGCCCGTTAAACTACCGCTGTTTGTATAGCTTGGCGACTCTCCAAGACGCGATGGTGCACCCACCGTTGACTGGGCCGCGCGGTTTCGGAAAGCGCTCCTGCTCGCAGTGTGAGGGTGACCGCTGGAGGTTAGAATTGGACAAAACGAATGTCTTCAAGATTTAGAGTTCATAAAAAGGAATAATGAAAACGAAAACTGTACCACATTTTACTGCCGAAACAAGAGATTGAAGTGGGTCACTTGTCCACGTAATAACCCGCTCCAAAACCATCTTGCACTGGTTTGTTTCGTTGAATACGGCAACAAGTAGCTCTTGCCCGCCAATTAGGAAAATGGCCCGCTGTTACAGCGGGCTGATCCCAATCGGTGCCGCAGGCGGATTACGCTAACAGCACTCTTTTGCACTGGTCGACGCCGAGTGCTGGCCGCTGCTCGTGGCTGTTCGGCCGGCGCAGAGAACATGCGGGGGAACATGCCGGAGCCCCTCAGAGTGTGCTCTGCTCGTGTCCGACGCCGCTTCTGTCCCGATGTCCGCTCTGTCTCGCCAGCGCGCCGCAGCTACGCTCTGGTGCGCTACATTCGCCGCCGGGGAGGCGTGTATCGCCTGCCCGCACCACGACCTCCCCCCACCCCCTCTCTCCCCCACACCCTGTGGTGATAGCAGCCAGTGAAAGCGATGCTTATTGCTGTACCAGATGCCGCATTCAGGCAAAGGGTTGAGAGGAGTGAAGGGACACTGCTACAATGTCTTTTTGTAAGTTGAAATATTTGTATATGTCTATATCAATTTATCGCGTTTTTTTATTATCAGCTTGTAGCGTTTTTGAACGTGGTCCAATGCAGGCTGCAGATGGTGCATTCTGAAGAACGCGAAACACCCCTTGATATCCGAGCACGCTGGCCCGTTCCTCCAGTTCCCATAGCAACGCAGCTGCGTCCGTCGCTCCGTCTTTCTGCCGACCTTTGAAACTTGCCAGATGCCGCGCCGCCATTGCCGCAAATGAGTCATCGTTTGTCACCTTTGTGAGCAGGCGCCTCTCCAAGTGGTTCTCCCGCAGTCGGCGTATCGATTGGAAGCGGCGGAGCCTGGCTGAATTGAAAAGCATGACCGAGAGGTGGCGCGTTGTTAGGAAGGTTTCCATCTTCGAGGCCCGCTCCCCTGAGAGAAATGCCGAGCTGGTTTCTTCCAAGAGCAGCACGTATAATTCATCATGATTGCTTATTTGGATTTACTCGCAGCCTGCTCTCCACGGATGTTGCGGTTTTGTGTGCTATAAGAGCGCAAGCAGTGCATAATGTTAACTCCTTGGTTCCTCTAACCTGATTTTTTCCTTATCGTCAGGTGCACCCACTCACTAATGTAAGGGAGCGGGCAGAAGCGTAGCATCGCAAAGTGAGGTGGGAAACTGAAGGTGGGGGGGGGGGGGCTGAACCGTGAAAACATGAAAGCTACCCAAAAATTATCTAGCAAATGAGATTCCACCAGATTTCGGCCACCTCTCTCGGAGCTGGAGCGGTGGAGGGGCTTCAGACCAAGTGGGGGGGGGGGGGGGAATGACCCCCCCCCCCCCAACTAAATAGGGAACTACACCACTGGGTGTTTACCCTCCTGGATGAGAGGAGCAGAAGCGGGGCTGGTTTCTCAAACTTATTGGAGAAGTCCTCAAAGGCCTCATAAGAGGATGGCATGTAATGTAGGACTAATTACATCCAAAGTGACTGGAGTCCGGCGGAATCATTAGGCGGGCTACTCACGTATGTTTAAATAGAAAACTTGAGAGATTGGGGTAAATGCCGTGCGTGTCATCGCAAAATGTGCGATCAGTCTCTACTGGTAGGAATTACCGTTATCCACATTTGTGTAGCTCATTTTAATAAGTTTCCGTGAGCAAAAAGCCGCCTCAATTATTTGTCAACTTTTTGCCTTCAACTGCATCAACTTAGATGGACGATAATGTACTGCTGTTCGTAAATTGGGGTGGACGACGCGAAAGTGTCAGTCGTTCTTTGGCGGGGGGGGGGGGGGGCTCCATGATCAAAGCACCCGTAAGGGCTGATTCTGTTACATGCGAGTCCAAACGGGCCTTGCATCGACTTTACACGTAGTACACGGCATACGTAGTGTCGGGCCAAGCACGGCTTGTACCTGAAAAGCCGCGTTGTCTCAGTCACCTTTCCACGCCGGCGGACCCCATGCCACGTACTTGCAGCACGAGTCAACAGTTAACACATACAAGCAGCGCCTCGCCCGCCTGCGGGCAAAGCTGCGGAGCTGAGCCTGTCGCGCCAAAGCCTTGCACTGAGCACGTGAGCTGAGCATTGCATGCCATTGCACACAATGGTGCAGGGATGGGAGTGTGGACAAACGACCTGCGGTCACGCAAGGCTGTAGCAGGCGATGCCGTCGATGGTCGGCAAACCACACAGAGGGTGACTATGTAACTATGTGACTATGACACGGAGGTAACGCCCATGCATTAAATCCGCCGAAGCTGGCGTCTGTCTGTAGACGACACGCCTTACAGCCGACGTGAACAGACGTGAACGGATCGTGGCGTGAACAGATCGTCAGCATTCCGACGTGGACGAATCGCTGCCGCCGCATCGCGAGCGCGTGCCGCCCACCTCGGTGACCTAGCTTTTCCACCCTACCCCAACAGCACCACCCACCTGACATGGACACGATGGTGGCGATGACGACCACGTTGGCGACAATGATGACCAGGCAGACGAGCAGCACCAGCAGGGCGGGCACCAGCGCATCAGCGCCCAGATCGAGCTCGGCTGGCCCCAGGCGCACAGCCCAGCGGTCCTGCTCGGACCCCATCACAGCGCTTCGCCGTCGGCCCGCCCGATGGCCGGCTCGCCCTCGCCGCCGGCGCGCATCGATCGTCGCCGCCGCCGCGACGCCGCGACGCCGACTCCGCGTCGACGCCGCCGACGCCGACGCGGCGGCGGGCGCGGCGCGCGCGGCGTCGGCGCGCCGCCGCCGCCGCCGATCAGCCGATTTGTTTGGTATTGACCGTTGCCTCTGCCGTGGCGCTCTCAAGTCGGCCGCCGGGCCCGCGCCGCCGCCGCCGGCTCGGAGGCGGCGCCGGCAAAAAGCGCCGGCGCCGACTCGGCAACCGTTTAATGTGTGCAGGAATGCTGAGTGGGGCGGGGCGCGGTCGGCGCGGCCGGCGAGGACACGGCGGAGGCCCGCGGGCCTCCGCTGGCGGAGGCTCTGCTCCGGCGGCCGGCCACGGGGAGGATGGGAGCTGTGGAGAGAAGGGGACTTTTGAGGAAACAGCGAGAGGAGGGAAACAAGGGGGCTCAGGTGGGTTGTAGGAAGTCAGGGAGAGAAAGGAAACCAGGAAGAGAGTGCCAAATGTGGAGATGAAGGGGAACGGTATGAATGGCATGGTGAATCACTGAGATGGCGATGAGCAACGTAGAATATCTGAAACTGTGGAGAGGATGACAACCGAGGGGAGAATAGGAAACCAGGGAGATGAGTTGGGGAACTAGCGAGGATGGTGAACTATGAAAAGCATTGCGAACAATGGAGATATGAAGGTTGAGAAGCCCGGGGGAGCTCGGGGGCTGCAGATGTAAAACTGAAGAGGGGATGGGGTGACGAATGATGAAGAGATGGACGTCTCAATGGACGTCTCCTTTCTTTTATTGGTTTACTGACGTGGATATGTGAATCTGAGCAATATAGACTCATAAGATACTGGTATGTGACCTGGAGCATGTAAAGAATGGGCGGGTCAGAGCCAGTCACAATAGCACTGCGTGAGCCATCAGATGTCACTTATTTGCCTTCCTATATGTTGCCTTTACAATATGGTGGCGGTCTGGAACTATGCGTGATGTTTCTCAAACTCACGACTTTGACAGCTGTCAACAAATATGTCCACGTTTTTGTTTCTGCTTGATCGCAGCATGCGTCAAATGCCATTATATCCCAAACACTAATGCAATGTTGTGCAGGTGCTTTTTTAAAGACAGAGCCATTACAATGCATAGACTGTTGTGAAAACATCCAAACACTCGCAAACAGGCAAACCACTCCCTGGGATGTTAAACGGTCGGCGAGGTAAATCGTGTAAGTGTTCGCATATTGAGTTACGCTTCTGCCGATACTATTGGTGCTTTCTCGTTCGTCAGGATCTGTTAGCCTCGTCTCTTTACGACACTCAGTCGTAGAAGTCTGAACTCGGTTCGTCCTGCGGGGTTCAGGTACCGGTGCGCCCTATCGCGTTCAATTGCCGACACTTCCTGCTGGGTACCGCTGTCTGATTCTTTTTTTGCGATTTAGAATTAGCTACCTTTCCCACGTTCAAAACGTGAGATATAACACCAACGTAATTCCAATGCCGCATAAAAATCCTGATCAAAACAGTGTGCTTGCGAATTCTAGCACAGCTGCAGCTGGACAGCTGTTGGACTGGACATGTTAGCTCTATTTAGTCCAAAGCATATAGAACATTGGGCTTCTCGTCGCTGACCGCAGCACGAGCCTGCGATCAGCGCGGTTGATAAGATTCTCGTCTCCAGAGAGCGTGACGGCGGGCGAGGCAGGACCAAAACGGACCACCCGGGTACAAAATTGTGTCTTTGTTAAAGCCAAACTCAAGCGGAAGAAACTCAGAAGAAACTAAAACTTCAGAAAAACTCAAGCAGAACTCACTCGGCCTACGACGTCGTTTGTAACGATTTTTTAAGTCTTCGGCCGCCTTGTTTATGACGTCAGACCCCTAGTGAAATAAAGAGCCAAAAATAGCCCCAGCTGTGATCGATAGCCTATTTCGGTGGCGCTCGCGTCATCCCCACCAGCTTCTCCGATCTGATCCGTAAAAAGTGTGTTCAGCACGCAGCGTGGAGGCGCGGCCTACTACGCGTCATCCCGCCCGCACCGGCAGCGACGCTGAATGGCTGGCACGAGGCCACTGCATTTTCGCGCGCAGTCCGCGACCAATCCTGGCGCACTGACAGCGCAATCTTGCTACCGCCTTGCTAGAAGACCGTTGGTCGATGTTTTCAAATCACTCGTCATGTGCTGTCACTCTCATTGCTATCAGTTTGCCAGGAGATACTAGTCTGGTACATACCAGTTTGTCGGGAGACTTGTCTGGCACGTACCAGCTTGCCGGGTAAAGCTATTCTGGCTCATACCAGGTTGTTGGGAGACTATTCTTGCACATACCAGCTCACCGGGAGAGGCTAGTCTGGCGCATACCAGTTCGTTGGGAGAGACTAGTCTGATGCATGCCAACGCATGCGTGCGCGTGCATGCATGCACCTTTGATATCTCAAAACTAGGAAAGCGAAGGGAAATTAATTCGCAGGGAACAACGTCACCTCTTTTGCGTCAAATTTTCAACTCCCTCGGTCGTGACCTTCAGTTCAAACATGATCAAACAAGGTCAAGATCGAGACTGCTGTCCGTTCGATGTGCCTTTAGAACTTGCCAAAGCAACCAGTTTTAACGTACGTGCCTTTTGTAAGGAAATATATTGTACATACTTATGATGTCAATACCCTTATTTGATCTCAAGAAGGGAAAATAACCAAAACATTGGAGATCAGATAGACATTTAAAAGCACTATCGCTTCAAATTTAATTGTTTTAATTGCTTTGTCTTTCGGCACCATATCATCTCAAAGGTATGCGAGTTTGTCTAACGCTCTGTCGTGGCATGAGATTGAAGGATTCCCGAGGAATGCTTTCGCTGGCTACCATGACCTGGCTTAACCCTGCCACAGATCAGCAGCCTTACAAGGTATGACTATTTTGATATTAAAGATCCGTTATTCAGTTGCCTGAAGCTTCACGAAGTTTGGCACGTCTATGCCGCTCTACTCAGAAATTATTTTGGAAAACCATGGGGGGGGGGAGTTGAAGCTGACCCCAATCCCCACCCGAACGCATAGTATGTATTCTTGAGGTATGCTTCAAAAACCATGTAGCTCAACACAGTTTCTTACGACACTAATCAACCTCAGCGCTTCTGGTGGAGGTGAACGGTCGGCAATTTTGGCTTCTTCAAATGTGGTCGTGGACATCACAAGAACAGGGCACGTCCAATGTTGGTAATGGTAATGGTAATGGTTGGCACGTCCAATGTTGGTCCAAAAATGGCATGTTGTCAGTCATGAGCAAGCTGTCAGAAAATTGGTTCATTTTGTGATCAACAGCTTCGTGGGCTATAAGCCTTCAAGGCTGTGAACGCGTCCTTGTCAGGATAGTGAAATGATTAAGTAGGCGTGAGCAGAGCCTTCATCAGCCATGGTTTATGAGGGGCCTTTTATTATGAGGGCGCTTTTGTGATCAACAACCTTATGTGTTATGAGCGTTCAAGGCTGCTAATGCGTCCCTCGTTAGGACAGTGAAATGATTGAGTAGACGTAAGCAGAGCCTTCATAAGCCATGACTTGATTTAGGCTTCCAAGAACGGCACCCAGTACAGATCAGAAGGGGCCCGATAGTTGTCATTTTCGTCTCACATAAGAACCAAGGGTTAGAGGTTATTCTGGAAAGCTGGGCGCCACTATGTGATGGTCACTAAGTGCGGAGTGAAGACTCGGTCCTCGACTACTGGTGTTCCTAAGAACCTTAGGCAATGCACTGTCACGCTTGCACCAATGATTGGCTGCGTCTATCATGGTAGCTGTTTTGCAGCAGCTATAGGCTTGTAGGTGAACATGAATGAACAATTCGAAACATCGTCTTTAAATGCATACGCGCTCTCCATCTAGCTATGCTGATTTATTAGACGACGGCTCATCATGGGCTATGCTGATTTATGCCTACAATTCCTTTAAGTTGTGTTTACGCCAGCATGATTACACTATTGTTTAGGTTGGCCAAATTTTGCTCCAAATCTGACATGCATCAAAACTAGGATAAACGAGAGATATGCCCATGAATCCCTGCCAGTTCTTTTAAGACAGCCGGTAACTTTTACTCTGGTAGCGTTCTTCTTTCGTTAGCATGCACGTGTTTCCCGCCTCACGGCAGCAAAATAGGTTATAATTTCGTCACATGAAAGAAAATTCGCAAGTGTAAAATAACAATGACAAAGTTGATGAAGAACTAAAAACTTCCCTGGCAAAATCGACCGGCTATCTCAATGGATGAAATACCAAATAATGGGTTCAACTTTTGCCTTTTTGCCAGATCTTGCGCATTTCAGATTTAGTCCCTGTCTTTCATTGCTTGTGTGAAAAGGGTTACTATCTGGACCCAATTCTGGGCAAGCATGTTTATTGGTACAAGAAGTCGACATCCCTCAAAGCTTCCAAAACATTTTGTGCCCTGTATACATAAAGCTGGGAAAGAGTCAAAATGGAGGGGCCAGTTTTAGGCTGCCGGGCAAAACTCAACATGTTAGGCGGGCTACGATATTTTAGCGAGTCGCAAGCGCACAAAGTGTCTAAATGTACGATAACGCCACCTTTCTTAAATCCATTAATTTCTTCGTCACTACCACAATGTTTTAGCCGCCAACATGCATTAAACATATACCAATATTTGGAAAGTTGTAAAAGGGATAGCGCGGGGACGTGTTCTCAGTACCAATCCTAGAATACGCCTCTAGGTACTGACATAAAAATACGCCCGTGAGGACGTCTTACCCGAATACATTGCGTTTTTAGCGTAAATAGGATAAATCGGTTACCCTGTTCTCGAAAGGAAACACGCTTTCCTGGTGACAATAATATTTTCCACCTAGCACACAAACAAATGACGCGGGGTTCTGCTCATAAAAGACATTGTGGCTGTTCGTTCCTTCGTCCTAAAATCCGCGGACTTCGGTTACCAAAACAGCATCCATCTTCCCTAAATTTCCTTAACCGGCCAGTGGCGATATGGCAACGACCCAAAGAAGCCTTCGCCATCCCACACGTCGCATTCCACAGGTGCCCCCCCCCCCCCCGCGAATAACGAACCACCGTGCCACGATGCCCCAGGGGCGGCGCGCCGAGCTGGCCGGCATCGATTGCCCAGCCCGGCCGGCGCGCGGCGCCGCTGCAGACGAGCGAAGGTCGGAGAGACGCGCTATACCAGGCGCGCGCCGCCTTTCACAGAAACTTCAACTCGCCAAAACTCCTCCATTTTCAGGCAGTTCAGGCAGTTTCATTTCCCAGCCTCTACTTGCGTGCAGCCAGCGGCGCCCGCCGTGGCGGCGCGGACCCCGAGGGCGGCGGCGAGCCTCCCGCCGGCGCTGGTGCCCCCACCGCCGCCGACCGGCGGGAGGGGGGGGGCATCCGGGGTGAGGGGAGGGGCATCCGAGCGCGGCCGGGAGCTGACCGGGGACGAAGGTCGCCGATTGTCCGGCGCCGCGGGCCCTCGGCTAATTGGGCGCTGATTGAGCTGGCCGCGGCCCGTCAGCCAGATCACGGCGCATCCAGAGACGGCCGCCGTCGACGAGCCGAGACGAGGAGGGGCGGGGAGACGGGAGTGCGACGGCTGAGCGGTGGGGCGAGCGCCGGGGTAGGCGAGGCACAGCAGGGAGGAGAGGGATGGGGGGGGGGAATCGAAACATAGGGGACAGGGCATGACGGCGATTACTTGAAAACATCTTAGTGGACCATGATCCTGGAGATCGAAGGACGCGCTGATGATGAAGCAGCTTTGCACATTGTTATAATTTGATATATATATATATATATATATATATATATATATATATATATATATATATATATATATGTATATATATATATATATATATATATATATGTGGGGCCGCTTCTTAAGTTCGTTTAATTGGTTGTTTCTTTCCGTTGTTATCTGTTCGCTAGTCTCTGTGCCAATTTTGTGATGAATTCATTGCATTATTACATAATTTGTTTGCTTCTTTGTATATTCATTTGTTTACTTCTTTGACTTAGTGTTGTGGTTTCGTTTGTTTGTCTTTACTTGTTTGGCTTACTTTGACTTTGCCTGTTTATTTATTTTACATCCAACGGCCGATATTTGTGGTCCTACCTGAAGAGGCTCTTTTTGATACCTTCCGCTTCAGCATCTACAGCTAACACTACCAACGAGGCAGGACAACGCACCATGGCAGACCGTTTCTACGAACTCTTCTCGTCGGCGGGCTCTCGAATCGCGGCTGACCTAACCTGACCCGGCCTGAGTGCCGTCACAGCTGGTCCGGACCCGCGACCGCCTACCATCCTCCCGGCGGCGATCCAGCTCCTCCCGGCGGTGATCCAGCTCCAACCAGTCGCCCTGCCGGAGCTGGCGGCAAGGTGGCTGGTGGCTGAGAGACGCACCAGCTCGACTGGAGTGGTTGGCTTGCACGGCGTGCCGCTGGGGGCAGTTAAGAGCTGTTTCGCAGCGATAGCCCCCCATCCGTTGCGCGGTGCCGACGCCTCTGCGACGAAGGACACTTTTCTCCAGGTGTGGAGAATTACCGAGATGGTCCCCATTTATAAAGCCAAAGGTGATGTGCACGAGGCTTCTAAAAATAAACAGATCGTCATCTCCCTTCTGTCTCACTTGTCTAAAGTTGACGAGGAAATTGGCGAGATAAGCTCTTTTTGTATCTGTGTGACCACATTATATTTCATGACCAGTATGCGTACAGGCCTTGTCACTACACCGAGAACGCTGAGCTCGGCGCTGTCCATTACATCAACCAAAACTCAGAACATGGTGAGATTTCATTAGTTACCACTGCCGACCTCAGCAAAGCCTTCGACAGCGTCCACGATGACATCCCCCTAAACAAGCTGGGATGGTATAGGATCGGCTCAATATGGTTTCGAAGCTACCTGGACGGCCGGAGGCAGCTGGTGAGAGATCCGTTTCGGGGTACCCCAGTGATCTTTTGCTGGGCCGGTCCTCTTTGGCCTGCTTACGAATGACCCGTACTGTCACTTATTGTCTGTCGGTGACCGCGTACACTGACGACGGCCGAACACCCGATCACTCGCCAACCGACCCACAAATCTGGAAACGCCAAAACGTCGCGCTGAAAACTCTAGGCGCATCACAACGCTGGTTCAGATCAAATTTACTGAAGACGAACTAGGAGTGAGACAGATCTGACGTAAATGACAAGCCATCAAACCGCCAGCAAAGCTAAAAACTTCCACCTAAATGTAACAAAGTCGGTGACCAAACCCTCGTCATTCCTACGACTGCTGTGTGTGACCATCGACTCATGCATGCCCTGGAACATTCACGTCGACCACTTCTTCAGAAGATCAACACCCATCTGCTATCCCTTTATCGGTTCCGTCACCACATGAACCAGGAAATTTAAAAAATGTAGATCGAAACGCACATTTTTCTCCACATACTATACGGCATTCCCATGTGGGATGGAGCAGCCCGAAACCAGCTAGCCCGGATCAAAAAAGATTATAAACTTTGTGCTCGGGTCGTTACTGGCATGCGGCGTCAGGAGAGGGCAGGTGCGGCGTTGATGTCCCTGGGTTGGGACCGGGCAGAGCACCTGGCGCGGGAGAGAGACCTTTTGAATTTTTAAAGCCCTCCACAACCAGCTCTGCTCGCTGTCGATTCGCCGCATGTTTGTCCCTCGATCTGCGGTGTTTTGCCCGGCCACCCGCTCATCCGAGACCAAAGTAACGGCTCTTACCCGCATTATGTGCATGTACCTGTGAATTGTTCCTTCAAGTATGGTGGACATGTTCTCCTCATGCATGTTTGCCCTGTTTTGTGGCCCATTTTTGTATGGGTTGTACATGATGACGGTAATCCTGGAAACACGAACTGCATGGATGGATTGTAGATTCAATGCACTTTTACAAAATGCTTGCTTAGGGTGCGGCGCTAGCGTGGACGCGCAGTCTTTGCGTGAGCAAGCGTCGTGAACGGATTTGAACTGAACCCATACAAAGCTTACCATCATGGAAAAGCTGCAAAGTGTCAGGTTGATTTAATGATGTCTTCCTTAATCTTTTTGCCAGTCCTCCAATTCTTTCTGCAACATTCCCGCTAAGCTTAAGTGACCACTACATAGTTGTGCCCAAGTTTTGACGGTATTTCATATCTCAGGGCGTATAAGTCCGTCGCCGTAAGCTGAAAAAAGGATGCACGAGGGCTTTTATTTCCAATCTGTTTCCTCTGCTAGGGCTGAGTAACACTTTTGGAAAGCCCCTTTTTGCAGAAAAAAAGTTATTTAACTGTCCGCTGTGTGGAGGTTTTTTAAAACACACACTCGGGAGGTTGGTGGTTGGGAGGGGCTAATTTGACTTACCTCGTACGCTTCTTCCTAGAATAATTCCCGACCAGCTCGGCGCAACCGCACTCACTTTTGCATAGCCTTAGGCAATTGCACAGCGGATCTTTTGTTTGGTATCAAACATAAGATGTAACTTGGGAGGTCGCTGACAGGTCAAAGACAGGCAATGGCTGCCCGCGAAAGCAATTCCTGGGGATTCGTTTAAGCTGATGCGACAACGGAACGTCAGACAATGCGATATATCTCTGAGATTGTTTTTTAGACGACTGGCCGACTGAAGTTAGCGTCACGACACCTTTCATTTACTTTTGGTCAGATACGAATGCCAGATCGTGGTCAAAACGAATGCGTACTGGAAAACTTGCGTTATGCCGCAGTTTCTGGTGCTCATTCCGATTTTGTTATCACCGAGACGTCAACAGACATCTCATTTGAACTTTTCAAGCTTGGAGAGGACAATGATCTGACATAACCCCGAAAGTTGTTTTGTCTGTTTTCGGAACATGCTACCTAACGTAATCATTCACGTTTAGCTCACTACAAATTTTAAAACCATCTCGTAGTTTTTGGTAATCTTGACCTTCTAAAGGTCAACTGAGGTCCCTGAACTGAAATAAAAACAAGTGAACTTTTGATTAGAACAGGTTCTAGGATAAAGCTGGTCCGATGGTGGAGGTCTGAAGACGCTTAGGGCACCGACCTGGAGTTCGACAGTGTTTGACCTCATTCGACCCAAAGAGCGTGAAAAGCATGAACTAGGATTCTCAGATTTCAACGTAGGTGAGTTTACATACTGGCCTACATACTGGTATACCCTAAGACTTCGGTTTCTCTGGCTCTCTTAGCTTTTTTAGATCTCAGAGGGTCAAATTGACCTCCCATGCGAGCACTTCGCATTCAATCGGCTACCTACGCGCGTGCTAGATGCCTCACGCTTGAAACGTGGAGCGCAATCTAATGTTCCGTTTTCCAATGTCAGTGTTCAATGTACACAACAAGACCTGCGTCTTAGTGATGCTATGTTGAAAGACATATGCCGGTATTTACTTTTTGTGTTTAAGGTGAGTACTTCTGGGAATGCCTATGTCAGGTACCAGTGTGATGAAATAGTGCATTCATGGTACAAATTCAGCCCATCTGTGATTGGACTGTAGCACAAACGAGCATCAGCCTTCAGAAGCACGGCAAATGTGGAAGAATGTTGGCGTGGTAATGGGTTATAGCACACGAGATCCTGCTCTTCTCAAATGAAGCCATGTTTTACGGCTCTATACATCCGATGTGGCTCCAGCACAATCTCAACAGCACAATTTGCTTCCCGAATGGTATGGATGATCCTAGAAGTTTATGCTGTGTTTACAGATAAAATAACCGCATATATATATATATATATATATATAAATATATGCGGTTACACACACATATATATATATATATATATATATATATATATATATATATATATATATATATATATATATATATGTGTGTGTGTGTGTGTGTGTGTGTGTGTGTGTAAAGCAGGTATATGTAGGTCTGGACAGAGCTATGACGGAGTACCTCATCTTGGTCCATCGATATTTGGTTTGTGCTTTGGAGGCTCGATTTGCTTTGACAATTTCGAGACTTAGCCAAAACGGAAACAGCCGATTAAAGAGATATTTCAGTTGTCTATTCTTCCATGTCAAATTTCCATTGTATAACATTAGTGTTGTCGAATTACAATGTCTACACATTACAAAATGAAAAGCTCGCTCACTATCTGCGTCGCGTTCTAACCAGCACTGACTGAGTTCTTCCACAACAAGAACTCAAATTTCCTAGCGACAATACTTCTCGTGATGTCCCCGCGTTGGCTACAGATATTGGTATTTACATGTGGACACCGAAAGACGTTCTTACCTGAAATGTTTTTGTATTCCAACGCAGGCACATTTTCCTTAACATTAAAAGTTGTAATCAACAAGTTCCACTTAATTCCACTAGGCATCAGCACTCTAAGCCTTTCTTCACAAAGTTTTTTACTTCCGTCAAGCTTCAGACGATCATGAAAGCCCTGATCTGCGACGGTCGTGGGATACATGGGTGACTTCACAGGTCACAGCTTATAACAGCAGTTATTTAACAGTTAACGATTTTTCTTCTTCCTGGAATGAGCTGAGCATACGGACTCCGAAACGTGATTCCTCAACTATAACAAGGACCAAAAACTACGTAAGTTGTTCAGTGCGTCAGCGAGGAACAGCATTCACATAGATAAGAGTGTAGTAATAGCCTTTTTCCCCAGAGAAAAACCAGGAGAATGGAGATATAGTTGAGCTGATATTTCGGCATTATGCCTTTATGGAAAAACTAGCGGAAGATTTATCAGCTACTTTTTTTTCCTTTTGCTATTGTTTCGATAAAGGCATGTTGCCGAAACATCAGCCCAAATATATCTCCATTCCTCTGATTTTTTCCGAGGAATAAGGCTATTACTCCTGTCTTATCCAAGGACTTAAAGTCCAAAATTTTACCACCCTTTGTGTTTCTTTTCGGTAGTAATGCAAAGACCGAAATGCTGCCAAATGGGTGTAGCACTAGGACTTTTGGAAGCAGCCCTGGCACACTCCCCACGAAGTCACAAGGCACATAGTGTACCCAAACCACTCCAAAATTATCACAATGTGCATAAGAAACTCCTGGAGAGTTGAAAAGTACGAAAGGAATGTGGAGCGCATGCCATAAGTTCCCCCGTATTCAAAAACGATTTTCTTCGATATGCCTTAAAGGGCAATGGGGTACATTGCCTCCCCCCCCCCCCCCCGTCCAACGCAAACCCTGCGCGGAATCTCGATGACAACACCGACTACGACTGAGAGAGGATCTCCCGAGCGTCCCAGGCAAATATTTGCCGAGCACGTTATCCCAGAAGACAGCTGAACAGTAACCTGTTTGTTCAGCTATGTAAATAACGTTCGAGCACCGGTAGCCCAAAGAACGAAAAAAGGTTGCAAGTACACGGACGTTAAGCTTAGCAACAGAACCAACGATTCCGTACGAAATTTTGAATAATGACATTGTGCAAGTTTGAGGGCATTCCGCTCTTTTGATATCAATGAAATCACGCCGTTCACTATCCTTGCAATTATCAAGCCTGGTTAGTTATCGGCACTCCCCTGGTGAACACATCCTTTAGCATTTAGGATTTGGTGATAATGCTAAAAGGATTTTATGTCTGTTCACTCTGACGTCATCCATTTCCATAAAGCTCGACATATGAATTGGGGAAGTTTTGTGTAATTTAAAAACTAATGACGCCATTATAATATTTGTGCAGAACTCCGCTCTTGTCAAAGTGGCGGGGTTTGTCTTAAATGCGCCGTTACGGCACTGACCACTGTCAATCATCTGATTTCGTGTCCCGGCGTGTGTTCTGCTGGAGGGATTGTGAGCAGCTGGTACGTGTAGGTAAGTTCGTGCGTAATGTTCGGTGGGTGAGTTGTCTGAGTGGTGAGTAGATGCCAGCTTATCCTGCTAACATATCTTGGTCGACACACGTGGAAAAGCGATACCCAATTTGGGACAACAACAAAAAATGGGACAGCACATAATCGAAATTCCATTGTAGTATTGGCTTATGTAACATTTGGGGATAAACTCGGTACATAAAAAGCAGTGTTTGCAGTCCAGTGATATTCCATTTCAATAGTATACTTGCTTGATTAATATTGTTACAAATGAAGTAAGAGAGTGTTGCTTTTGGGGCAATGTTTAAGCTGGCTGACACATCAACTGTCATATTTGAAATGCTTTGCCAATTAGGAAACTCTGATGCCAAAACCTAGGGCTGTTTCAAATCACTGTGTCTTCAAACCTATGTGCGATATATTCAAGAGTGCACATTTGAAAGCGCCTTTGAAACGAGTGCCCTGAAAAGTCAACCAGGAATGCCAATTTCGTTAGCATTATGTGTTTAAGACTTGGACGACTTTGTGGATATGCTGTAAGTGATCTAAGTTTTGTGTTCGATCATATGTTGGAGCATGCTAGGCAAAGCAGAACCCTAGGTTGGGATAGGACATGCCGTGTTTGGTGCAAGATTCAGGGTGTTTTTAGGCTTAAGATCTTGCTGACATCTTTGCCACAGCTGGTATGTTGGTTGATTGCTTAAAATCAATATTCATTGGGTATATTGAGTTGACGTCCCATGAAAAACAAACCATATCATGCGTGGATCTGTCGTGTCTTGGTTCCTGAAAGTAATGCGTTTTTTGATATGACATGTTTTGTACTATGTAGATACCTAGGTGATATAATGCCAATATACCGTGGAAGTACTGTGTAAATGCGGCAAGGGGTGGTCTGTCACATTCGCTTTACCAGTGGCATAAATTGCTCGGAAACACATGATACCATTCTTTTTTATCATCATATACTTATTGGCTGGCAGAAAGAAATTACGGATTGATTCTCCAAAAACGTTGAAGTAGGTAAAATGTGATTGAATATAAAAATAAATCAGCTGCACATTCGAGAGATTGCTTTCTTTTGTCTACATTCAAATTATGCTGACCCTAGCCTTGATAGGAAACCCACCCCTTCAGGTTTTTTGAAGATACCTCTGGAATACTTCGCAATCGCGTCCAAATTTTCGGTAGCCTATAAAGCATTCATTGCGCGTACTTTGTCATCGGAAATAATGCGTTCCTAGCTTTTCTGATGTTAGAGCAGTGGCGGTTGTTTAGGAACACTGCACAACGTTATACGACCTGCACGGGTGGTGGGCGGCAACCGACAATGCTGCGGAACAGGCGCGGGCCGACACTGTTATATGTAACGAAGCCGTATATCGTACACATTTACCAAAGCTGCATATAAATTTACACACTTCTATTTAAAAGTAAACAATGAAAACACCTATCTGAATTTCGTTCCCCTACAAGGCATGGTATCGTTGGTATGATGTAAGCTGAAAAGGTGTAATTTTCTGGAAAATTCGACCTTTGGACTGTCATAATGAAGGCAATTATTGAACCAACAATATGAAAGCTAATAATCATCATGAGATCTCGTCTAGACTAATTCATTTGCGTTTCCGCTAAGTTCTGTCTTCATAGGTTTGGAAACGCCATGGGTAGGGGTCGCATCATCCCCGACCCCCACCCCCCTATTGAACTGCGTTATGAAAAACGGCGGATCAGGGCGGACGTTAAGGGGACAGATCAGACCGTTTGTGTTTTGTAGGAGACAGGCGCAAGCCTTTTGACCTATGGCCAGTGTTGTCTTTGGAAAGCGTCAGGGTGGTGTAGCTGGCTGTTGTTCTGCAGCCCACAGCTCTTGAAGAACATGCTGCCCGAGGTACTTTACTGACTGGGTGCACCTAATCGGTGCCATCTACCTGCTTTTGCAACCACAAGTGTCCGACCGGCTGCGTAGTGACAGCAGAGAGAAGTTTAAAGCTGTTCGTGCCTTACTTTGGGGGTTATGTGGCCTTAAACACACGGCGTACAGTATTCACTGTTTACTGCATCTGCCTTGGACTGCTTCGGCACGTCGGCAATTAACGTCTTCTGCTATCGCCAGCGCTTCGGTGATGCGCTCCAAGCGCCCGGGCCTGAGTGTATGATTACACTGGTGGAAGCTGAAAGAGGTTCAGGCAAGTCCTTCTACATTTTACTTAGATGTGTGTGGCCGCATCCTCACAATGTTTGATGCTCCAAAAGTCTAGGCACATCAGGATGTTGGCGAACGCCGTACTCGTCATAAATAGTTCAGTTTAAAAGTAGTGCCATTTAAGCCAAGACAAGACAGATGCGTTCTTTTTCCTTCGTTATATCAGGTGGCGACATTGTCATGTATTTGGACAGGGTGTAAAACTGTGAACATGCGAGTTGCGTACTAGACAAAACATTTGGTGATGCCGCGGCCGCCTTGTGAAATATGATAGTTCTGACAGAAGGACGTGTTTTTAGCGTCATGTAGGCGAAACGGACAAGGTTTAAAATGGAACAACGAGCGGCGCTAAAGCCGATGGTCATAAAAGGGTAAACATCGGCCATTTACTGATTTCAAACACGGAGCATTTAAACCGGGTCATGGCAAACGAAATCGAAGGGATTTCTGCGGTAGAATTATAGTTTTTCATCGTTCAAAGAGTCGTAAGCTATTAAGCACTCCACACTCCTCAGAAGACAGTCTATATGTTTGTGCATTGTGCACATCAGCAAGCACAAGCAGTGTAGAGGCCTGTGTATTGTATATTGTGTGTACATTTGGCATAAGTGGAAGAGTGTGGCGTGTTTACGAAAAGCTCTCGCCTTTTCATGCTGGAGATTCAAGCTTTGATCATCGCCCGGCAGGTAATCTAGGAGGCTCCAGCATGATGAGGTTGAGTATCTACTCGACCTCATCACGCTGTAGCCTCCTAGATTACCTGTGTTAGCGGTGCGTACTCCTGGCACGATCAATAACCGTTGCCGGCAGGGCGGAATATCGGCGCCTCTTAAAAAAACATATGAATGAGCTTAGTTCTTCATCGTGAGTTTGCTTGGCTTCGTTCTGCTTGAAAACCGTATAGAACATCATAAGAAAACGTTCTGGCATCTGTTAGATGTGAAGATGCCTTCGAGACTTTGACGCACCGCTTGTTTCATCGGAACGGCAGATAACTGGCCATTGATATTAATTTACTCTTTTCACTTTCGGTTTCGAAACTTATTTAAAGACACATCTGGGACAACTCCGAAAAAGCGCCAGATGTATCAGGACGTTCCATTAATGGAGAATTAAATATAGTTGTAGACCTTTCCATCTCCAACATTTTGGATGTTTCCGACGCTTTATTTCGTCCTAACACGTTGCATATGAAGCGAAAACGTAGCGAATCAACTAGGAATATGTCGTTTGCCTCCTTCTAGTGGCGGATCCAGGGGGGGGGGGGGGGGCACGGGCCATGATGTTCTCCATAGGGCCCGAAGATCCAAGGAGAAATGTCATGGTCTAGGGGGTTCATCGGTCCGAAGTGGCCCCACAACCAGCCTAACAGACGCAGTTTTTATTACATGAAGCGCACCAACTTAGACGACTTTGGGTGTCCAGGCGACCAAGAACATCCGCAAGCGAAAGCGAAGTGCCCATGAACATATCGCAAATTGTTCTTCGCTGACTAAGAGAGTGGCGATTGGGAGGCTTAACGGCTTATTACATCATCCAGAGGCCTTGCACTGTTGCTGGGGGCATTATAAGTCCGCTTGTCGGTCAATCAGATCGCCAAGGAGTCTTTTATGCTGCCCTTGATTTCATTGCATTTTCACAGAGGACCTCACGCTGTTGTCGAGGTCTTATATGCTTACTTGCCAAGGAGCTCTTAATCGATCAGGGGTGCTCCACGGACTCTTGTCGCTTAACGCCTGAAAGGCTCTATTCTAGAGACGCAACTTTTCGTCCCGCTAACCCACCAATATCTGACTCGTGTAAACCCGCTGGCTTTTAGCTGAGTTATAGGCCAGACTTGGAGTTTGGCGGCTTAAATTTGTTTAGCAAGCAAGACAGTGCATTTTGCATTCTTCTTTAAGTTTTACTATTTTCCAAAAAGTAGACAATGACAAAAAAACAAACACAAAACAATCATGTAATACGCAAGTTTGCCCTTTTATAGCAAGAGCAGTAGTGGCAAAAAAACCCATGGCAGTCATGACACATCAGTAAACACGGGTGTCCACTTGTGCTATTTTGGGTAGGCCACTGGCCCACCCAATGTCCGATTCCCCCCCCCCCCCGCGACGGTGGGTTTGCCCCCAGCCTCCTATACCCAAAGTTTAAGCGGGGCAGCACAAGGGAGGAAATCTAAATTTTGTAAATTTTTATGAAGGTTGCTACTAATTATTTCACCTGTAGAAAGACAAAGTAGATGATAATTGCGATATCATGTTCAGTTGAATGGAACAGACTGAAACATGCCGACAGACATGCCAGACAGACATGCCGTAAAAGCTTCGTCTTCCCGCCGTGTTTACTTGAGTGTTTTCTGTTTGTTTTTTTGCATGATGCATGCTTTTAATTATACGATTAATATGTCTGGCTGACTCTGATATCGTTTTATGCCATTGTCTACGTGTTTTCAGCATTATTCAATGATGTTGAAACATTCACGAATCGCAGTAAATTGCATTATTTTGCCACGATGCGATACGACGCCTTATCGGAAATTGAAAGCAAACCGGTCAAATGTTGGCATCTAGCAACGTGAACAATGTTTTAGCCGGCGACGTTCGATGTGCCAATCCGCAATCCGACATGAATATTCGATGGAACAGTTATGAAAGATTGGCGATCGACTCCAGCCGACCATACCGATAGCTGCTGTCGTCCAACAGTGACCACCAAAACATCGCTAGCCTCGTCGAACATGCCTAAGGCGAGTGCTGTATTGTAACCTGCAGTCCGCCTTACGGCTACCAGCCGAAGGTTTTGTGGTAGCTTTTGATAGTCGTGCACATCAAATTACGCTTCTCACTCCCACAGCCGCACATCACCAAAACGTTTAAAGCCATATAACATCGACCCTGCGTCGATTACCGAAGCATGGTTTCGACGATCGACGCGAAACAAAATAATAGCGATGCCCAGCGACCACATATTCTGTCGAGGCAGAGCGAGAATACGTATTAGAGCTGTGCTGTGGTTTTCTTCTCACTAAGGTGGAAATAAAACTCCATTACGTTGACAGGAAAGAGAGTCAAATCGGGAAAATATCTACTTGTAGTGTAGTTAAAGCCAGGGCTTCGCCGCCCAACCCCCCTCTCCGGTCTATTTTGCGACACTACACCGCTGGGGCCCCTGAGGCCATGAAGGGCCCCTGTATCGATCTGGGGACCAAGTGCATAATAAGGGTCATGTACGGCAAGGAACCCAGAATCGGCGTGGAGCAGCGTTTGAGGTGGCCCGCAGGAGGGCTTTCAATCAAGTGCCTGATTAGAGGATGCGAACGGCTTTTTACAGGTCATATTGAGGATACCGGTCTGCAGGACCAGGCCCTGAAATTTCTGTCAGAGAATCTCTTGCAACGTTTGAGGACACCCTAGGACAATGAGGGCCTCTTTATTGGCCAGAGACCACCAACAACAAATGGCCGGCTCCATGTCGATATATGCCCTGGCAGCTCATTTCCCAAGCAAGGACAAGGCTGAGACCCGCGATTTGCATTAATCAGGACCCTGAAACAATGAGGCCCCGCGTCGGCCAGGGGCAACATTGCCTAACAGAGGGCTCTACGTCGGTAAGGGGCTCCGAGTCCGTCAGGGTAACCTTTGCTGAGTCGGGACATGGACCCAGAATGCTAGTGGGCCTCTTGCGTTGGACGGGGACCTCTGGCAATGGAAGTGGATATGATCATCCACGATGAGAGTTCATAATGAGACAATAGAAGGTCAGGTTCGTGTTTCAATCAGTCAGGGGGTTTCATTACTGAGCCGGGAGCTCTCCATCTCATTTCAGCCATAGGCCCGTTATGCTGAACTGGAGTTTCTGTGTCAATTATTGGGCACCTGCGTCGACGAGGGATATATTTTGGGTTAATGAGAGCCCCTGCGTGGATCCAGGCTCAAATTTCCGGGGCAGGGGGCTCCGGCGTCAGGCAGGCAACCATTTTGCATACAGACATGCCCCTGTATCACCAGGAAGGCAGCCGGTAGGCACCTCAGGCTGGAGCGGAACGACCCTGCAGCCCCTGACCGGGAAACATAATGTGCCCCTAGTGTTCTACCCACCGGGACCCTTGCTCAGAAAGCGTCCAAGATGACGTGTGGTGCTGTCCGCAGGACACTGCTCCTCCTCTGCAGGGTGCTGATCCGATCCGAGGTGGGATACGGCTGCCAAGCTTTTGAATCGGCCGGTGCTTCAGTGAAACGCGTGCTTGACACGGTCCACCATGATGGAGTACGCATCGCCACTGGGGCATTCAGAGCCAGCCTGATCTTCAGTCTCTTAGTTACAGCGAACGGACCGCCGTTGCCATTCCGACGCGAAATGTCATCCGACCTTTCGCTGCATCTTTTCGCGACATCTAATCCAGCTGTTGGAAGGTGGTAGTCTTACTTCATCAAAAGCTTTGCGTGTGAGGGTCAAGATGTGTCTGCAGGAATGTGACATCGGAAGAAATGACGTCATTCATATGATGGGGCCATCTTGCCCACCATGGGGCCTCCCAACACCGATCTGCGATTTTTCTCCTCACGCCCTGACCAAATGATGGACGAGTACTGATGAGTTTTGCCCTGAGTTTCTCCAGCGTATGTGCACCGACTATGATACGTACCTTTGCATTTGCACAGATGGCTCAAAGCCTGAGGCAGGCACAGGAAGCGCTGCAGTGTGTGACAGCTGGACGAGATGTTTTATATTGTCCCCTTTTTACTGATTTTTGCCGCTGAACGTTTTGCATTCAAGGAGCCATTGGCGTCTACGGAGGAGAAACGAGCGGAGCGGTTTCTTATTCTGTCCGACTCCCTGAGCAGTATTTTAACCGTCTGTCACTTGAAAACAGCGTCTTAGTTCACGATATTATGCGGCTTATTGCGTCCCTCGAACGGAGTGGGAAGCGGGTTGTCTTCTGTTGAATGCCCGGACACGCCGGCATTTGCGGAAATGGCAGGCGGACACCGCGGCAAAGGAGGGAGCAGACGGAACTCGCTCTCGCTCTTTTAGAGCGCCGTTCTCTGAGTTAAGGCAGGTGCTGTCAGCTCGCTGAAAGATGGACTGGCAAAAGACATGAGATCGGAAGAGCACTGATGACCATGGAAATGCGCGAAACAAGCTTAGGGCTATCAAGTCAAATGTCGGCGAGAGGCAGTCCTCTCATCGCGAGAGTAGAAGGGAGGAAGTCTGTGCCGCATCCACATAAGTCACACACGCAGTACAGATGGTTTTCTCCTCTCAGCAAGGCAAACGCCGAAATGTCCTCGCTGTGATCACGCGCTGCCCGCTGTTGTCGACACGCCTTAAGCCCAAATAACAGCAACGCTTGCTCGGAAACGGTAAGGAGTTTCCTTCGCGTTAAACAGGGTGGGTCAAAAAGTGGGGTAAAAAATATGAAAAAGTCCAACACAAACGAGGACGCCAATCCCGGGGCGACAATTCATGCTTTCGGAGTGTGTAGCCGCCCCCATCATGCCGACTTTAAGAAAATATTCCACTTTTGAAGATTCTGAAGCAAGTATCAGATGGGATGAAATGAGCGAAGTTATAGGTGTTGGAACATTTTTAATACGCGCAGGTGGCTTGTTGGATACTCTTTGCTCGGATGGGGTCAATTTGACCCTCCTGAGATCACCAAATTCACAGGCTGTGTTGGCCTGTACGTGACTTTACTTAGGCCGAAGCTGAAGCCTTCTAGATCATGACCTTCGAGTCAAATAACGTCAAACAAGGCCAAACTCCAAGTTGGTTCTCAAAGTGTCATCTTGTTCGACCTTTCGAAGGTCATGGTGACCAAAATCATAGATCAGTGCTTTGAGTTTTGCATTCGAATACGCGACTCGGATTAATGTAGGCATTTTCTTCCTAAAAACGAAATGTTGACCTGGGTTATACTTGGTCAGTGACCTATTCTGACTTAAAGGGAAGCTTATGGAACGTGTCTAATGCGGCTCAGGTTATTATTAGATTAGAAATGAGGACTAGAAACTACCCCAAAAAGCAGGTCGCAAAGAAAAAAAACAGTTGTTTTTACCTTGGTCTGATCGTTATATCTGACCCTTGGTCAATGCAATTTGGTTATTCAATTCTTGTGTTTCCTAAGAAAGTAACTTAGAGATGTGTGGCTTCGTCTAACACTCCGTTGTTCCATCAGAGCTGACGATTCCCTTGAGATTGAATTCGCTGAATCCATGCCCTGACCTTGACCTGCCGTAAGCCAGTGACCTTACAGGGCACAGCCAGTTGTTTGATGCCATATGATCTGCTATTCCACTGTCTACAGCCATGCAAACTTTGGCGAGGTTACGCCGCGCCGCCGCGGCGTAGCGTAGGCTGCGCTACGCTACGCCGCGCCGTTCGGAAACCATTCCGGAAAAACCCCTCTGGGGGGGTCATTTTGCACCCACCCCCACCCGCGCCCAAGCGTGTGTTAAGTGGAACATACTGCTCTAGATAACAAAATTTTCATTTTAACGAATATGATTCTCACTGCGTCATTATTTGATTGCGTCATCAAACGTTTGTGTAACTTTGAGGTGCTGCCAAACTAGCCGTGCAAGACTGCCGCACTGCCGTGAGTGTGAGAAGTTTACTTGTATTGATATGTTCAGTTATGGCGCCATTCTCAAGTCATTCTATCACAAGTCTCATTTCCGTAATAACTACTAACCATGTTCAACCTCCTATATTACGTAGCGCGAAACCTGATTCGTGATTGAAACTTGCTCAACTTGCTCAATACCAAATGACAACCACTTGAAGTTTATTGGAGTTGGGAATTGTGCCCACGAACGCCAGGTTTGAATGACTCAACGAAAATACTCTTATTAGCTTAGAACGTTGCATGGCCTATGGTGTGGCAGGATTTGCATGGCGTTACTATCGTGCATCCCTAAATGGCCTGTTAGCAGTCAGCACGAAATAATCGCACATCTTCGCGACCGTTAAACTAAGACAATAAAGGGCTTTAGGTCTTAAGAATGACAGGACTGTGGGCTGCACCGAATGATCTTCAAAAAGGCCATTTCATTTCAAAACCCCATACAAATGTGAAACACTTCCTTTGACCCACATCTGTGCTCTTCTGAACCCCCGCCCCCAATGCATATGAGCGAAAAAGGAAGCACTGAGCCAATGAAATGCAGGTAGTGTCTGACTGCGGGTACAGTACAGAGCCTGAGCGCATCACGATCTGTATCACCATCTGCATGTATCATTATCACTGTCACATGGCCTTTACGAAGGAACTGGTTCCTCAACATCGCAACAGTTTTCACACTTACCACATACTTGTTTTTAAATTCAATTTTGACGTCAGGGACGCAAACTAAAGTGGCCTCAATCCGGAAGTAATCCGGATTTGGGCGCAGGTTAGGGCAACTGTATTGGCTCAGCCTCCCCCAAACCATTTTAGAAAGTTACACCTTTCCTCCGTAGCAACATATCAAACAAATTACTTTAAAAATATTTTTGAGCCTGCGTACTCGCAATCTTAGAAGTTTTGTTCCAAGGCTTCAGCCGTCGTGAAGAAATGCTCCCAAAAGTCTTTCAGAATAAGATGGTACAGTTAAGAAACTTGACTGGGGCCTGCCATTCACAAGTAAATTATTGAGGACGTCTTCAGAACAGGCAAAAAGCGTCAGCAACAAAAAAGTAGGATTTTATATATACTTGCCCATTTGCGGCACCAAATTCCGGCACTGGTTCGCAGTGCTGTGGATGCTTATCCGTTCCTAGTATATATATATATATATATATATATATATATATATATATAATGTAATTGAAACATCCCCGTGTTTCTTTCAGAAACGTTGCTGTTTTTATTCCCCTACCGACCACCGCCTAATATTAGCAAGCGGACAGACTCCACGCGATCTACGGAGACTGTAACGCCGAACAGCGGGGTTTTGTTCCAAGGCTTGAGAGCTCGCGTGGTCAAAGCTATGTTACGTAATTCTTCTACTTCTCGGTTCTGAACAGCGGTTGAATCTTCCCATACGAGCATGGCCACTGAGGAACCAGCTCAACTAGCGACGCTTTTACAATCAACCTGAATTGCGAGTACCATTGACCTTATGGTCGTTTCATTTGCCATGCATTCGAAGTGAAGCGGGCTAGAGTCGTCTTCTCTGCAGTGATACAACAGCTCGGAATGGTGTCTTCCTGAATTACAGCTGGGTTGCGATGCATGTTTGATGACGTGAGGGAGGAAATTTAGTATCAAGGGCAGGGCATGTGCATAAGCGTTTCGGGGAAAGGCTAGAAACCATTTTATGAAATAACGCGTGGAGGAGTGCTTATAATTTGTTTCACATGAAATGAAATGCAGACGGCTTATCGATGACATTTTGAAATATCGAAAAGCCTCATGTAAACCGAATGCAATGTTAGGCATATTTTGGACACTATTTTGTTACTATATAGATATTTTCACCGAAAAACTACAGAACACGGAATGGTAAATTGTGCACCAATTCCACTTTTCAGTTTACAAGAGAGCGGTGCAACTGCACTCCTTCAGCTTCACAAAATAAGCACGCTTATACAAAGCTGATGCAAACTGCCAGCCTTTCAAATGTGGTCGCTGTGGCCTACGCAGATGAGCGTATAAAAACATGCGGCAAGGGTAGTTTTATGCATATATACATACATATACATTAAGGATATATACCAATTGCATATCTATGTGGGTATGTTTCTATGCATATGCATATGTACTTAGATAAATAAATATATATCTATAGATACAACTTATGAAGGAATGTACTTAAATAAATAAACAAATATACAACTTATGAAGGATAGCCAGAAACCAGAACATAAATGGGCTATATCCGATAAGTTTTTCGTACCTGTCTTCTTGTGGCGACTTCCAAGATTCTGCAGCCCCCCCCCCCCCCCAGATCATTTTAAGGAATCAATGTCCATGTCATTTAACTAGGTTGAATAAATGAAACAGCTATAAGTAAGCATTTCACTAAAAATCTTAAGAATTACGACCAAAAAAAATTACGACCATGCGCAAAACAAGCTTAGGGCTATCAAGCCAAATGTCGGCGAGAGGCAGTCCTCTCATCGCGAGAGTAGAAGGGAGGAAGTCTTTGCCCCATGCGCATAAGTCACACACGCAGTACAGATGGCTTTCTCTTCTCAGCAAGGCGAACACCGGAATGTCCTCGTTGTGATCATGCGCCGCCCGTCGCTCATGTCCTCGGGCAGCGTCCACACCGCCACGGAGCGAAATTACCACTTTGGTCGTCATATGCAACGTAGATTGTCCTTGCGTTCGCTCATAGGCGAGAGCCTCATTATCGACGCTATAGCAGTTCTGGCATTTCTTAACGACATCGACTTCACGATCATATGTTCACCTTTACGGCAGCTTCTGAGAACACACGACCGTGGCTGAGAGCATCCCAGCGTACTTGCTTCGCGCTCTGCGTGTTGCGACCGGTCATTTTCCAACTTGTGCTGTTTGGATACGCTTGGGAAGCCTACAGCAGCAGGCTTAATGCTATAACACGACATAGGTCTAAACAACAATAGTTTTGGGCGCAGAATCACCGCTATTGTCGACACACCCTTAAGCCCAAACAACAACAACTCATGGTCGGAAAAGGTAAGGGGTTTCCTTTGCGTTAAACAGGGTGGATCAAAGTGGGGTAAAAAATCAGAAAAAGCCCAACACAGACGAGGGCGCCCATCCCGAGATGTCACTTCATGCTTTCGGAGTGCCTATCCGACCCCATAATGCCGACTTTATGAGAATATTCCACCGCTTAAGATATTGAAGCAGGTATCAGATGTGATGAAATGAGCAAAGTTATACGTGTTGGAACATTTTTAATACGCGCGGGTGGCTGGTTGGATATCCTTGCTCGGATGGGGTCACCTTGACCCCCCTGAGATCTCAGGAACTAAGGAGGCTAGAGACACCAAATTCACAGGCTGTGTTGGCCTGTACGTGACCTCACTTAGGCCAAAGTTCAGGCCTCCCAGATTATGACCTTCGGGCCAACTAACGTCAAACAAGGCCAAACTCCAAGTTGGTTCCCGAAATGTCCTCTTGTTTGACCTTTCGAAGGTCATGGTGACCAAAATAACAGGTCACTGCTTTGAGTTTTGCATTCGAATACGCGACACGGAGTACGGTAGGTAGCATTTTCCTAAAAACGAAATGTTGACCCAGGTTATACTTGGTCAGTGACCTATTCTGACTTCAAGGAAGTTTATGGAACGTTTCTAATGCGGCTCATGTTATTGTTGAATTAGAAATGAGGACTAGACACTACCCCAAAAAGCATGTCCCAGAGTAATAAAACCAGTTGGTTTTACCTTGGTCTGACCTTCATATCTGACCCTTGGTCAATGGAATTTGGTTATTCAATTGTTGTGTTTCCTAAGAAAGTAGCTTAGAGATGTGTGGCCTCGTCAAACACTCCGTTGTTCCATCATAATTGACGATTCCCTTGAAATTGAATTCGCTGAATCCATGACCTGACCTTGACCTGCCGTAAGTCAGTGACCTTACAAAGTACAGCCATTTGTTTGATGCCGTACGATCCGCTATTGCACTGCCGTCTACAGCCATGCAAACTTTGGAGGGGCCACGCCGCGCCGCCGTGGCGTAGCGCAGGCTACTCCACGCTACGGCGCGCCGTTTGGAGACCATTTCAGAAAAATCCCTCGGGGAGGTCAATTGGCCCCCCACCCCCCACCAAGCATGTGTTACGTGGAAAATACTGCTCTAGATGACGAAACTTTCGTTTTAATAGATATGATTCCCAATAAGTCACTATTTGATTGCGTCATTAAACGTTTGTGTAACGTTGAGGTACTGCCAATCTAGCCGTGCAAGACTGCCGCACTGCCGTGAGTCTGAGAAGTTGACTTGTATTGATATGGTCAGTTATGGCGCCATTCTCAAGTCATTCCATCACAAGTCTCATTTCCGTAATAACTACTAACCATGTTCAACCTCCTATATTACGTAGCGCGAAACCTGATTCGTGATTGAAACTTGCTCAACTTGTTCAATATCAAATGACAACCACTTGACGTTTATTGGAGTTGGGAATTGTGCCCACGAACGCCAGGTTTGAATGACTCAACGAAATTACTGCTTATTAGCTTTGAATGTTGCATGGCCTATGGTGTGGCAGGATTTGCATGGCGTTACTATCGTGCATCCCTAAATGGCCTGTTAAGCAGTCAGCACGAAATAATCGCACATCTTCGTGACCGTTAAACTAAGAAAATAAAGGGTTTTAGGTCTCAAGAATGACAGGACTGTGAGCTGCACCGAATGATCTTCAAAAAGGCTATTTCATTCCAAAACCCCATACAAATGTGAAACACTTCCTTTGACCCACATCTGTGCTATTTGGAGCCCCCGCCCCCAATGCATTTGAGCGAAAAAGGAAACACTGAGCCAATGAAATGCAGCTAGTGTCTGACTGCGGGTACAGTACAGAACCTGAGCGCATCACGATCTGTACCATCATCTTCGTGTATCATTATCACTGTCATATGGGCTTTACGAAGGGGGTCGCTCCTCAACATCGTAGCAGTTTTCAAACTTATCAAATATTTGTTTTAAATTCAATTTTGACGTCAAGGACGCAAATTAGAGTGTCCTAAATCCGGAAGTAATCCGGATTTAGGGGCAGGCTAGGACAACAGTATTGGCTCAGCCTCCCTCAAACCATTTCAGAAAGTTGCAGCGAAGTTTCCTCCGGAGTAACATATCAAACAAACTACTTTTAAACAATTTGAGACTGCGTACTCGCAATCTTGGAAGTAAGAACACCGATGGCCGAGGTTGCAGTTTCTATCAAACCGAGCAGCGCTGGCGAGCCAACGCCGAGCGGCGGGCGCCCGACGCGAGAGAACAGCCGTCGTGAAGAAATGCTCCCAAAAGTCTTTCAGAATAAAATCGTACAGTTAAGAAATTATACTGGGGCTTGCCATTCACAAGTAAATTATTGAGGACGTCTTCTGAACAGGCAAAAAGCGTCAGCAACAAAAAGTAGGATTTTGTCTATACTTGCCCATTTGCGGCAACAAATTCCGGCACCTGGTTCGCAGTGCTGTGGATGCTAATCCGTTCCTAACATATAAATATACACACACATATATATATATATATATATATATATAAAATGCAGGTGAAACATACCCGTGTTTCCTTCAGAAACGTTGCTGTTTTTATTCTCTTACCGGCCACGCGTAATATTAGCAAGCGGACAGACTCCACGCGATCTATGGAGACTGCAACGCCGAACATCGGGGTTTTTGTTCCAAGGCTTGAGAGCTCGCGTGGTCAAAGCTATGTTACGTAATTCTTCTACTTCTCGGTTCTGAACAGCGGTTGAACCTTCCCATACGACCATGGCCACTGAGGAACCAGCTCAAGTAGCGACGCTTTTACAATCAACCTGAATTGCGAGTACCATTGACCTTATGGTCGTTTCCTTTGCCATGCATTCGAAGTGAAGCGGGCTAGAGTCGTCTTCTCCGCAGTGGCACAACAGCTTGGAATGGTGTCTTCCTGAATTACAGCTGGGTTGCGATGCATGTTTGATGACGTGAGGGAGGAAAGATATTATCAAGAGCAGGGCATGTGCCTAAGCGTTTCGGGGAAAGGTTAGAAACCATTTTATGAAATAATGCGTGGGGGAGTGCTTATAACTTGTTTCACATTAACTGAAATGCACACGGTTTATCGATGACATTTTTGAAATATCGAAAAGCCTCATGTAAACCGAATGCAATGTCAGGCATATTTTGGACAATATTTTGTGAATACATAAGTATATACTCCAAAAAACTACGGAGCACAGAATGGTAAATTGTGCTCAAATTCCACTTTTCAGTTCACAAGAGAGCGGTGCAACTACACTCCTTCAGCTTCACAAAATAAGCACGCTTAAACAAAGCTGATGCAAACTGCCAGCCCTCCAAATGTGGTCGCTGTGGCCTACGCAGATCAGCTTATAAAAGCATGTGGCAAGTGTAGTCATATGCATATATTTTCATGACATGTACAAATTATGTAGAAACATAAATAATGCATATACATATGTGCTTAAATATATACGCATATATACATATATGTATTAAGGATACATACAAATTGCATATATATGTGTGTATGTTTCTATGCATGTACATATGCACTTAAATAAATGAATATATATATATATATATACAACTTATGAAGGAAAACCAGAAACCAGAACATAAATGGGCTATATCCGATAAGTTTTTCGTACCTGTCTCCTTATGGCGACTTCCAAGACTCTGCACCCCCCCCCCCCCCAGATCATTTTAAGAAATCAACGTCTATGTCAATTAACTAGGATGAATGAATGAAACAGCTTTAAGCAAGCATTTCACTAAAGATCTTAACAATAACGATCCAAATTTTCAAAACTAGCCCTGATTTCATTGAGCAGGATCTAGGTGGGTCCTTATATAAACACGGCTATACACTCCACTTGGCTGTTATTGTGATTGTGTGGTGCGCTCAACCTTTCTTGGTTTACAAACAATCCACACCTCACAAATCAAAATTAATATCCCTGACCTATAGAATGCATGGGAAACTGTGAGGCTTTGTCCAGGTTTCACTTACTTGACTTTTTTATGGGCCAGTGCAAGGCCTCTTTTTTACTCAAAGCATCTAGGGGTCCCTTCCAAAAGGGGACCGTTTTTTCGGTTTAAAGCCAGGCAAGGACTACGTCAAACTAGCTTTTGCTGTCCGGTGGATAGCAAGGGAGAGTTTTGAGTTCGTTACGTTAGTTCGGCTCATTTTGTGTCGAGGAGAATCATGGCAAGTAAACGAACCGCAGTAACCAGCATATTTATTTCACCACGACACAACACACATTCCACGCGCTTGAACAAGTGAGCACCCTCACCAGCCCTTCCGCCAGACTGTTCGGGTGCAGCGAGTCCTGTGTATGGTGTCCGGGGCAGTGGCGGCCTTGGCTCAGCTGACTTGTCGGCGACGTGTGCGCTGAACTGGTGAAGGGCCGCTTCATCGCAGCGACGGGGAGAACAGATCCGACTCCACCGCTTGGCACGACCTTTTAGTGCTGTGTGATGTTATTTAGTTCTGAAAAGTCCCACCTTGAAGTGAATGTCTCACATCTGAAGATATTGAAGCAAATGATAATGCTGTGTCAAATTCAGAAAGAGATCCAGGCATGATTTCCACCTTTTTATCGTCGAAATTTGTATGCAGTATTAAGCAATATATGGGTGTTGTGTGACACTGAGAATGTCCATGATGTCACTTAAGTGGCAAATCTTCGTCGACAGAATGTTATTGCTCTCTTTGCTTGTACACCGCATCACTCAAACGGCGGGATGATGGTTGCGCGCTGGACATGTGTGGTGGTTAGAGGGGAATTGTGGACAATTTCAAAACTTGCGTGTGGTATTTATGTCGCATTGTTGCATGGTGTATTCACTGAAGTACAGCGAATACCATATAAGTGCCTGCATCTAGTTTTTGAATGCGGGTTACGGCATAGCAGTGATTGTGATCCTTGGAATGTTGCTTGGGCTTATGCACAGTGTAATGAGTTGCATGATACGTGTAATTTTGGAAGACATGGCCTGTGGTCTTTTGAAATGAGGCAGGATGATGAAATCTTGTAGGCTTTGGTAAAAGACCATTTTAAATTCCACTTTCTTTCATCCTATTTGTAGTTGAAAGCTGGCATCACAGCGCTTTATATGTGCTCTGATACAGTGAAAATTCTAGAGTGCAGGTGCTTTGATCACGGCTTTTCTAAAGCAACATCACTCGTGCTAGCCAAACAATGCTTTGCATGAGATAACACTGGCGTAATGCTGTACGCGCACCATGGATATGGTGAAAACTGATGAGAAAGGACAAAGCGCATGTTGCAATGAAACTGGTACATGCGGCTTAAAGAAAATGTTTCACATTTTATGATATTCAAGCATGCATCAGACATGATGAAACAGACTCACTTATAACTATTGGTATGCTTTTTAAGTGGAGTTGCTTCCCCAGACAGTACAATTCTCTGTTCGTCAAAAAGGCTCCTAAATGCGTCATGCTTGATAACGTCGTAACGTAACGATAACGTCCTGGTGTCCTTATCTTGCCCTGTCCCGTCTTGTGTTATCCTATGTCTTGCACAATATTGATTGACAGCCTATTGACGGCCATTATATCTGGACGTCGCGCTCACAAACGCCAGATGTGAACGCTTGAGCGATTATGTTTGTCTTGTCCTTGATCGTCGCATGACCTATGGAATAGCAGGAATTGAATGACGTTATTAGGACGTCATGAATGCCAAGGTTACTTTGAAATACTCTCCCCGATATATCTCTCCCTATTCTCGCGGGCGTGTACCTCAGAAACTAGAAGAGCTCACGTCTTGAGAACGGCAGGATTTTGAACAGTACTAAAAGGTCTTCAAGATGGCTATTGCAGTCTAAACCTTTCAAACGTGCAATACTCCCTTAAGACAGGATTTGCAGCCAATGGGGTCAATACCGTCAGCATTAACTGGTCTCAGGCGTACATAAGTTGTCGAACCTTAAAAAGTGGTGGCATAGAGTTTGTTCATCTATGTCTTAAGAAAACAATTTACGATCACGGGCACCGGGTACTTACATGTACCATTTGGAACATAACTGTCATGTTTCTCCCTTACTATGGTTGTTATTTTGGACATTTCTAATCAAGGCATTCGTTCTGTCTGATTTTTCCATTCCTTCTATTCTTTATATCTGTGCAGTTCTGTGTGACAAAATTCATTTGAAAATAAGACGTCAATAATGCGTTCCATAAGAATCGAAAGTTGCAGTCAGCAGGCTATGAAAAGTGTACAGAGAGTTCCTGTAAATTAATTTTACAAATTTGATTATCATCAAATTTTTCTGCAGCATACAACAGTATGCCACGTTTTTGTGACACTTCATACCTGCCAATGATGTCACTGCAATGGCAAATTGCCGTAGACACAATATTATTGCTATCCTTGGTTTCGCGCAGCATGACACAAACGGCACGGTCATTATTGCAGGATGTAGCACGGCTAGTGTTAATAAAGACACGTGTATCATTTCAAAGCTGCCATGTGGTGATCATTGGGTGGTGTTGAACGCTGTGTCTTCTTAAGCACAGGGATCTCCAATAAAAGACTGACACTAATTCTTCAATGCGGGCTATCACGTTGTGGCAATTGTGAAGCAGTCGAATGATGCTTGTGGTTATGTATAGTATAATGGACTGAGGAGATTTCCCATGACTTGGAACTGCCAGGATTTTTTCCTCTTTCACTGCGAGGCAATCAGTTGATGCGTGCAATTTTAGAAGATTGCTTGTGATCGTTTGAGATGAGGAAGCTGGGTAAAATCTTTGGAGCATTTTAGTTTGTTTATTTAGGGCATAAGTAGTCGACAGGCAAAATCCCAGCTGCTGAAGCAGTTCAGTTTGAAAAAATAAACACACGATAGACACACGAACAAAAAAATAACTAAATATCCACACATGTACATTACGCTCAGTCACAGACACACCTAACAAACTCAGACACAACAGTCATCGAAGGAATGTTCCAGAAGTGCCGGCGAACCTAAACAAAACAGATCAAGGTAAGGTTTTTGGCTGGAAAGGTCAGCTGTGGGACAATGCTGTTGAAAGTGAATGCAGGCAACGGATAAACGTGCGATAAATCCATTGTTAACAGTGTTGACACTTGCATAAGGCTTGTGGAAAAGACCAGTATGCCGAGAGCGCCGACAAGTGTCGCCAGACAGAACAGTGATCTCAGGTGAGCGCAGTCAAGCCTTTTATTATATACGTTGCATATAAAAACACGATGTCAGACTGTGTAAAGCGTGCCTTGATAGATGCTGCTGTTAGATGTTGTTGACCGCTGATGTTAGCCTAGCAATGCAAAACAATGGATTTGATGAAACTGGCATGCCACTGTATGCACACTTTAATGCATAGGTATAAAATCAAGGTGAAATGATGAAATGCATTTCTCAATAACTTCATATGTGCTGTTTAGTGGCAGGTCAGGACTGCGGCAGTCTTGATTGTAGTGGCAGGTCAGGACTGCGGCAGTCTTGATTGTAGTCTTGGCCCGTCTTGAAGCTGGTTAGCGGACTTTTGCCGGCTGAATCACCAGCTGGGCGGGGTGGACTTGGCTGCAGGCTGATATTTTGGAGAAAGATGCGTCTCTTCTCTTTTCCCCAAGGCCGGGCTCTCATATGTCAACCTGCTAGGTTACTTTTGCTTGCTCGGTGGCGCTTCACATGGGCCCGGGTTCTTTCCACTTGCTCGAAAGCTCCAACAGTGTCGCTGGAGCCCAGACAAGTTAACATACCGAGGCACTCGATCCTCTGCGACTCCTACATTGGTCTGGAGCTCTTTCTGTTAACCTGTCCGGGCACTTTTGACCGTACAGAACCCGTCACAATGGTCCAGAGCACTTCATATTTGCTGGAGGGACCCTACGCTGCCGTCGAGGGCCGCATGCGTCTACTGCCAAGGCCCTCTCGATCGTTCAAAGGCATTCACTCATGTGCGTTGGTCTTGGGTTCTTCCCGTCTGCCCGGGGGGGGGGGGGGGGGGCTGCGCTCTAGACGGAGCCCAATATGCTAACCCGACGGGGCACTGTTGATTGTTCAGAACTTCTGGTTGCCATTTTATCGAATTGCCCATGCTGTTGACGGAGGTCTAAATGTGAATCGGCCGGGGCGCTCCCGATCGCTCCGGAGCTCTGCACATTGGTCGTGAGCTATTCCGATGACATCGGAAGGATCGTGCTCGGTTGCCGAAAGCAGTCTCTTGCATGTGTGGGGTTGTTTTTCTCGCTCGTTTGTATGGGTCTGGCTGAATTAATTCATGTGCACAGACCCTAGATCTACGCGCTGGCGACTTTCCTTGGCGCCTTAACCGCAGATCAGTTATGTCCATTGGTTTTCATAATTCAAATCACTCGTACTTGTGCATCACGTTCTTAACACATTCTGAACGTTAGAATATCCTGTGTTCCGTCGAAATAATTAACGCAAGAGCTTTTAAATAGTCATTGGTCATCAATTGACCACATCGAATAGCCGGTTAGTCGCCGGAAACTAGATGACTATTATCAACCTGGAAATCAAATGTCGTGTTTGTTGCCTCTGCCAGCTTGAACCTGCATCAAGTTGCTGCCAGTTATGAAAGAAGAGCTGTCACGCGTGCTCCGAAACGCTTTGCCTTAAAATGACGGGATCCACCAAGACCTGGGGACGATGAACGCGCTCTATGTATGTATGTAAATACATACCACACCTAGTTCCCTAAGACTGCGCACAGGAAGGTGGTTTCCTGTGCACAGAGTAGGAGACATAACAATTTTAAAATTATGGCGTTAAAAATCTTTACATGCGAAAAGACTAGAATATGAGCGCATATGGGGCCGTGGTCTCAGTCGCCACGTAATTTTTCTCACAGATTTAACCCGACTCTTATGAATGGACGGATTTCTGGGATCAGAGCTCACGCTAAGCCGTACTTGCTGTGTAAGCCCTAACCCCTAACATCGATCACGCAGTTCCATATCAACGGCAGAATTTGGTGACGAAAGCTTAACATTCCTCAATGCTTGGAACCGTCCGTTCTACCCTCTGACGTCGTCTGACACTTAACGCGGCCGCTGCCCCCGGTCGTAAATCGTGCCTCTGAAGGGAAGGGCAGGTGGCTAGGGGTTGCCTTGTTCCTCTATAAAGAGCCGGACCGTGTTTTTTTCAGGAGTGAACTTATCTATCCAGGCGATGTTCCTGTCTTGCGAAGCCATAACACCGCAGCGGTCCTCGGCCGGATCCAGGTTGACGGTGAGCAGCGTCGCGCCCTCCTCGGGCATCCAGGGCACGACCAGTTCATTCGTTTCACATCCAACCATCCAGCCTTGGACCCAGTCGACCTGCATCACGCCGGGGGGCGCCGGCTGGGCGCTGGTCAGCGACGTCGATATCGGAACCGTGGCAAAGACGGTGGCTTTTGAGGCCTTTTTCACTTTCCAGGAGATATGGATCTTGAAATTCTCCGCGCCGTTCGCCGCCACGAACGGACCAGTCAAGTCCAGCAGCGAGTAGCCCTGAAACCCGGGGGAAACGTTGTGCCGCATATCAGCGCGCTGCCAGGTGTCGTCCTCACTCCACATGAACATCTGCGTCCAGTTCTTGTTACACTGTACGCTGAATGTTTCGTTGGCAATGGCGATGAAGAAGCGTGGCACAAAAGCCTTGTCTGGTCCGTACTGAATTGACAGATCTTTACAGGAGATGGTCTCCCTCGTCGTGCACTGTCTGCCACGACAGAAGTCCTCCTGTTCGGTGCAGTCCTCGTCCTCCACGCAGAACTCGCCATGGCCTGACCTACCCGGCATCAGAAAGAAGGTACTTTTGCGACCTTTAGAGTCCAACACGAACATGCCGTAGTGTCCGGCGCTGCCGTAGAGCCGACAGCTGCCGTCAGACGAGTTAAAGGAGAGGCTGGCACAGTCGGCGCGATGGTGACACGCGGCGCAGCAGCTGCAGGAGCTGGCGACGCTGAACTGCGGCTGGAGCAGCACGGTATCTGGGAGCCAACCGTACTGGTGACCCATCATGACACAAGCGCTGGCGATAGCCGCGGCTGACGGCACCAGCAGCAGCGTGTTCCAGCGCAGCATGTCGGTCTCCAGGCAGCAGTGTGTCACACCTGCTGGTTTGCAGGAGCAGTGCCCGGACCTGTGGACACCAGGGACAATATTATCAACTGCGAGAAAATCTTCGCGTCCGGCACATGCTGAAAATGTTATACTTCCACAAACGTTAGCATGGCCGGAGATCCCGTAGAAGTCAGAGTGTCCCCCCCCCCCCTGACTCCCACCGCGGCAAACCAAAAAGGTTCGAAGCCTTGAGGACATTTGTCAATATTGTTTCGGCCCACACAGAGAAAACTAATGACTACACTTCCGTATAATCTTGCCCAAAGTTTCGGTAGCCTATGGGGAGTTCGTTGCGCGTGCTTTGACACCAAAAAGGTGCTCCTAGATTTCTTGGTTTCGGAGCAGCGGCGGTTTTTGAGGAACATTACGCGGCGATCTACGACCGGGGCGATCGGCGGGCGGCCATTGCTGATTTCGCCGTTGACATCGTTATATTAAGGGAGCTATGTATCATGAATATATATTCAAAGCACGCCAAACGTTTTGCACTCAGTTTTGAACAGGGAACGCGCCTTTATGATCTCGTTAACAAAAGCCTGTGAAGTTAAAACAGTGAGATTTTTGGTAAGATTTGACCTTTGACCTGACATAATGGGACCAGCTATTCACCTAGCAACATGGAATTACTACCAATCGCGGAATCTTGTTGAGGCTAATCCACTAAGTGTTTTCCGCTAAGCTATATTTTTCCGTCTTTAGAGACGACAGTGGTTTGCGTGGACGCTCCAACCCTCCCATATCAGCCCACATTATGAAAAACGGCGAGTTGGAGCACCAGAAAAGAAGAGCCAAACAGAATTGATAAGACAGAAAATAAGGTAAACCACCATTCTGAACATTTCCAGAACTTCTGTTTATAGATGCGCTTCTTCTCGGGGGATCGAACTCGCTCGTTTTTCTATAATCGCTCGAGTAGCTGACCTGATAACGGGGAGGAAAGGCACAATGTTTCACCCGTCTTCCCCTCTGCTTCGCCTTTTAACCTAATACAGTTTCATCTGTTTAAATACCAGAGAATGAGCTTAAAACCTCCGGTGTATTAGAAAGGAAGCAAATTCGAAGCAGCAAAATGGGACCTACTGAGCAGTTATATGTGGCCTCGGAGCTTTGCGGTGATTTTCTATTCTGACATATAAATTATGTTTGGCTCTTATCATCTCTCGCCCTATGCCGTCGTTTTTCATGCCGAAATAAGGTGTCAAAAACACAGCCTATAGGCCCATTTTTGATTTGGTACAGTTCATAAGTGTCACTACTCATTTCAACGCAACTAGCATTGATCAAAAGGTGACGGTTAGATGAGGCAGTACCAATAGCCTTATGTCCCGTAGAATAGCTAGAAGAGTAGAGAGATAGATGTGTTGATATTTCGGCTACATGCCTTTATCAAAATGAATATATATAGTGAACTAAGCATTGCCCGCCGCTCCTTCTTGATTTTCCATTGTTTGCTTTTAGACAGTGAGCCACATTTCATACAACTTACCAACATTTGGAGCGGGAGTTCAGCCGCGCCCGGCCGGGGAAGTTGGCTTTCCCATAGGATCTCCAATTTACAATGCCGTTTGAGAAAATCAAAAGCACGATTTAAAGGGTCTCGTCAACACATGAAGAATTCGCACCAAATGTTTCAGATTGGACCAAATGTGAGGTCACCAGACATCACGGAAGGTCAAACACGGTCGTTCGGTTAGATGTAGTTAAAACCTGCACGAACACGTCAAGATGGATATTGAGCACTCGGAAATAAACGATAAGACTGTGGGGGTATCTAGCAACCATTTATGTTTGCCAAAATATGGCAGGTCAGATCAGGTCACCGTTCAATATTGGTCTACTAGTAGCCAAAAGAGCTACGCTTTTTCACAATGTGCTTTTGAATACGTATATTTTATCACGTACAGCGATGGAAAAAAGCATTCCAGACACAAAATACCATTGCATGCTGATCCAGAGGTCATGTGAGGTTAACATAGTTCAGACTTATCAAATGGACAAATTTAAAATGATAACCGGGTCTATGTGACCAGAACAATGCTTTGCTGTGGTCAGAAATAATGTACTGTTCACCTACAAGTACCCCAGATTGCATGACCATTGGCCACATTATGCATATTCCCTTTAACGGTAGGCAATATAGTTATGGCAAACTGAGAAAAGGTACGTTGGTACATGCAATGATACGACATCAGCTTCACAAGCACGATAAAGATGTGGCTACACTTATCGCACCCGTCCACCTAGTCTCTTCACTGCGGTCAACATAAAGCAACAGCCTGGTCTCAGATGACCTTAAGTGTCCTCACGTGACCTATTGCTACCTCATCATACATTAAAGTGATGACACAACGTGTTTCAGTGGAATATTCGAGTTATGCGTCCAACTTCACTCTATAAAACTGTCGATTTTCAGCTCAGCATGCGTTTTGCGGAAGGTACCAAAGAAGTAGGTCATGGAATGGACTAAGGTCATGTGCTCTGTGGTCGTATGATGATTTTGCTTGTAATTTAGCGTACTTGTCTTCATATACAAACACCAGTACTGCACAAATACGTACGTTGCATTATTTATGATATGATAGTAATAAGTTACCTGATCTCAAGCCACTGACCTCGCCAGTTTCCTAATATTCTTAATTAAAAAACCTGCAAGTACTGCATTGTTCTTTTACTATACCGAGTTTGAATGACGACAAATTATTCATAAACAAGATATGTGTGGTCAAAGTTTTTTAGAGGCTGATCTCTTTGACCTGAAGAATACCAAATTGATAGATGAACATGTAATCGGAATTTCGTGTTTCTGCACGCGTTTGTGTTGTCCTGTGCTCGAAAAAAACCGTTGGGGGGGGGGGAAGAATTTAACTCCTTCTACCCGGGCGCGAGTAAGACAACGAATAATTGCCAGCCACTACTACGACATAGTGTGCAACTAAGAACCAAAATGCGCCAAAAATACGTGTGCATGCAAACGAGTTCAAGTAAATAGGCACCACGTATCACCCATAATTGATATATGCAAGCGATTTCAGGTAAACCGGCATCACGCAGTCACTTATGCATGCAGACGGTTTTAGTTAAACAGTTACTGGGTATCACGTCAGGCACCAATCATACACACAAGCAATTTTAAGATGTCGTACATCACACATCAATGCAATCATTATATTCGCATAACCGGACATGATAAGCCGTGTAAGTCAATGTCTGGTCGCCGACTTCTTATTAGAATGGATCCACTTCTTTTCCTGTCTGGATGGTCCCGTGACCTGTAGATGAATTTGAACACTAAAAGGGTTCGAACTTCCTTTGGTTTCAGCCTGAGAGTCCTTGGCAAGAAGATGGTCGCCGAAAAGAGCATTCTATGCTTTATTTTTGCATCTCGCAGGCTTTTTGTGTATCTCAAACAAATAGCGCGCACTGACTCTCCGAAGGTACTGACCGCTAGCCCATTAATATCAACTTTCTTTGCTAGATACAGCGATGGTTATGCTGGAGTATAGACGCACAGACATGGTGCCTTTGAAAGAAAAGGGGTCCCATACCTGGATATACTAGTGACGATATAAAAGAGGAACAACCGCACAACGTTAGAAACGAAACTTTTTATCAAGCCCACCGACTCTGGTACAATTCTGCACTGCGAGTCTGCATAACCAGTTCCCACTCAACACAACATAGTTCTTAAAATGCTTCATAGGGCTTCAAAGAACTCTTCAAGTGGAGACAAAGGAAGAAAGAGCATAAATAAATAAGGACTTTGCTGTTAGGTAATGCATATTCCACACAGCTTTAAGATAGAATGTTCGAAGAGGTAAAACAATCTAGAGCATGTGGGGATATGGCTGAAAGGAGGCGGGAACACGCCTTGTCGGACGACGGATTCTTAACACTATCTGACATAGACTAGCACTTGCTTTAGGGAATCAAGCATATTGTTAAAACAGCAAAACTGCGTGTACGCATAGCTTGGAATAAAGACAATAATTTAAAGAAGTATTCGGTGAAATGTTCTATCTCGAAGCCTACGTGCTGAACGTCAAAAGGTGTCATTTATGCAAGACTAGGTTTCAAGAGGTTTGCGCACAAGAACATGGTCTATGAACTGAAGTGCTCACTGTGTGGAGAAACATGGGAAGGACATAGTATATGCATGGGAGTCCATGCGCCCTATTCGTTTGAAACATAATGAATGTCTGCGAGACGCAAAACAAAACAAAACAGATAATGCCCTTTCCGCGAGCACTTTTCTGACACAACACACTCAGGTTGAAATTTAGGGAGGTAGGGACCATACACTCCTTTTGGAGCTCAAAGTTATCCACAGAGCACAGAACCGCCCAGATAAGAAAGCTAGCGAATCCATTTTTTATAAGAAATCGACGACCAGACATTAGGGTACACGATTCATGATCGAGTCACTTATCACATCATGGGCACGTGATAAATTACTCGATGAGTGATGCAGGCTCGCTCAAAATCTTTTTCTTGTTTAAGTGATGCCTGATGCGCGATGCACGATGCCTGCTTTATGGAAATCGTTTGCATGTCTAAGTGATGCGTGATGCCAGTTCACGTGGCATTGCTGGCATGTATGATGGATGTGTGGTGCGTAATGCCTGTTTACTTGGATTCGTTTGCATGTATGCGTATTCTTCGGGCATTTTAAATTTTAGTTAGATTGACGATGCATCGTAGTAATCGTTAGGAGTTGTTTGTTTTTGTTTTTTTCTTTTCTTTTTGTTTAACCCTGAACACTGTTGCCTTGTAAAAACTGGGGCTCGCTGTTAAAAAACCTGAAATAATTTGGTTATGATACTCGTTTCGATAAAGGCTTGTAGCCAAAATATCTGTGCGTGTAGTTCCTGATTCTCCTGGTTATTCTACGAGAAATAAGGCTATAAGTACCGCCTTATCTAGACGCATCATTTTTATCGTCATTGCACTAAACAGCCTACGCGAAGCTAAAGGCTCAAATCATGGTATGTTGGGATGGGGATTGAAATTCAAAATTCATGGATATATCCATGCGCAAAGACATCTGGGGGGGGGGGGGGGAGGAACGGGTCAAACCAAGTGACTAACAATATGACCTGCACTCAAATATGTGTTTCTCAGTTTCTCAACGGCTTTGGCGCATTTTTTGACGGACAAAGTTTTTGTTTAATTTTCCAATCACTTATCAAATAGCCCTTTATTTCAGCAGACTCATAGTCATGGCTACCAAATGACGACAAAGAGAGTCAGCATTGTGCAAAATTATAAATTTTACTCATTTTGTCGTATTCTGATAAAAATGTTGGACGCACCCCCACCAGCTTTGGGGGGGGGGGAGCTAAGTCAACATAGGAAGGAGAGTGGGTGACATGGCTCTCACAAAGAATGTCATTCGTCCCAATATCTATGACACAGAAATGAAAAGAACAAAACATGTTAAGAAATGTCACAGTGCGTTGCTATGGCGTCAGAAAAGGAGGCATAAGACACCAATGCTGTCATAAGTGGTGGCAGGGGCGCAAAAATGCAAGGTCAAGTGTGAAGTAGAAGTCAACTCCCGGCCAACATGACGTTATTCGCTCCAAATGAACTATGGTGCTTAATCATGTGTGGGGCCCAGAAGGGACACGTGATTTGGTCGTGGCCTATTGAAGCAGCCGCCGTCTTCTGGCAGTTTGCATTCAGCCGTTACGGTTTCCGCGTGTTGCATTAACATAATGTTTTCGCATTTATCGCTCCTGGACTCACTTCACACGCGCAGCTTTCTTTTTGGACCACACCTGATGCCAGGAAATAAAACGCAAGATTTAAATGTCGCCTTAGTGCTTCATGCTTTATTGACATGACCTTACCATCATCCGCGAGGACACTTTTGTACGACGCAAAATGTATGTTTGTTTGTTTACTCCTGCTTTCCACATGCTCACATAATCTTCCACGTTCCATTCATATCACCTTGGTGCTAGCTTGGCGTCGACACTAGCCCCTCTTTATCTCCGTGTGTTCGACTTGAACACGCCTTTGCCACGGTATGTATTAATTGGTTGCATAAATGCTCGCAAAAAGCAAGTTTGGCATCGAGAGGCCAAGAAATGTTCCTCATATACCTGCATTGAAGACTCGCAAAGCTCTACGCGCTGCGTGAAAAATCCACTGTTCTTTAGCCCTGGGACCGTAAGGGCTACGAAGTCCGTTTCTTTTATCTACTACAACTTACAAACGTTTTGAAGCTTACTTTATGGGAAAGAACTCCTTAAAAGCACTTGAAAGCAATTCGATAGGTCGGCAAACTTGGTGGATCAGCTACATGCTTATAGCTGACGCGCAAAGTTGTAAGCTCACAGGATTTTCGTACCGGCCATGCCAACTCCACACAACACATGAGACTACTTTAGTATTGCAGATGCATGCAAGTAGAGGATCTCGTGATTCTTCACTGCATTTCGACCAGCGCGCCCACCTCTTCCGAATCCGTATATATTTGTCTAGTCGTAACGCTTGTTTATCCTGTAGCATTCAGCACCGCCTCTATGTTTTCGTGATTCATCATTTCCTCTACGTTCGCCAGGCGACCAAGAATAGTCGCAAGCAAAAGTGAACGGCCATTAGTATACACAAATAATGTTTTCCTGACTGGGAAGATGGTGACTGTAACATTTTACGGCTCACTATTTGGTCCAACGAATGCCCTACCGAGGCGATGGGTTTCGTCCCATCATCAACCAGCGGCATTGCCTTCAGAGTTATTGACAAGTTGATGAGTAAACGCCACTGAGGGCATGCAAACACAGGTGCAACAGTTGTAACGACGTAGGACTGATGTAATTTTCCCGAGGAGTGTCCCAGCTTAGTGGCCTGTCTCCGCGTCACTGGCAATCCAACGTCATGGATGTGCTGTAATTCGGCCTGAGGTTGAGACTAACCCAGTCCTCGGTTCCCATATCAAGGTCAATGTCCCACTTACCAGTACCAGTACCAAGGTGCCCGGACGGCTGGACCAGACTTCAGCCACTCCCCCGGGTCCCCGTCAAGGAATGGACAGATCCAGACGGGCTGCCCCCCAGTATCGGCCGGCACGTTGCCTCGGCGATCGTCACGGAGACGTTGAAAACCAGGCTTCGAGCGACTCGACGCAGCGAAATGCAGCCGCGATCAATGGCTGCAGGTCGCCACCAACAAATAGCCACTTGCCACACTATAAGGTCGTGAGTCAGATGTACTTGGTGGAGCCGAACTGTTTTATGCCGCCCCCCAGCTTGAATATGTGACCTGGACTGGGGGCTGCACAACGGACCAGAATGAAATAGATTATGGACTATGGTCGGAATGGACTGCTGATTGATGATGCACAATGGTAAACCACACGGCTGGCTATGAATGAACTGTTGCCAGTGCAGGCGAGGGCTCGAATTAATTGCCAGCTCGGATATGTGACCTGGACTGGGGGCTGCACAACGGACCAGAATGAAATAGATTATAGACTATGGTCGGACTGGACTGCTGATTGATGATGCACAATGGTAAACCACACGGCTGGCTATGAATGAACTGTTGCCAGTGCAGGCGAGGGCTCGAATTAATTGCCAGCCGTTGGTTTCCTGTCGACGTTTGTACTCTCCGAAGGGTGACGAAAGTTTGCGCAACTCTAGGCAAATGAATAACGGACCTTTTGATATAGATAATATATGCACCTGATGAGGTAGCTGACCTATCGCAAGTCGAAGTTATGCCCTGGCTGTCAGCGAAGGCAATGTTTAGGGAATCATTCAAATATCATGCCAAAACAAAGTGTTATACTGTGTCATACATTCCTGAGTTAATTTTTTAGACGATAAGACAAATGAACTCAGAACCGCGACAAATTCCATTAATCTTGGGTCAAGTATAAAGGTCAGACCAGGGTCAAAGCCGATCTATTTCTTATGGACAGCTGGCTTAATGGGATAGTTTCTGCTGCTCAGGTGGAATTTTTTAACAACACTTTTTAAAAACATTTGATAACAGACAGCTTACATGGACTTCTTGGTCAGAAAGCTGTGTAATGAAAACACTAACCAGCGTAGTCCTTGGTGCTTATTAAAAAGAAAAGCAAAACAATCCGGTAGGTTTTTGGTCACTATTGCGTCCCAAACATCAAACAAGATCACTGCCATAAAATGAACTCCAGTGGCCTCTTGCTTAGAACGGGTATCTAGTTTAACGGCGACTGGACGAACAGGTCTGTAGACACTTTGGACAGCAGTCTGGAATCTAACCTCATTTGAATGTAAGGTCATGATCTAGAAGTTGCAAATTATAATGCGAAGAATTTTACGGACAGGCCAAAGCACCCTGCAAATTTGATGTCTAGCCTTCACCGGTTTTTGAAGTATCAGGGGATCAAATTGCCCGCTCCCGAGCTTGCGTGTTATGTTCAACCAGCCACCTGGGTGGTGTTAACAACAAGCAAAGGTGAATTCTCATAAGCTGGGCCGATTTGATAACTACAGTCACCGCTCCAAACAGCGTCAAGCTCTCGTCGCTGTACGCTTGCGAATTCAGTTCAGAAGGTTTCACCATCGGCCCACACCAGCCGGTGATGTTTGATGATGTCATACACGTCAGATGATGATCATTTAATGAGATGCTGCACATCGACATCGCAGCACAATGCAATACAATACCAATAATACAATGCAATACCAATATGCATCACCCACACGCACGACCGTGCTTGACGCCCCCCTTGCGCTGGAGCAGTCTCGAAAAACAGCTGATCGGCTGAGCGGTCCGTGGTGCGTCTGTTCCCGGTGGCTCCGAAGCCAAGTTTGTCTCGTCTGGCTGGTCCGTACGGCGGCAGTCTGTCCCGTCCAACTGGTCCACACGGCGGCAGTCTGTCCCGTCCAACTGGTCCGCACGGCGGCAGTCTGTCCCGTCTGGCTGGTCCACACGGCGGCAGTCTGTCCCGTCCAACCGGTCCACACGGCGGCAGTCTGTCCCGTCTGACTGGTCCGCACGGCGGCAGTCTGTCCCGTCCGACTGGTCCGCACGGCGGCAGTCTGTCCCGTCCAACTGGTCCGCACGGCGGCAGTCTGTCTTGTCCGGGTGGTCCACACGGCGGCAGTCCGTCCCGTCTAGCTAGTCCACACGGCGCACACTGCTCGAGCGCTTCGCTTATATATATATATATATATATATATATATATATATATATATATATATCTATCTATCTATCTATCTATCTATCTATCTATCTATCTATCTATCTATATATATATATATATATATATATATATATATATATATATATATATATATATATATATATATATATTGCAAAGCTGATGAACACATCTGTTGTGTGGATATCCACAACAGATGTGTTTGTGGATCAAAAGTCTCCTGATAGTTTTTTAACAGCTGTTTTTGCAGATTGATGTAGGACACATTGCATAGCTTAGTTGTACAATGCTTTGGTTCTTGTGATCAAGCCTTACCACTGTCGCATGAGCCCTGGGTGAGTTGATTGCCAATACCATTTGCATCTGTAGGTCATAGGCGGATCCTGGGGGGGGGGATGGCACGGGGCCATGGCCCCCCAAAACAACTCTGAGATTATGTTTTGGCCCCCCAAAACATTTCCAGAACTTCATAAAATTTTCGTCTACTTACCGCCTGTTTTAATTTTGATGGTGCGGTTTCAAAAGTTTCTTTCCGTTTCGGTAAAACGTCATGAAAAAGTTGGCAGCGATCTGAATATCAAAACAAAACGCATGTTGACACGGCTTAGTCATACTTGGCGCAAACATCGTGTTTGATAAATGCACTGGACCTCGGATCCCACACCAGCCAGCTGGCGACGAACGGTTGCCCCCCCCCCCCCCCCCGCCTCCAAAACTCCAGGCTAGATCCGCCCCTGCAGTAGGTCACAAGTGACCTGCCTTTTTATATAAGAACAATTGCACCAACTTGCAGCGTTATTTTCACGCAACGCACTGTGAGCCCGATTGTAACAAAAAAGGATGAAATCAGCGAGTATATAGATACATTGCTCAAAACATGTGTGCTAGCATAGCTTCCATGCTTAATCTGTATCTGCACTCCATTTCAATTGTAAGTGTCACAAGATATTTTTCGATGTAAAATCATCGATGTACCTGGCCTCAGACGCAATGTCCGACAAGGTGCCTTTGAATTTAGTTTGCGTAATGGGTTCTTTTACGCTATAATAGCGAGCACCACACTATTTTCAAGCTTCTGGTAATGAAGCCAATTACATGGTACACACGCGCGGCGTGCAGCAAAGCAATCAAATATGCTCACTGATTGGTAACCTGTCTAGTCAGTGACGTTGTTGGCGTCGTTAGTGGTTTTCTTTTAGTAGATAGCAAAGGAGAGCACGGAAAGGCCCACGACCCCTTCTTTTCAAGTGAGAGAGAAGAGCAGTGATGCTAATTACCGCCGCGCCTTTTCAGTTTGAGTTGAGTTAAGCTTCGTTGTGCGCTACCTAATACATGCATGCTTGTCCACCTAGTTCTCCGGCCATTGCACCGAGTTGGGCAAAATCGCTTCATGTGGTAAATAACAGCACTGTATCCCACCAAATGTGACAAATGGAGGCGTTTCGGGGCAAAATCCAAGTTCCATCTGTACCGAAAGCTCCGTTCTGTCCTTACTTAGCCTTTATTCCTTTGCCTGCCTGTTTACAGTACACTCAGTATGCCTTGAATTTCAAGATGGATGTATCATAGATGTTTGGCGTAGTTCAGCATGCCAGGCAAAAAAGCGGGTTTTCCTGTACCGCTGGTGTTTCATGTAACCTTCGCAAAACGACCGCTATGAAGTTCTCTGGTCAAATATTTTATGCAGTTCTTGAAATACCACGAGTTCACAGCGCAGCACCATGCACCGAAACTGCCGCACAACGCTTGCAATGCGCTTGTCCAGAATTGGACACTGCTGAAACAGACCAGTGAAAGGTATTAAAATGGATCGATTTTAGCCCAAACATGCCTTACTACAATGCTCCATTTGCAGTTCAAGAAGACAAAAACACGCTGCTTTGATGCATTCATCGTTAGACATCATAATGAGTCTCATCTTGAGGAAGTCAGGTACCCTCTTTTGGAGATGGTGAAGATCATTCATGCTTACCTTTGACACACGGTCACAGAATTATGTTGTGTAACCATGACCAAAGGATACAAAAGCTGAAGAGTCATATCTTTCGCTTTATGGAAAAAAAGATAGCAGGTTGATGGGTTAACTACTTTTGATGACAGAGAAAAACGCACTTGAAACAACCCATGCCGTATGCGAACCCCAATTTGCCTCAGGCTCTAACTTTTGACCTCTTGGGCTGATGGAATACAAATAATTTGATTCGGTTTCAGCGCAGTGGATAAAACAGCATCGCAATCCTGAGCAGCATTCGTGATTTGAAGGTAACAAATTTGGACATGACTGGAGCGATCTGACGGAAAAGGGTTTTATAGTGGGAGACATTTGGTGACTTACTGGCTCATGCAGCAAAACGACAATGTTCCGACGCATGTTCTACACAAAAACAACTGTTAGCAAACACGTAACAATTCTAAACATTGAGCGTCTGGTCGGGATGTTCCGTTATATTTTGTAACCATTTTCGTCAATTTATCACCAAATACCTCACAAAAGTATCCATTTTTGTCACCGATCATGTGCGGTAAAAATGACTGTTTTCTTCATCCCTTATCACGATAACTTCCAAAAGGTCAAACAAGGCTATAAACCTGCAATTAGCACTGATGACCTTTTGCTTATAATTAAGAACAGGAATCTAGGTTCAAGGCAGTTGCATGAGGAGATCTGGGGGAACTTGGGACACCGACCCAAAGTTTGACCTTGTTCTTGCTTGACCCCAAGGCCATGATATAAGAACCTTAATTCTGACACGGAGGGTTTGCAAACAGGCCAACCTGCCCCGTGAAGTTTGGTGTCTCTAGCATTTGAGACCTCGGAGAGGTGCAGCCAAATTTCCCCTCCCCCTCCCCATTCCAGCGTGTGTTATTCAACCGGCCACCTGAGCGCTTGCTAGGTTCAGGAGGCCCTTTTGCTGGCTCGGGAGGCTCCCGCTATGGACATTATGAACTAGAACCCCTGTTCTGGGCTATGAGGCACCCTCAATGCTCAGGGGACACATTTCTGGAATAAGCGGCCCCTTCCATGTGTAAGCTCGATAAAAGTAGCGGACTTTGTGGCCATCATTACCAGCTGCAACTTCCTGCCTCCACGCCCGCTCCGGGAGGAAGTCAGTCCTTAACTCCCTCGGCGCACGGCGCCCGTACCATAGGCCGCCTGCCAAGCGGCCGACACGCCGCGAGCTAATCACCGCCCGGGTCAACGTGCTCCGAGCAACGCGACCCCCGACTGCCGGTGGACAGGACGCGCCGCGCGGAGGGAACGGGGAGGTCAACACAAGTGGAACCATTACATATGCATCGGATGGCCATGGTTTCCGAACAGGATGGCTTGTTTTGGGATGGCGGTGCCCCTGACTTGATTTGGAGGCCCCTTCGTGAGTCGGAGGCATCCTGTTTTGGATTAGGAGGTCCACTGATGCGCCAGGACGCCTCTTTTGGAACATGGCGCCCCGCATCGGGATACGGGGCGCCATGTTCCAGACGGCAAACGTTCTGGGCGCCAGAACGTTTGCCGAATAATCAAAAGACCCCATGCTGGATTTTTTCATTGTAGGCATTTCTTTACTTGGATATGATACACGCAGCAATTCGATGAGAAGGTACATGTCCTCGGTCCCCTCCCCCTTGAATACAACACTACCCAGGAGGCCCTGTGTGAGGAGGCCCCATTTTGTTCATGGGGCCCCAGGAACATCCCGCCCCTCCCCCAGCTCGAGATCCGCAGCGCCGCTCCTCGTAGCAACTGCAGCAGACCGGTGTGCCGGTCTGATTTGACTCTCTTGATTCTACTAGAAGAAAATTAGGCACCCGATATGTCCAGACAAGGCCCTATAAAGCTCTAGAAGAGGCCGACTGGCAGCTGTTGCTGCCATATCAGCTTCACCCTCAGCGAGAGCGCACAGCCGCATACACCCATCCCTGAGCGTCCCCGCGCCGCCGTCGGTTCAGCTGCCCGTCGAAGTCGAGGCAATCGGCCTGGCTTTGCCTTCCATCCGGTGCGGCTATGGCTTTCGTCCGGTCCGGCGCCGACCGCTCCTCCCAGATGGAAGTGGTCCTTCGGCCGCCATTTGGCTCCGGCGATGAATCGACGACGCGTGCTGAGCTAGCGCTGTCCAGACGGCGGAGGTGGCTGCAGTCAGGGGCGCTCCCAGGCCCGCGGCGAAAGGGGGTGGGGGTGGGGTTGGGGGTGGGGGGTCATATCACTCACGGACATACTGTGTCAAATTTGGTGCTGTTGCGGATTTCCCAGAAACACGGCGGGAGTGTTCACGTGACGGTTTACGTATCGTCGGTCTTAAGGGCCACCAGCCTGATGGCGCCCTTGACCGGGGTGAGAGGGGGGGGGGGGGGGTCGTTTGTGCCGAGTGAGCGACCCTGCAATCCCGCGACCCCTGCCGCAGTCCCGGGAGAACGCTGAGCAGGACCGCTGGGAAGCGGGCAGCTTGACAGTGAGGCTAGTGCGGCTCCTCTCCGCGCATGCGCAGATGTCAGGAGCGAAACCCTCTTGCACTATTTCTACTTCGCTCGCATCGTTCATACGTACTGGCAAAGGTCTGGACTGGGCTGCACGCGCGTAACTGGCCCTAAGGCCGTCACGTGCGGACCTTGGCGTAGCTGACGTGCAAAAACGTCGCTTTTCTTAGACCCATTCATCAGCATGTGCATGCGTAGACGTGCTTCTTGCATACCTAGCTCCACCCAAAATGCAATGTAAATTATTGACAGTGCTGAGTATAAGGCTTCGAACAAGCTCCTGGAAAAGGAAAGTGCTAGAGAAAGACGTGAAAAGGCTGCACACTCGTGCATGTGATTGTCCAGAGGTGGACTGTACAATGATGGGGCACGAAGTTGCTTGCTGTCGCTAGTCGAGTGCGTCGGAAGTCATGCAAGCACGACAAACTAATTCAAAGGCAGAAAGATGGTAGGCAGACAGTTTGTAACTAGAGTGAAACAAACATTTGGTGTGGATAGATTATCTAGTTCGCCTGATCGTAGTTCTAAGAAACTCTTTCATTACCTGGCAGACAAATGATGTTTATCAATATCATACGTTGGTTGTATGCTTCTTTCCAACTTTCAGCAATTGTTCGTTTTAATTGTTTGCACATTTCAATGACAAAGTGTACCACGTCACAAAACCATCATTGAGCCAGTTCCATAAATTGAAATATGCTTTCCGCATTTTGCCTAACGTTGTAACCCATATTGTGCTATGGCAATAGATCTCCTTAGTAACGAAGCTTTTTATTTTTATATTTTCTACAACCGATTGAAAAAAATAGCGCGGCATGTATTAGGGAGCCCCGACATTTGCAAAAACTGGTGAACAGCTTAAGCTTTACTGGTGAGCGGCAGCGACAGGTGCCCATTGTGGATGGTGCTAACCACCAGTCACCTTTTAGCATCACCAGTGTTCTCACGGGGCACACTAAGTCTGAACGGCGGTGTGCAGCACTGGTCGGGACCAGCCGTATTTTTGTTTTGGATTTGAACATAATACCTTAGCAGGGAGTGAGAAAATTACCCCATGCGTAGAAATTTCTGCGAGGTCTCGAGAAAGAAGCGCAAGCCATTCTGATCATTCGAAGATCACTGCTAGTGAGCAAGGGAGTTGGTGTGATGGTGTGTTTCTTCTTTAAATTGCGTACGGTTTTATATATGTTCGATTTTTAATGTTTTTGTCGTTCATCAGTCTGGTGCCGGCAATTTTGATTATGCGTAGTTTAACCTATGTTCAGAAGGAGCCCCACCAACATGCATAAATGGTTCGGTTTGGTCCAACATGCCTGTGAGGTCGATGAACTGCGCCTTGACCAGTCGCGTCATTACGCCTGAACAAATATTATCGCCCTTCAGCCGCGAGGACGGAGTTGTTTGGCTGACTCTAGGCGGTCCGTGACGTGCTTTAAACGGCGCTGATGTTTACAGCCAGCTGTGACTCGGACGTTTCCGGTTGAACCCGAGCAGAACGTCGATAGCAGTCAGCCCTGCGAACGGGGTTTGTTCGCGCCCGGGACGCCGCCTTTACCAGCTCTGGTCACGACAGCAGCGACACCTAGGCTAACAACCGAGATGAAGTCGGACATGCATTGGGCGCCAGTCGTGCAGATAGGCTTTTTGAAGAAACTAAAGCAAAGAGCTAAACCCTGTTAATGAACGAAACCATAACACCGCGTAGTGGGTTCGCTTTCACAGGCAGCCCTCAAGACCTTATACTCATCTATGCGTATAACTCGTTCTTCCCACTTGGCGTTCTTGTATTAATGCCCGCCCGGGTGGCCGGTTGAATACCCTTCACTGGGGTGGGGGACAACTTGAACCCCACCCCTGAGATATCAGAAGCGAAGAGAGTTAAACGCATCAAGTGTACTGGGCTTGTCTAACTGTACGTGAACTCACTTCTGCCTAAATTTGAGGTTCCTAGATCATAACCTTCAGGTCAAATAATGTTAGCCAAGGTCAAAATCCAGGTTGGTGTTCAAAGTGCCTTCGGACCTTATCGTGGAACCACCGTGAGCCTAGGTACGTGCTCTAAGCAAAAATTCACTGGAGTTTATTGAAGGTTCGTGACCTTGTGTGGCCTTTTGAAGGTCATCACGAGTAAAATCATACCACACTGTTTTGATTTGTTCATTGAATAAGCGTCAAGGATAATGGCATGCAGTATGTCGATAAAAACAAAATGCTGTACAGAGTCATCTGTGAAGAGGAACCTATTCTGAGGCCTTAAGAAGTTGATGGAAGATGTATGATGTGGTCCCCTTTATCGATAGCTTCAAAATGCGTACCTGCAAATTCCCCATGCTGCAGTCGCTAGAGTAAGAAGCAGGTTGGCTTAGACCTTGGCATGAGCTTTTTTAATTGTTGTGTCGCTTAGGAAACCATCACAGGCGTGTGTGGTTTCATCCACCACTCCGCCGCTGCATCACTTTCTAGAAACTGTCTTCGCTGAATCCCTGGTCTGACTGACCTGTCGCAGGTCAGTGACCTTACAAGGTATATCTAAATTCATACACCAAACGATCCACCATTTATTTGTTTACGGACATGCAAAATTTGGTGCGGCTACCTCACGCCTTTCGGCAACTATTCCGGAAAAGCCTTCGGGAGGTCATATTGACCCCCATCCGAGCTCGTGTGCTGCGGTCTCTGTAGCATACACACGGAGACGAATTTGGCCATGCATCACCGTCTTCTTGTGAGTCTTATACACGTTGTCATATAGCTAAGCGCGCAAGATTTACATGCTTGCGCTCATGGTACTTCCGTGCTGCTTTCACGACCCTGGCATAATATTTTCGTAGTACTTTCATGGTACTTCAGTACGCGTGCGCAGTCAACGGAGGGCCTGGGGCACGGGTCTCCTCCTCAGGCCCGGATGCTTCGTTTTTCAACATAGATGGCTCCCGGCAAAAAGCAAAAAATTATTGCGGTGCTTGCCCACCGAACTTTGGGCCCTTCTCTGAAAAATCCCGATTGCACCCTTGTTTTCCTTATACTTCATACTTTCGTGGTACATTCTTGACGATTTTGTGTAACTTCGATGGTCGTCTCCTGGTATCTTCGTAGTAATCTCGTGATATCTTCGTGATGCTTTCATGGTACTTTCGTGGTACCTCCGTGATGAATCCGTAGTAGCTTCGTGATACTATCACAGCTTTCTCCGTCCGCAGTACTTCAGAAATAGTTTCGTTGTGCGGCCGCGCCGCCACGCGGAGGCGCGCCCAGCAAACCGGCGGCCGCAGCAAATCGCGCAACTCACAGGGCTGCAAGATGCTTGTTAAATCAAGTATTCTACACGTCACACGACACATGGCTACTCTGCATCACATGGCAGCAGCTGTGTGATATGGAGCCATCCGTCTTCGTGCCCCGCACTGCTACCAGCCTGATTTTGATGTCGGGCCACTTCCGCGCGGCTATTGCGGGCCGACGGAGGAGGGGGAGGGGGGTTTGGATGCGGATTTCTGGGCTTGTCATCCCCAGCTTGCTTTGGTGGGCCGGTTGAACCAACTGACAGCGTGTACATTGTTCAAGCCAGGGTTAGAAAATCGGTTTAATTCGCGGCTCATTGTTAGTGTCCGCATATGTTTCCTTTCCCATGACAGGTGGTTAAGTGTGACATACCACGGATGACAAATTGTGTACCGCATTGAAAACGCCGATAAGTTTTATGCAAATTGAATTAAATGATGTAATTTGCGTACAACGAAGATTTTATGATTATTTTGGTTGAGGACCAACTCCACGACATCCAGATTTAATACCCTGATTCGTCATTTTTCATAACACGCACTGCTTACGGGGCGAGGACTCTAAGCTAAGAAATACAAAGCTTGGAAGAGACCACCAGTGGGTTGGTTTTAATGAGATCTCGCGATTGGTAATTAGTTTGGTATTGCTGCGTCAATAAGTGATGCAGTTACATCGGGTCAACGGCCAAATGTATTCGAAAATGGAAATTGTCTGCATGCTAATATGTGCGGAACTATGCCTCGCTGCGATGTGAAATAGAAACAGGCGCCTTCCTGGTTCGATTCATAGACAGTCGTGCGTCTTTTTAAGTGTTTTTAGGGTAAATTTACGATGCATGACTAAATAAGTGCGCCTCCTCACCCGACTTGTTGCACCATCGGCTGCCACCCGTCGCCCGCCCCGGCCATAGATCGCCGTACAGAGTCCCTAAAAAACTGACGTCACTCCCAGTCAGAAATGCTAAGGACACCTTTTTGGTGTCAAAACACACGCAGTGGTTGCCCGATACGCAGCTAAAAACACGCGCAATGGATGCCCGATACGCTACTAAAAACACACGCGATGGATGCCTGATACGCTACTAAAAACAAACGCAATGGATGCCTGATACGCAGCTAAAAACACACGTAGTGGATGCCCGATACGCTACCAAAAACACACGCAATTGATGCCTAATACGCTACTAAAAACTCACGCAATGGGTGCCTGATACGCTACTAAATACACACGCAATGGATGCCTGATACGCAGCTAAAAACACGCGCAGTGAATGCCTGATACGCTACTAAAAACACACGAAATGGATGCCCGATACGCTACTAAAAACACGCGCAATGGATGTCCCATACGTTACTAAAAAATGTTGGTGCAGATATACAAGATGGTGAAATGATGCCCTCAGCAAGCCTTTCAGGGCGCGGGCGGGGACGCATTCATCCCCACCCCCATCAGGGCAAGAGTTAATCTGTGCTGATGCCTGCGCTGAGAAGATGGACCTCAGCGGTTCGGTCCGGGAAATGCACAGGCCAGCTAATGATGCTCCTCCTGAGTATAAAACGGTCGTCCAGGTGGTCGTCCAGACACCGCTGTGACTCGCAAGCCGTTGGGGGCAAGCACCGTCTCACTGCACCCATTCTGGTGCACGGTGTAGCAGCAGTGGGTGCACTGGCACCAGCACATCCGCTCCAGGACCACCCAGCAGACACGTACCTGGGTCCCGAGGGTGGATCCAGGATCGCACAGGGTTCTATGCTAATGGTACCATGGGATCGGATTCTGGGATGAGATCTTTCTGGATCCAGATACGCGTCCGTCACCAAGAACCAGGTCAGCAAGGAGTTGTAGTGCTGTGTTGACAGTTGTGGCCTCGTTGTGCGGGCTCTCGAAGGACAGGGGGTCGGCAATGTCCTGCCCGCATCAGGTGAAACCTTATAGTGCGCGCACCTTATAGAGAATGCACCTTATAGGATGTGCACTTATAGTATGCGCATCTTAGTGTGCGTACCCTACAGTGTGCGTACCTTAAAGGGCGCGTACCTCACAGAGTGCGCAACATAGAGCGCGTGCACCTCAAAGTGTGCGCAACTTGTGGTATGCGTATCTTAAAGTGCGCGCGCCACGTAGGGTACGTGCCTTATATTGCACGTTCCTTATAGTGGGTGTACCTTATATCGGGCGAGAGTGCGCGCCAAGAAGTTGCCTCGGACGTCTGAAGCGGAGTCTCATGACCCTCGTAGGATATAGCATGACCCCAGGACCGGTAGACTGATAGATGTGAAGGATATTGGAAGAAAACCAAGCTTTGTTTCATGTCTATTGTTATGCATTAGGGCTCATAAGGGCCTATTCCTTCCGAAACCAAGGAAGGGTGTCGTAGGATATAGCTTGACCGCAGGACCAGTAGACCAATAGTTGTGAAGGTGAAAATGAACCTTGTCGAAAGTGCAGAGCTCTGTCGATGGTGCCCTCGAAAAAGGCTTGCATCGGCTGCAAACAGCCGCAAAAGGCATTCCCCTAGCAGCCGTCGGCGCCGATTATATCTTGACGGACAGATATTATATCGAGCCAGGTACAAACGCTGTTGAGTATCCCGTCATCGTGCGTCATCGTTTCATGAGCAAAACATCGAATGGAGCGTCTGGAGGACCAGAGCTTCCATGGTTTTGAGAGCTCGAATTGTTAAAACTGTGCTTCTTTTGGTCCGTTAACTCCTCTTCCTCTGTACTCCTTGGGGCCTATTCTATGAGCAAGAAACTTGTTGAAAATTTGCCAACTTGTTGGAGGAATCCAGCTTTAAAGTGTTTTTTTTTATGTTTTCATTTGCGCTGTATGTTGGTCTCCGTGGTGACTTGGTGTGATTTTATTCACTTGTGAATGGACCGTGAAGTGAATGATATGTGAAGTCAAAGTTCTCTATTAGGTTTCCTTGCAAAATCGACTGACTCTCTTTCGGTCTTCCCTTCCCAACCGATCAAGAGTTCAGAATGGCGTATGACAAAATAGCGAGGGCGCTGCTATGAAGTACAGCTGAAAGCACGTCTTTGCTGGAGTGCTGACACCGTGCTTTGAGATCAAATGTATTTATATATCACGACCGCATTGGTCGCTAAATGAATTAATTCAAGTTAGCCATGCTTCTGGTTTTGTCAACATCAGACCCAGTCAAGTGTTAAGCTCCTAATGCTACCACTAAGCCAACACTGAGCTTGGCCTGCTTGGGTTACGTGACAGAAAATATCTCGTTTTTGTATTGGTTCTGGGTTTGCTAAAATTGCCAGCTTCTGCAACCAGGCATAACTATGCACGGAATCGCTCTTTTGCGTTGGTTTGGCATCCGTCATGAACATGATTCCATGCAGCCTCAGTACCGCGTTAGTCAGCTGACTAGCGTCCATGAAGTTCACACTAAAGAGTATTCGATTGCCGCATCCGGAGCGCGCCGTTGCAGCATGCGCACACGTGCCGTTGCATCATTGGCACGTGTTAGGTCGTCGGTACATGTTTGGTCGGATGCAGCGCAGCGTTCAGTGGTTCCATTTTTGCCTGCCTTGTGTATGATTGTTCATTCATTGAAAGTAAGCTACTTCTATTTACACTTTGTTTTTCGCTGAGATTTCGCGACAGGAACACACGTTGCGTCAGCGAAGGAGAAGCCACCGGCGCGGATGACAAGTCCGCGAAGGACAACATATAGCGCGATTTCTTTCAAAACTCTCTCAAGCACACCGATTACTGATCTATTACAAGCAGGCATATGGGAGCCCCACCATAACCAAATTATGAATACGATGAGGGATAATCAAAATGGATCTTGTACTCCAGTCATACGCTGCGCAGTATCAGTGCTGAAATAACGTGCACCGTTTTCTGAGGCTGCTCCCACTGAGCAGTGACCGGTCGGCCGTCCGCTACAGCGGATCAGCAGCTAACCATTATCCACTTATGTCCAGCTACCTGATTTGACAACCACACGCACGTGTTGCGGCCACAGAACACTTGTTTAAGCTGTGGTCGTTATTGCCCGCACATGTGAGCACCGATTTTAGGCGGTATAAAAGAAGGCAGTGGTGGCACAACAGCACGCCTGACAACCGTCGGACGACACCACTTCAACATGAAGCTGTTCGTTGCCGCCTGCCTGTTGGCTCTCGTGGCCTCTGTTCCCCTTGACTCCAGGGTCGAGGATGAGGACGAGCTCGAGATGCACGAGATGTGGGCACCGACCTACCAGGAGGTCCAGGCTAAGATGGGACTGGGAAGCAGCGCCTCCCTCTCCCGCTCCGGTCAGGTCTTGGACTCGGTTTTCTGGAAGAGCATCGCTCAGGACATCATCCAGACCAAGCTCAACGACAAGGTGTACCACAAGCAGGCCAAGAACGCCATCCTCTTCATCGGTGACGGCATGTCCATCCACACACTGGCCGCTGCCCGCAAGCAGAAGGGTCTGCTGCACGGCGCCGACGTGCCCGAGCACACCATGCTTTCCTGGGAGATGTTCCCCTACACCGGTCTTTCCAAGACTTACAACTGCGACCGCTGGACGGCCGACTCCGCCTCCACCGCCACCGCCTACCTGACCGGTGCCAAGGGCAACTTCCTCACGGTCGGTGTGGACTGCTCCGTCCTCATCTGGAACTGCGACGCCGTCAACGAGGGTTCCTCGCCCAAGTCGATCCTCCGCTACGGAGTGGAGGCCGGTAAGTGGGTCGGCCTGGTGTCCACCGCCCGCATCACGCACGCCTCTCCCGCCGCCACCTTCGGTCACACCGCCTACCGCACCTGGGAGTCGGACGCCGACTTCGCCGCCATGGAGTGGATGACCGGCCCCGTCCAGGACTCGTGCAAGAACGTTATGAAGGACCTGTCCACCCAGTTTGTCGAGCGTGAGGGTATTGACATCAACGTTGCCTTCGGCGGCGGCTGGGGCAAGTTCACGCCCAAGGAGGTCGAGGGTGGCGCTCGCCTGGACGGTCGCGACCTGATCCAGGAGTGGAAGGACAAGCAGGAGTCCCTGGGACGCAGCCACGCCTACATCAGCACCAAGGCTGAGCTGAACAGCTTCGACGCCGCCTCTGCCGACTACGTGCTGGGTCTGTTCAGCCGCAGCCACATGCAGTACCGCGCCTTCCAGACCGCCGACGATGTCAACCTGACCGAGATGGTGAAGAAGGCTCTGGAGATCCTGAAGCGCGGACCCAACGGCTTCGTCTTGTTCGTGGAGGGCGCCAAGATCGACCACGGACATCACTACGGCAACGCCTACACGGCCATTGACGAGACTGTGGAGCTGGAGGAGGTCGTCCAGTACGCCGTGGATCACACCGATATCGAGGACACCCTCATCGTCGTCTCCTCCGACCACGCCCACACCTTCACCATCAACGGCTACCCGGAGCGCGGCCTGGACATGTTCGGCCCGGCCTCCTTCCTGGCCGGCGGCATGCAGAAGGGTGGCCCGCCGCCCAAGCTGCCCTACTCGATCTTGCAGTACGCCAACGGTCCGGGCGGCGCTCGGACCAAGGAAGAGCTGGACGCCAAGCGCTCCGGCCTCATGCAGACCGGTCCGGACGCCGAGTGGCGCGACCCGCACTACAAGCAGGTGGCCGGCATCTACCTGCCGAAGGAGACCCACGGTGGAGATGACGTCGGCATCTTCGCGCGCGGCCCCGGCGCCCACCTGCTGCGCGGCAGTGTGGAGGAGAACTACATCCACCACGTCATCAACTGGGCCCTCTGCCAGGGCGACTACCTCACCGTCTGCGACGAGTAGTACAGCGGATACGTAGTCCGCTTGATTAAACCCATTCAGGTCAGTCGACTGTTCTTCCATGGTTGCGACGCCGTGAGCTCTTAGGCAGCTGCTTAATAAACGTGCACATGATACTGGTGACGTTTTCGCACCTTGGCGGGCCCTATGTCACCTAAATATAGCGGCATGCCTGGGAGAAACCAATCGGGGGCCGACTTGAACGTTGAAATCGTGAGCTACCAATGCCGTTTTCCACACATGCTCTCCTCTTGCGGTAATGTTAAGAAAAGCAAACAGAGAACTAAAACGCTTAGCGCTTTTACAACAATACCTAGACGACTAACGCTAGATCATGCGGTTCGAAGCCATCAAACGCCATCATAAGAACGTGGCATGATTCGTTGCGTTTTACGCCGCTGCTCAGCCAGAATGCATTGACGATTCAAGGCAAGTGCACTCATGGAGCTTGGACAACACTTGCGACAACACGGAAGCAGTTTTATTTGTCAGGACCTAGTTAATTAGGCTACACTTACGACTGGGATGGTGGGAAGACTGGTTTTCGCTTATCTATGTGCGGTAGCTGGAGTGTTGATTTGCATTGTTTTGTGAGAGCCCTGCCCTTCCCCTCCACAATGCTGAGTTCACCGCCCTAATGTTGGCTTGTCCCATTTTTCGGTAAGCCGTTCAGTGACGAGCATCATTAACGACTTGCATTATTCACATTGATAAGACAAGTGGTATTAGCCTTATTCCTCGGAGAAAAAAACAGGAGAATAGAGATATAGTTGAGTTGATACTTGATAATATGCCTTAATCGAAACAATAGCAGTAGTGAACCACTTCTGCTTCTGCGTATTAACTTCTGCTATTGTTTCGATAAACACATGTTGCCGGAATACCAACCCAACTCTGCTTTATGATCAAACACGTATGCATTTTGATTTAACGCCCGACACATTTAGCATATGTCAACAAACTATATAATTAGCAAACTTTTTACTTTTACAACGCGTACTTTGTTGTGATTAAACACGTATGCGTGTTTATTTCATGCATAACACATCTAGCATACACAGAAAAACAAGGCTGCTGCTCAGTGTTACGGGCCACTTCAAAAGCTTCATCTGTGAACATGCATTTCTTTACTGTGTGTGTCAAAGAGAAGCTTTGACATCGTAACTCGGCTTGATCTCGCCTGGCCCTGGGATAATCAAAGCTAAAAGACAGCTCGGTGGTTTCCAGCATGTCTTTGTTCCTGATTTAAGGCGATAATGTGCATCACATAAACCAGCTAGCCTCTTGCTTGGCCAGACCCGCTGACCCGCCGTTCAATGCAAACCGATTTCCCCTTCATGCAAATGCTGGTTGCACCGATTTCGATTTGATTTAGCACGATCAGCCTGTCGGCTGCGAAGATAGACCCATGTGCACCAGCTCCCACGTTGAGTTTTTGTTGCGTGACACTCCAACCACGGGCTCCGTATATTACTGCTAGACTCCATCGATACGCGTTTTGAGAGGCTTTACTGTAGCTATGGCCAGGGTTCATCAAACACTTCTGCAATGATGTGTAAACAAAGAATGCTGTTCGCGACGCACCCCGACATTAAGTCGATGTTACAAAGTCAGAAAGCTAAGGTTCAGTGCATCCTCCCTCTTATCCTCTATCTTGTTTCGCCCTGCATCCTCGCGATATCCCGCTTGTCCCGGGCATGCTGTATGCGTCAGCCACGAGAGGGCCGAGAGCCCCGTGGGAAGGGGGACACCGACCGGGTACCCAGTGCGCATGTGCGGATTAGATCTCGGTACTTGCCCCCCCCCCCCCCCCCAGGCGCATGCCAGTCTGCCCGACCGTCAATCATTTTCCTTCATCTCATAGCCCTTGAATGATCATTTCTGGTCGAAAGGGCTCTAATAAAAAACAGACAAAGGTTTAAGGAAAACAAACCCGGGATCATGTACCGTGCATTCCCACTGTTTGTTATAACGCAAAGTACGCTCAGGTGGTTTCGTGAATGGGGTGTTTAGTAGCGTTAGCACGCGTGGTATTGCAGACAGTCTCGTTATTAGAAATTCAAGCCAATACATTTGGACCGTATATTTAATGACACCAGGGAATGCAATAGAACGTGGCGCACAGCGGGACCAGGGCGTGCATTGGGACCGTGTTAGTGATGACACCAGGGCATGCAGTGAGACCGGGGCGTGCTGTGAGGCCGTGTAAGTAATGACACCAGGGCATGTAGTGAGACCGGGGCGTGCAGTGGGGCCGTGAAATGGAAATGGTACTAGGACATGCAGTGCGACCGGGGCGGCGTACAGCGGGACCGCGTGTGTAATGACACCAGGGCAAGCAGTGGAGCCGGGGTATGCAGTGAGACCGGGGCGTACCATGGAACAGTGTAACAGCTACAGTGAAGGAGAGGAGGAGCCAATCACGTGCGCCGCTCACGGGGTTTCATACAAACAGCTTACTGTCGTCTTAATGCCACGGAACTAGATACGCTTCTCGCCCCCTCCACTCCTGTTACCGGTGATCCTCCGCTTTGTGCAATTTGCTGGCGTCGTGCCACGGATCGTTGCAGCGTCCGAGAAGCTGTGGATTAGAAAGTGGTGTCATAAGCTAAAACAGGACATGCCGGCCAACATTTCAAAGTAAACACGGTTAATTGTACATGCGCGTGTTTTATGAAGTCTATGTAATCGCGTAATAAGTTTGGACAGGCTAAGGGAGCCTCTCGGAGAAGAGTGAAAGAGTGATGTCTGACAGGGACAAGGGTTGTATTCCAAGTTCCTCGCAGTTTAGCACAGTGTTCGCAGCAGGCGAAGGCAGCCGTCAGTGCGACTAGCTCCTGAAATACCCAAAAGTCAGCTGAGCAAGGGTCGGGCACCTCGGGGTGACTGGGGGTCGTGACCCGAGTCGCGCCCCAGTACCGACCGGTCCTTGCGTGAAGATTCCTTTGCATCATGCGAAAATAAAGGCTTGTGTCCCACAGCCTTTGCCTTTCAGGTCTAAGTGGCTTTAATGGATGGAGTCCGGTAGGGATCGCGGTCAGGGTCGGATGTGCGCGAGGTCCCTCCGCTACGGAGTGCTCTTCCGTATGTGGTTCAAACAGTAGTGGCGGAAATGTGTACTTAAGGCTCTCCTGGCTCCCTCCCGCCCCCATCCGGACTGTGTTGGCGGGACATGCCGTAATTGCTGTGACTTTTCACATACAGCGTGGATTGAAGTCACACTCAAGATGAGTGGGGCCTGGAACATTGTAACGATGGCGACTGACGACTCGGTAAGCGACAGGGATGTTGCCGACCGCGCAAGGCGTGAGCTGCACCAGTCTTCTACCGTCAGATGCCGTGGAGGGAAATGTAGAACAACGCGTAGCGCAGTACGATCCGAAACAAGACAGAAGCGTCGGCGAGTCCTGCGGTCAAGCTCGACCCCGCCCGGGACGGAGGCCGGTCGGCCGTGTGACCTTGACTAGGGGTCACGGTCGGCTGGGGCGAGTATGGCCAGGCCGAACGCTGACCTTCACCCGGCCCCGCCCTGGCGCGACGGTCAGCTGACCGGAGCTGCCGACTAGGATGGTCCGGAAAATGTGTCTCAACACCCTCTGTGTTCCCGAGAACTGATGCAGCAGATCACAGAATAAATATGTGAGATGCCTCGCAACGGGTTAATCATTACCATTAGAATTGAAGTGAAGGATATGATCCAAGCCAAAATGGCACAGTTCGCGAAAAGTGATAACATGGGGGTGAAATTAGCAGTGAAATTTGCAACGCACTCCATGCAACAGCGAATCCAGAGTATCGAAGAGCGTGTGAAATCAAAATGATGGAACTGCGACCGAGTCCGTGACGCGGTTGCGGGAGTTCACGGCCGCCTTAACAGCATGATAAACCATCTTGACGATACGATGCTGAGTTCCAGTTGCAGACATCCTGGCTGGCTGGCTGGCTGGATCCTAGCTGGGTCAGCCGCCCCGTTACCAAGCACATCTGAGAAGGACGAAACAGACAGAGACAAGCCAGAATACGTACCATCTATTGCTGTGCAGGTCATCAGACGGTGTATTCCCAACGTTCGCATCGACAAGCAAGACGTTGTGCCCAGCTTCCGAACCTGAAAAATCCGCAAGATTGCCGTCAAGTGCACAGCACATGGAGCAGGCACCGTCTATGACGACATCCACCATGGCCGCTTTGTGCTGGAGCTTGAGAGAGGTCCGGAGAAGCCACGCTTTGGCGGAGGATCTCTCACCATCGGGAGACAGATCTACCGGCAGATCTACAGATCTACAGCAGGAGCTGCTGAATGCGGAGAGGAGGGGCCATCCACTCGGTGTACACCAGCGCTGGCATGGTGTGCTTCCGTCCGACGACTCACGACGTAGCCGTCAAGATGTACAATCCACGTAAGCCACGTGGCTACGCAGATGCAGCATCGTCACAGTGCTAGACCGGTGTGTCCTCTTGCGTACTGTACTGTGCAGCCCAATAGAACTCGCGTCAAAACTAGATGCAGCAATGGTAATAGCCTTACTCTTCGGACAAAGGCCAAGGGAATGAAGACATAGATGCGTTCATTGTATGGGGGGAAGATAGGTCTTTTTTGCAGCAGCTAGAGGACTGACGATATTTTGGCAACGTTAATGAACAATGCTAGAGGAGTGACAAATACGACATAGCTCCTGGTTTTTCTCGACGGGATAAGACAATTACTGCTGTTTTACCTATGTGTATAAAGTACGTCGCAGATGTACTTAACAACCCACGTTGAGACAAGATGCCGATCTAAAAAGCTGGGTGGGGTGGAAGAGGGTCAAGCAATTTGAGGGTAGATGAGTCTCGCTTACGTAGCTTGTATTTTGTGTTTTGCCCAAGTTGGTTGCGGCGAGTTTCTTCGCATCGAAGCGTTTAAGGGCATCGGTCTAACTGCTGCCTCAGAGGCTGCCGTGTCAATTTTGCGAGTGCAGTGTGATTGACTGGTTTGCCTCAGTATGTGCGGCGGTTGTGGATCTGAGAGGGACGGGTGGGGGCGGCGGTGGCCCTTCGGCCTGCCCCGCCTCCCGCTGACGCCGCGCCGCGGCCACCGCCGTCGACTGTGACAGGGGTCGGCGTGCCGCCAGCTGTCTGCGCTGCGGCCGGACTGTGCGGCGTAACGCAGGACCGGCACCCGGCGGGCCGCGCTGCTGCCGGCGCTCGAGTGCGGCGCTTGGTGCAGCTGGGCGCCGCCGCGCGCCGCTGGCGCCATCTGCGGACCGTGCTGCGAGGATCCGGGCGGATGCGAGTGGCCGTGCGTGAGGAGCGCGAGCCGCTGCCTCAGCTGGCTGTCTGGAACTACCCAATGCTGCTCGCTACGTTCCATTTATCTAGGCGCATTAGTGGTCTACCGAGTGCATTGGTGTTTACGTGTCTCCATGAGTGTTGCCGAGTCAGTTGAGAGAGTTAGTAGTAATTCAGAGATCCGTATGAGGTCACACGGTTTGGTATTCACTGTAGATCAGTAAGATGCGGATTTGTTCCGTGAATGCACGTCGCCTTGGGGCTTCGAAGAAACGCTAGGCCTTCTACGTCTTATGAGACAGCGACGCTCAAACGTTATTTTGGCGCTGTTCACCAACAATACTAAACGGGTGACAAATATGACAATTAAGGTAAATGCTCAGTTTAGCAGCACATTGATTGACAAGGGAGGAAGTTAAATCATCACATGCGCAAACATTAATCAGAGTTTTGAAAGGATCATGGCCAGCATATATTCACTCGAGATCGAACCACTCCGGATTGCTTCCAACCTTACGTAAGCTGCTACATCAGTGCTTTATCTCCATTCTCCTGGTTTTTCTCCGAGGAATAAGCCTATTACTACTGTCTCATCCATGTATTTCCCAACCCACTGAAGATCATTTCGACCAGATGGAAAGGGATATTTCAGTTGTGGTGGGTGGGGATCGGAACTTTGTCCTTGGTTATCACCAGGATACATACAACTATGCGCGGCAAAATAACGCAAGAGCCCAGCGCAGAGTGATTGATATGATTCAAAGTCATCGCCAACTTGACGTATTTAGAGAATGATATCCGACAGTAAGAAGATAAACATTGATGGTGAAGATCTCGTTAATTAAACAAGCTAAACTGGACTTATTTCTGGGATCAGCTGCCTTAAAAGTCGTGATTACTGGTTGCGGTATTAAACAAGGTTACAAAACTGACCATTCAATCATAAGTCTCGATGTTGGAACTGCCGGCCTGGCGAGAGGTTGAGGTTGATTCAAAGTGGAGGTGTCACTTTTAAAGGATAGATAGTACATTGAGGGGGCAAAGACAATAGTTAGAGAGGTTTTGATACGGCACGCAGCACCAGCATACGAGATGGTTTCTTAAAGACTTCAGTTGTAACTGGTCGCTTGCAGAGTTCAAAAACTAGACGAACAAGACCAATACATGATGGTATCCATCTAGTTTTTGCCCAGCAGTTAGCAAAAACTCGCTACAGAATGATTTCCGACGAGACATATATTCAATCGTCGATCCTGCGCCCGTGCTTGCCTCTTCATAGGCACCGCAGTGGCTGTCCCCCGGGTCTATGCCCCACAGTTGACTTGTCTCGCGCCTCCAAGAACGCTCTCAGGTCTATACCCTACAGCCGACTCGTTCCCATCCCTCAGAACCGTCTCTGAACTCACGAGCATCCGCGATGACGACTACGGCGATGACTTCCCCAGAATTCTGCTGGCCACGCGTCACGCCTGCACATCCGTGCCGCCATCCTGGTGCCGACGGCGGCGCTGTCGCTTGTGGTTAGCTTAGCCTGCAGCATCGGCACGGCCCTCGCCGGGGATTAATCGGGAGCACTGCCCCCACACGCTGCTGCAGCCCGCTCACGCGCCAGCCCGGTGCCGCACCGAGAGCGCCGCTGGTGATGTCACGCTGCATCCCTCCCTGACGTCGACGCCGGATTCGGGGCCCGAGCGTGGGTGGGTGCCGGTGATGGGAGGGGAGGGGGGGATGGGGGGGGGGGGGACAGCCGGTTTGTCGGGCGCAAACTCGTCACGGGACGGGCATGGTTTGTTGTGCGGACAAGGGGCGGAAGCCGATTTGCTGTGTAAACAAATGGGACCCAGCTTGTGTGAGCCGTGGTGGGACCGGTCTGCCATGTAAACAGGTGGGACCCAGCTTGTTCGCACGGTGATGGGGCCAGCATGCTGTGCAAAGCAAACACTGCAGCCCACTGGACGTGTGCGTAGGACACTAGCATCTTCGTGAGCGGGCAGGGGCTTGCTTGTCGTATGAGCCGGGGCCGCCAGTCGGTTTGTTGTATGCACGGCGTCGGTGGCTGATTCGCCGAGCGAACAGCGGGCAGAAGTCAGTTCACCAGTCACGCCGACGGCACCGCCTGAATCGCTCTCCGCACAGCGCCGGCGTCTCTGAAACCGCGAGGGCTCCGACACCGCCCCCAAGGGGCCTAATCGCGGCTCATCCCGCGCCCGGAGAACCGGTCCCGGCGCGTGACGTCACGTCCAGGACACCGGGAAACCCTGGTCAGGCGCGGTGTACTTAGCGGCGGCGCGGCGCAGCGGCTCCTCAGTCTCCTCGCACCACTACCGCCGCCATCATGCTCCGTGCCTGTCTGCTGCTGGTGCTGCTGGGCTGGGCTTCGGCCCAGACGGTCGAGCTGGTCAGCCGCGAGTGCCTCGGCTGCATGTGCGAAGCCTCCTCCAACTGCGATGTTGGCTTTGGCTGCGTGGGCGACCTCTGCGGCCCGTTCAAGATCACCAGGGGCTATTTCCTCGACTCGGAGCTGCACAAGGAGCCGGCATTCGCGTTCCAGACGTACGAGTCCTGCACGCGCGACCCCTTCTGCTCCGCGGCCGTCATCCGCAAGTACATGGCCAAGTATCCGCGCGATTGCAACAAGGACGGTCGCCGCACTTGCACCGACTTCGCCATGCTGCACCAGACGGGGCCCGGCGGCTGCGACGCCAACCGTCTGGCCTCCCGGCAGACGGCCTACTGGAGGAAGCTGACCAGCTGCCTCGCCCTCTACCCCGGCGCGTGAGGGCGCCGCGGGCGGCGGCCGCGGCGGGCTGGGCGCGTGAGTTGTGGTGGGGTGAGGTGCGGAGGTGATCGGAGCTGAGAGGTCGGGTCGCGGCGCGGTGACGCCTCGGTCGGGCCGCTCTGTGACCGATATCTGGTTTGTGAACTGGACGATAGTTGTGCACGCTGCTGGATGGCTTCGCTGTCATGTAGGCTGCGACAGCCGTCCGCTTTGATTGGGATTAGTCACGCTCATGAACCTAGATCGGGGGACAGCAGTGTGGAAGCCTGACAGGAGTCTGGAACGCGTCAGCGGCAGAGTGTTCTGTCGGTTTGCCTGACGTATCTCTGCGTTGGAGACACGGGTGGAGCCTCGTCGCCCAGACGCCCTCGTCGAGGGCTTCTGGCCGTTGTCCTAGTGTTGGTTCGGTCCCCAACCCTGCCGCGGTAACCAATGTCGACTGTGATCAGATTTTTACAGCGTCACGCAGCGTGTGCGTCTCGTTCCAAATTGGTGTAGATGCAATACACTGAGTGCGAAGCTCCAACAAGTGCATACTGTTCGCAACGAACCACATATCAGAAACACATCTCGCCTTGGTAGACGATGACTTTATATTTGGAGACTGGTTGCGATTTTACAAGAGAGGAGTCTCAAGCGCAGGAACTTTCAGCCGTGCGCTGTGCGTACTTTTGATGTCATACGTGCTGAAGCGTGCTGTCAGCCACGTGCTAAACTGTCTTGGAAACGGATGGATCCAGGATTATGTGAAGCATTTCTTCCTATTCTAGGGGATGTACCGCAATGTGGATGGTAGACGAGAGTTTTCATGGGTGCAGTATAATTTTCCTACTGACTGACCCAGATTTTCTGGGTCATTGCCAGGATCCTATCACCAGAACCGCAAATATCATTCATGAAAGTCCTTAGGGGCATGTGTCTTCTTAAACCCTTCCGTATATACACCTTTGTAAAGAATGCACACGATCTTGGTGTTATAAGCAGAGGAAGAGGAAGGAACAAGGATTTCAGGCCAAGGAAGAGGCGCATTGAGAATGAGGGAAACGGTGAGGTAGAGGTATAAAGATGAGAAAGAAAGAGATAAAGCAAAAGGGAGAAAGCAACAAAAAGAGGACGCGGCGGCGTGAACAGGAGAGCGGAAGAGGGAGGAATCGAGTAAGAGAGAGCGGAAGAGATCAACAAGGAGAGAGGAGATAGGGTGTGGGGACCCAGGTGTTGGTTGATACTCTCAGGGCAACAGACAAGCCCCAGCAGCCTGCTCACAAGCGCAAGTTTCAACCGTATGTAATCCCAGCGGCTCTCGGCGGCCATGATCCAGCCGTATCCGGCCTGCCGCTGTCGCAGCACCCGCTCGATCCCGGCACCGCATCAGAGGCGCGGCATCGCATCACGCGCAGCTCGGGGGTGTCTACCGTGGCGCTCACTGCATGCACCTACGGCGAGACCGCCACCAAACAGCGAGGCATCCATTGAGATGTTTTCGGAACGTGTACGTGACCAAAACTATCAAAGCTTTAATGCCTTGCATGCATGCAGCACCTTAAACACTTCAAGGACATGGGCTTGCCGGGTACTGGGCGGCGCAAGCTCGCCGCGGAGCACTCTGTGCACCCAGTGGAAGGGATCTGTTGACGAGTTTGGTTAGAGGACAATGTCAAACCACTGTCGCCTGGACAGCAGCCAGGTGTGTCCGTGATCATGGTGTTTAGAACATGAGCTCGCGCCAACGATCACCATAACTTGACGGTCATAAGACGCGACTAGGCACTGCTGGTCGTGGCATGTGCCTTAGCGCTAATATGATTACTGACGTACTGCCGGATGCACATTTTTGCGCCAAGTTCTGGTTATGCAGGCTTACGGCAGAGTCCAACTGTCTTTGTGGGATTACCTCGAGACTTAGTGTTCTGTTGTTGCATTTCAAGTCATAGGAAGCAATAAGCTTTGAGAGCCACGAATTAATGCATTAAAGCACGACAGAAAACACATGTTGGACTGATGTCAGCATTCAGTCAAACAGTTCGGTGCAGATTACTGAAGATGTGCTTTCTGCCACGTGCCAGGCAAACATTTTTCCTCGTTTCTTTTTTAGTTCGCGTGCAAGCACATCACTGCCACGACCTCCTGGCAAGGACAAAGTAAACACCGAATGTTTGGTGGTCGACAAGCTTTGGTATGGGTTTTCTTCATGCGGCCTCACAGAAGCCATAACACATGTATTTAGACTTTGAGACAGCTTCCCCGTCCCACCATGCCTGTTTCCCTCTTCCAATGCGGGTGTTCAAACGCCCGCCGGATTACATAAGACCGATGTATACCAACCAAGGAGCGACACGGGAAGACCACTCTGTAGGCGATCGCTATCTAGATTCGATGAGCAACACGCAGATAGTTGCCGCATGCAAAAAAGCGTATTCGCAGGCTCAAGTATACTATTTTCATTTGTCCTTAGATTCCAAAAAAAGATGTTAGATCTCAAATGATTTCTGAGCAAACTGGTAATAATAAGATTCTGCATTCTTGGAGGTCATTTAACAACGTGTTGGAGAGGATCCAATATTTTGGAGGGTCTTCACAAATGTCGGAAAGGGATCTTGCGTTCGACAAGATTCTTTTTCGATCTCATCAACCTCTCAATGGATCCAGATTCAGAGCTCATGGTTCCAGGCTAGGACCGTTTCTGATTAGAAGCCAGCAATTACGTCCGCAGGCAGTGACATTGTGAACAAAATACGTTGGCTTGTAATAGGCTTGCAAATTCATAATGCCACACCCAGCATATTAGAAAGAGCTCGGGCAGTACTGACTTTTACTTCCGCGCATAAACATGGAATCTATGAACACTGTGGCGGGGAATGCGTTACGTCACCTTAGTTCCCCACCATTATTAACAAGTTTCACCTCTGCTCACGCCCATACTTTTTCTCGCAGGAGTAGTAGGTACCAGGCGGGTACAGAATGGAGGGGGGGGGGGCAATTAAATCGAAATGACTAAGTTTTGAGGGTACACGTATTTGGACGTGTCGACAGTCACGGAACGAGTTGCGTGAGTGAAAACGTTGTGTAATTATATAAGATAACAGTCATTTTAGTAAGATAGGTGAAACAAATGCGACTAATCGGACACCTAACGGTAGGCAATGAACTTGGTTTGTGTCGGGTTCATAACGCTGCTAAGCGCCATTTTTGCCTATATGTCATTTTGCTGGGCATCGGGGATGTGTTTCCCTATTCGGTTGGAAAAGCCCCAAGCCCGTTTCCCAAGCTATGAAGAGAAAGAGGTTAGAGTCCGCGAAGAAATCCGATTTTCGTATTTCGATGGGGGGTTTAGCTATGCATGTCCTGCCCCGGCCCCCGTAACTCACTTCGCGAATCCGTGCTGGGCATAACATTTACTTTGCAGGCGACAAAAACTTATATTATGCCAATGCGAAATGCCTTACCATTTGGTGGCGGTTATCAGGCATTTCTATTCTATTTCTTCAGTAAGGTTAACACTTCAATGCAGTGGCCATTCCACATCCATTCCATGCATGCAAGACGAAGGAAAAAACGTTCGGCTGCATAACGGCGCGCATTCTTTTGCATTCCCGAAGTCGTAATGATGATGTAAAACGGCGACGGTGTGTGGGCACGAGGAAACCGCATACGCTACTGGAGGAAGGCGCTTCCATGCGGTGGCGACTCCGGGGGGGGGGGGGGGGGGGCGACTGCGGCTGGATAGCGATCAGTCCAGATCCCATCAGGCATGTCCAGTCCAGTCATCAGTCCAGGCACCACCACGAATGTCTAGTGAGCAGGCACTGCTCCTAGCCACTCAGGCACGATACCAGGATACCCAGCGCGAGTTCTAAAAAGCGCACGTAGGGCACAGGGATGTGTTGATGTGCATGTTTGAACGGTCATGCCTTGTCGCTGCAACTTCCAACGTAACGTCTCCAGCACGGGTGTGATGTGGTCGCTGCGGTCGCTAGTCCGACCGCAGCGTTGATCACCCTCTGCATTCTGCCGAGCTGGCCGACGGTCGCGCCCTCTCAGACAGGTGAACAGTGCCGGATGTGGGAAAATACGGGAATTTGGTTGAGGAGCTGCAGGACGCCGTGACTAAACGCTATCGAAGTCTAAGCAATGATGTCAGGATTGCACTGGAACGAGCGAATAACAGGAGCGACGTGGCCGTCTCATGCCAGAGTTAGACGTTGGTCGAACAGTAACCCCAGTGACGTCACTGTGGCCGAGAGGTATGTGACTGTGCCGAAAATGCTAATATGAGTGTTGGTTTTTTTGACTGATTTGACGGATCGCTGTCTGAGTGAATGTCATTCCAGGATTCGTTCACAGGCCATTTTCATTGGGATTATGCTTGAAGGCACGGTATGCGCTCATCGATGCTGGATTAATACTGGATAAACGAATGACGCTGGATCCCTTCCCCATGTTGCAGGAGCCTGAGGAGGCCGTCGATAAAGATAGAAAAGATCATGACGCCAATGCGAAATCATTTTATTGAGCGGTGGCAGCTAGATGAGGTTGTTAATACACAATTAACTTCTTGTCCTCGACAGCCGATATATCTCCAAAACCACTCTGATTCTACTACACCACACCAATCTAGGGCGTTTAGGAAGGTTCCGTGGGGTGCGCTTTCAATTTTTCCACGATGTCAATCAAACGCACACATACACACGTACATACCCTTTGTTTAGGAAACACGGATGGTCAATTCTGGCATCCCAGTAAGCACGGACAAACAATGCACAACTCATCCACACAGACAATATTTACACGTAATACCGGCTAACGCAGGTGAAATGAGGCCCACACAGACAGTCGAGTAAATACGAAAATGCGCTCTATTCACACGTACCATAGGAAGCGGTTTACCGTTAGTACGTTCTGATGCATCTGGATCGGTCCCTGCCGCGTGATCGTTTGCAGCTCCTGGTTCGGGGTGTGGTTTAGTGCCTCCACGCATCGGCGCTGACACACGTTCAGAGATCCAAAGTGTTTCACAAAAAGTTGGGAGTGGCACAGCGTATGCAGGTTGTTGTGTTACTCGCCCAACGCCAAGGACTTGCAAATTCTACACGGGGAAGGGCGCACCAAAGGCGCTGAGCTGCCCTACGTCAGGAAAGTTGCAATCAATCAGGTCACACATCTTCACAACTCTGACCAGCATTTCCAAAACGAGGGCCAGCTCTTGATGGAGACGTGAGAGTGTGCAGAGCGCCGGCCTCTTCTGAAATATATTAGCGCGACCGTTTCTCTCTCTCTCTCTCTCTCTCTCTCTCGGTCTCTCGTCTCTCTCTCTCTCTCCTCCTCTCTCTCTCGTCTCTTCTATCCTCTCCATCTCTCTCTCTCTCTCCTCCTCTCTCTCTCTCTCTCTCTCTCTTCCATCTCTCTCTCTCATCTCTCTCTCTCATCTCCTCTCT
>NW_023596448.1:19015710-19042933 GCF_011947565.3 Pollicipes pollicipes | reverse complement strand
GAGGAGGAGAGATGAGAGAGAGAGAGAGAGAGAGAGAGAGAGAGAGAAGAGACGGTATATTTTAAAAAACACCGCTTCCAGTACCAATTCATATAGCACGCAGATCAGCATTGCACGTAAGCATAGGGCAACCTTTTAACATTCATTGAACGCCTTTACAAATGCAGTAGCGAGTGTGATGGAGGGCTCCCCCATCAACCACATAGATCCAATGATATCTAGATTTATAAGAGCTGTGACATATGGCACGCTTGATTTTCGTAGCCTTGTACCGCAGCAAAATGTCTGCAACGTGTCACCATATCGAGTGTTCCTTAACGAGATCACCTATCTGGTTGGTTGCAGCATGTCTCTACGCTCTAGAGATATTAGGATTTGTTGTCCAAACCGTAAGCACAGCGTCTCCCTCTTTCCTGCAAGGGTTTCCATTTTTAAAATCTGTAGAAGTCGTTGCTAACTCTTGTCATACGCGGCAATGATTTGAGTGCGCGGCTGTGAATGGCCCACCTCACCTAGCGTCGGTCCATTGATGTCTTTTAAAGGGATGTTTGGAAAGCCTCGGAGCAGCTTGCGCCATCACTGAAAACTCTGGCAGATGACTAACATGGGTACAAAAATTTAAAGGGATACAGGTCATATGCATCATACAATTTACGTGCAGATTTGGGAAATATGGAATGATTACCCAAGCTCGAGAGTGAGTTCTACGGGTCCTTGCATGACTAAATCCAGAGACACGCACCACACACATGGCAGGAGATTCTACACACAGCCACGCACAACGCACGTGGCAGGGGATGCTACATACAGCCACGCATCACGCACATGGTAGGACATGTTACACATATCCACGCACCACGCACATGGCAGGAGATGCTACACATAGCCACGCCATTAAAACGCTGTGATATCTGATAAGGGTATGGGTAATGTATGAACCTTCAGGGCATTGACCGCGACGAAATGAAGACCATTTGACCCACCACGGACCACATATAAAGCGAAATTTAAGCTAGCTCGCACTGTTGCTGACTTGAAGTTCCGAGCAAAGGGTTTGGGCCTGGTAAATAATTACAAGATAAACGCATATCAGCAACAACATTATTACCTTATCCTTTGCTTATGTGTAACGAATTCGATTGGAATATAGAGGAGTCAAAATATGTGGATACGTGATACCTATTTATTTAGGATGCAGACAGTGATTCAGGTTTTCAGGTGCACAAATTGAGTGGGTATAGCAGTGTGGGGATGCTTGCTTGTTCTTTGAATGGGAAAACAATTTTTGTGTTCTTAACCCGAAATTTTTTTAGCAGTTTTTCAGAAACGTTATGTGCAGCGATGCAGCGATGTTTGGTGGTAGACAGCTGAGCGTGATTCAGTTGAAGTAGCTTCCTTAGTTTGCACTTGATATCAAGCTTGTTATAATCTTGGTTGAGAGGCTGGGGAAAACAGAATCCATAATTTTTGCATGTAGTCGATCTTTCGTGTTCTCAGATAGGATCCCTGACTGCAAAATGTCACGTTAAGCTATGATCATATCCTAGTTTCCCCAGATTGAACTGCGATGCCACCCAGTTTGACTAAATGAGATTGCCGCAATCTCATGTAGTAACAGTGGCGAGATCATCATCAATCGCACCTGCGTTGCATTAAGAAAAACCTGTTAGTAATTTAATATTTCAGCCACCTCTGTCAGACTTGCTTCTATGGCTTTCCAAAACACCTATGTTTGTGTCTGGCTGGTATCAATATGTCAGTGAAAAGCGATCATAGAAAACTGCGAAAAGTTTAATGAGTTTTTTACTTTGCGTCGCTTGTTTTCAGTATTGCAGCTGATATTTTTGTCCATCTAGACAGACTTTCCGAGTCAACTCACGTCCGGCCAGGGGTGGGGAAAGTTGACTGCCACTCTGCGCTTTTTTTAGGACAGGTCAAAAGTGAGCACTTACAGTAGTACGAACTTTTCAGTACCCGTTTATCTATCGATTTGGCATCCTTGGTGCAAATTTGAAGTTTAAACTTACCAAGATCAGTGACTTAGGTCAGGGCAAACAGGTCAGCATTGAAAAACCTTGACCACTCATAGGACTTTTTGAACCGTTTGTCGTTACTTAAGCTTAATGTAATAATAGGGCATGATGACACCTACAGCTTGTTTATTCCACATTTGTCAGAAAATGTGAAGTTGTTGGCCAGAAGTCAGATTAGTTCTCACTACTTTTGGTAACTAATGCAGATTTTTACGCAATTTTGTTTAGATTTGGTGTTTATGTGTCGGGAAAAGAGTGCTAACTCACATGCACAACCATCATATGGCCACAGATCACATGATCTTGGTTCAGGTCATGGCCTATCGCTATGGGTATCTTTTGCAAAACGCATGCTGACCTTAATGTAGGCACTTTTATTGGATAATTTTGCACGTAGAATTTGACCACTCAAATGAAAACATGATGTGATATCATTCTTATACATAATGAGATCACAATAGGTCATGTGAGAACATACAAGGTCATATGAGGCCATCCAACGTCAATGACCTATATTGCCGGTACTGTAGAGGCGAGATGAACGGGCGTGGAACGCGTCACCACCTCCTTGTCGTGCTTGTGGATCCGATGACGTCAAATTTCATGTACCAACGTACCTGTTCTCAGGTTGTTACAAATGCACTGTCGAGCGTCGAATGGACTGCTCATAATGTAGACAACAGCTATGCGATTTTGAGGAGCTTTAGATGTACAATGCACTATTTCTGACTGAAAGCATTATATTGGTCACTCAGGCCCGGTCAACACATTATTTTTGCATTTGGATACCTAATGAACTTGACCTGAGTTAAGTTCAGATGACCTCCACATCACTCTAAAATGGTATTCTTGTGTCTTGAGTACTTTTATTTCACAGCTGAATCTAGCAAAGGAAACTTAGCCGGAAGTATTTTGTGAAGAAAAGTACCGTTCTTGTACGGTACTCTTACAGCAAATTTGAACGGTGACCTGATCTGACCTGATCAGTGAGGGGGAATAAAAATGGTTGGAGTTGGATTCCCAACAGTCTTAATGCTTATTTCCGTATTTTCAACATCCATCTTGACGTGTTAACATAGTTTTTAACTGCATCTGTCGGAATGGCCGGTTTTGACATTTCATGACCTCCGTTGACCTCATATTTGACTAAAGGTAGAATATTTGGCGCGCATTCTTCATGATTTGACGAGACCTTTAAACGGCATCTTTTTTCTCGTGCGGCGTCTGGAAGTGTGACATCCCAGGGGGGAAATCGACTCCCCCGGCCGGGCCCGGTTATCTCAGACCCTCGGCTGGGCCCTGTTGTCTCATACCCTCGGCTGGGCCGTGTTGTCTCAGACCCTCGGCCGGACCCTGTTGTCTCAGACCCTCGGCCAGGCGCGGGATACCATCCCCATTCCGGATCTCGAGACTCCGCTGGCTTTTTCTGTTTCATGGGGGTTTCAAGCCGTTCCATCCGTACCAGCTAGGAAATCTGACAATCTGCCCTGGTTCTGATCCAGTTTGGTAGAAATGTTAACTTTGGCCCATGCCGATCAGTGGATCAATCCAGAGCCCGTGAAATTATCAAATGTTTTCTCATCATCTCATCATCATCATCTCATCTCATCAAATGTTTTCTCATCCTTTGCATTACACAAAGTGTCCACAAATTTCCCAATTGAAATATTACGTAATTCAGATTGTCTAATGTAACGTCATTTTTGTATTACAGAACGATAAAACGAAGCGGTTGAAATGTCTTGACTTAAATCTCAGCATCAACGTAACTATATATGATTTCACAAAGCAGCGAAAAGCTTACGCTGGTGTTTTGGTCACGTGCTCACATGCTCACACGGTCCTCACTGCGAAATGGAAGCGAGCGTTGAGACCGGACAAGTCCGCTGGGTCAAGATTTCAACAGCATATCTCCTGCATCAGCATGACAACGTGTCCTCGATTAGGATTGCACCAGTTGTGCACTGCTGAAAAACCAGTTGTGCGCTGCCAAAATCGTCCTGCTGGCTTCGGTCAGCTGTCAGGTATCTTTGAAAAGGAACACATTTTGTTTGACTACGATACGTAACAACAAGCAACAGATGTAACATGCAGGCCCACGCATCTTTGATGTCTCACCAGCTTACTCTCAACACCGTAAGCACCTGCTGCACGCACACAAGTGGGCCCTGATGTTGACAAATGTCGCCATGGCAGCACGTCGTGCCGGGAGTGACGTCACTATTTGATCGAGCCGATGCTGTGACGTCACAAGGCCCGCCGTTGGCCGGCCGGCCGGCCGCCGACAGTCGCCTCTCACCTAGAACCGGGGTGGCAGGCGCGCGAGGAGGCGTCCGGGCTGGCACCGTCAGGTAGGCGACTCCGCGACCGCGCATGCGCACGACCTGGTCTGCCACGACTCCGAGCAGGCGAGGGGCGTGGACCGCTGGCCCGGGGGCCTCAGCTCAGGTTTGCTGCTGACATTGCCATCATGGTCCGTTAGTGCGATATTCCTTTACGTGACGAAGCTCTTTCTGTTGGCAGCATAATGACGAAATCGTTTGGAGAAAATGCACCGCGCGAAGTGATTTTGGTTTTATCTTTTCCGTTGTTCCGTTACAATTACAAGTCCGCTTCCTTGTTACAATCAGGTCTGTTGCTCTTTACTCTGTCCCTCTGTGGCTTTTAGTTTTAGGGCGAAGATGTAGAGGAATCATGACATCGACGAAAAAAGCATGCTATTTTTCATTTTTTCTATATGTTCATAGCTAGTTGTGGCTAATTTTGACGTATATGTCAAGGAGCTGAACTGCAGGAAAGCGATCTTGGCTATGTAAAAGCACACCAAACACCAGATTTTCAGGCTCTTTCTGGCCATCTACTGCCTGATGCTGTCCGCGTCCTTGTGTACCAAATCTTCATCGCATAAGCGAAATGAGACGCCCATATCAACGAAACGCCTAGGACTTTGTATCCGAGGCATATTCCCCGCGTGCATAAATTTGGGCGAAGGCGTGCAGCTGATTAGCGAAGATTGGACGCAAAATGACCTTCGCTCAAAACACCCCAAAACCCAAATAACTGAGGCCAATATGTGCCAGTCTGTCTGTCGCAGAGCCAATGACTCGAATGTACGTGTCGGTTTTGTTTACTGAGTGGCGAAAGCAGCTCACAACGTTAAGTACCAATCGATGAGCGAAACCCAGTATTAAAGAAAACTTGCTTCATTACAACACCAACAGAGACATGCGAGAAAACCGGACGTTTCCCGGGCAGCCTTCCGCTGTCATCGCCATTTGGGATTGCACAGCGAGCGTAGAGCAGGAGTCATTCAGTTTGAGGTGGTGTGCAATCACGTGGGCTACGCGCAGATGACGGACAGAGATCGGGACACAGGGCGTGGCACGGAGCAATACAGGCAAACGTCGAGCTTGTCCGGAGCAGGTGGTGTATCAGCATCGCTGTGCACGCTTCATGTCACAGTAGCACGGTACAGCAAGTCCAAGCACGCATTGCACAAATGACGGAGTTACTCTTATCATTCATTAGTCGTGATAGGAAAAACGCATTTGCAAAATAGCCATAACGCTAAAAGGCACGTGCGAAATGTTTAAAGCAAGAAATAAGTAAGTACGCGCTTGCGTTGACGTTTTAAAATGTCGGATGAAGCTCTCAACAGTGCAACCAAATACGCACCTTACTGTATTGATGCAAAACACAGCGTACAATAAAAGAGGAAAATATGCCTTAAAGTTGGAAAAAGCGCATCTGCAAACGCAAGATTATATTCCGCATCACTTCAGTGATGTACTGTGAATCTTCGTGCGGTAATCAGTCACCAATCATCAACGTGGTTGGCGCTTATGCACCTGCCTGTAGCCAATTATAGAACAGAGGTTGGAGAGAAGTCATGAGTCAAAATTATGAGTCCACAACAATAGATAAACGCGATATAGATGTCTTTTGAGACGTATTTTGAGTAAAAGATTGCATTCAAAACCCTCAAGCGATCTCACACACAGCTAATACATTGGTTTCACTGTCCTGTTGCAATGGAGCAATCAGCCGGGTGGGATGCCGCTAGATGTCTGCGCACTGTTAACGCCTCTCGGACGCCACCGCACATCACTACCGTCCACAGTGTGATGGTCGTCCAGCGCATCATATCGAGGAGGTTGCAAAAAGGCCCGGTCAAGCCAAAGCTTTCGGACTAAGCAGAGCTACGATGCAACGTTGACTGGTTAACTGTCAAGGTTCCAAGAAATGTATCCCTTTGGCCGCTGGTATCTTGCGTCCGCCCGCAGCGTTAACGCGGCGCGCGTCGCGATACAACCCGCACTGCCTTCTCCACTCACTGCGCCGGTCCCAGAGGCTCGAAGCTCTCCAATATGCCCCCCCCCCCCCCCTCCCAGGACGTGCTGCGGTCGACGGTCACGTGCAAGCTTCGCGGCACGTCGAGTAGAAGAGAGTTTCCCACGACCCGCAGCCCCTGTGCGGGAAAATGTTCGCTGGCGGAGGTCTTGCCCTTGCCCGTCTCCTGATCTATGCCTCTACTTGATCCTATAGCCCTGGAAGGATAGTCACTAGCTGCAAAAACGAAACTAAACCAGACCAAAACATCATGTAACACAGCGCCTTTGGCAAAAGCATGCCAGGGTCTCGTCCGAAACCCAACCCCAAGCCCGATTTCAAGTGTTGTGGTGTTTATATTCGAGTTCCGAATCTCTCTAAACGCATGACATGAGTCCAAGTCCGAGTTCAACCATCCTTAGATCTGAATCTGATTCAGAAATCGGAGGGAAAAGTCCGAAGAGTCCTTAGCGAGTGAGTCCCAGCCTTTGTCCGGGTATGCAAGTCTCAAGCCTGAGTCCCATCAGCTTGGTACTGGATCACACATGGCGAAAATAGTTTGATGTTGGACTGCCACATATCGTCCAAAGACCGTTCAGGGTTAAGTCGGCGCAGAATCCAAACTTTCACTTGACTCAGTCTGGGTTTACCCTAATGCAGCCTGCAGCCTTACTTGATAACTTGTCAGGGTGGCATTGGTATGGATATGGATGTGTCAACACGCACTGACAACAAGTTTCAGTGCGAAGCCGATGCACGATCTTAGATGAAATGCCCCAAACTAGTTCACGCAGCCAAACTACAACGAAGTGAACGTAACCGGAAAACGAGGCGGACTAACCCAACGCAACCCAGCCCAATAAGGACGGCGATTCGCACCCGTGTGAACTACGGTACACCAAACTGAAACCATTTCTTTCACACATGCAGTTTGCCATTTAAATGCTCTTTAGTGGCGGTTAAACCCAGCAGGTAAAATACAACTTAGTCCGGGATCTCTCGGCTTGAAGTTCAAGTGTGTGTGAACAAAGTCTGAACTTGATACCGACTTTGTTTCCTGCGTTTTTTCAGATTGTTTCATGCACGAATCATTTCATGTTTGTTTTACGCCTGAGTCTGAGCGTGATGTATTTCTAAATTGAATGAAAGTCAGAACCTGATCTATCTTCAGAATCGGAATCGATTCATCGAGTGCGAGTGGCAAGGAATGGTAAGAAAGGGCTCGAGTCCTAGTCCGTTCGGGCCCAGGTTCATGCCTCATCAAAGGCACATAAGCGTATGACTGTGCATGAATCCGATCGCAGACAAGGTGTCTGATATTATGACAAAATATCCCAGCTGCTAAGGTCTTCACTAAGCGATGCGCGTCGCTTTCATTGGTAAAAACAAGCCTTGCTTTGGTGTGGCACGGCGCGATTAGATAATTTCTACGCACGGAATGGTTGGAAAAATCTGCGAAACATGTCGACGTGGCAATGCGCTGATACATATGGCGCGAAAACACGCGACATAATATATGCGAAATGGTCGCGGCGGTCGAAACGCTGTTATAAATTCGAATCCCTGACCCGTCCTACACTTGCTAGAGCTGCTGTTTTCTGGCCAACTACATTGATGCCTATCTCCTTTCAGATTGTTTTGCATAGTGTGATGTTGGTGTTGATTCAGCGCAGCTCGCAGCGAACGGTATTCATGAAACGGCATCGCTCAACTATGCTATTTCTTTTTAGGCTGCCTGGCCACTTATTCTGGCGCTCATGCTATGCCGACTGATTTTCACCCAAGAAAATTAATGAATAAGAGAGATTAACTGTACTCATATGCACCACATTTACCGTTTATGTTATGGAAGAAATGCTAATGCGAAGTCCCACAAATTCATACCATATCCTTTTTTTGGTAGATCGAACCAAACTGGTTCGGCACAAGAAACAAAACCAAAAGGGGCTTAGCGGATGAATTGATTCTAGATTAGCCGGACCCGATGAAACGAGATCCAAAAATTCCATCCGCTGAGAGCTCTAGTGACTTGGCGGTGATGTATCGATGCGGAGCGCGCCGACGTCGGTTCCCATCACGTGCTATCAGTATACGTACACGTGAACTCACCGTCGTCTGCCGGCGAGGTCTTATCGCGGTGTTTGAGGGCTTTGTGTTACACAAGTCGATATGCGCCCCGCGGCTGATCATTGGAACAAGAATGAGGCTCACTTGGGATTTTTGGTGGTCACTAAAAGGCTGTCGCGAGTGACCAATGTCTGACCTTTGCGGTGTTTTATCAGCCTTTTTTAAAATCGCCGCCGGTACAGAACGTTGATAAATTTGCCGATTGTGTGAAGCGACCAGGCTATGAATGCAGGCGGAAAAGAGCTGACTCAGTCCACTGCAACGGTGGAGCTTAGTCGCACGGTTACGGAACATTGAACCAAACGCTGCGCTCTACGGTAAAGCATTTCAAAATGGTTCATCTCACGTGTTTGCATTAGATGCTCTATATGGTAGACGGACAAATTCACAATTTTTTTTTAGCAGATTCTATTTCTTTGCTTCTAGACAGCGCAGGTTAGGTATGTTGTAACGATTTTTCAAACGGCTCTTCCAGGAAGATTCTTGTCTTAAATGTAATGTACATAATCAAAAGCCTTGTGACCGATCCATATCAGCGTGACGCGAGTGGATTTCGAAGTACTGAGCCCTTGCCATGAAATGCAACAGATTAAGCGTATATAGTGAATGTACCACGTTCCAGAACGTCTCTGAGGTTACTTTGCCCTTAAGAAAATATTGCTATACTGAAGAACGGCTATATAAGTAATCTAATAATTAAGATCAATGCCAGTTTTCTCCGAAGTATGCATGACCATTAGTATTTGCACGAAATGGTCCATTACCGAACTCACGGGATAGATAAAACTGTATGTGAACCCACTGGTGTCAAATCTAAGGTCACCAGGTCGTGCCTATCAGGTCAAATTATGTCAAGCAAGGCTAACATGCAGATCGGTGTCCGAGGCACCATCAGACAGCTGCGTGCAGCCAAACACCTAGACACCTCTTCTAAGCAAAAGCTTAACGATGTGCATTTTAGTGCGGTGAACTTAGATGACCTTCAGAAGGTCACTGTGACCGAAAACCTACGAAATTGGTTTGGTTTTTACTTGGATAAACTTTAAGATTATGCTAGGAATATGATTCTTACAATAAAGTGTTGATTGGGATTGCTTTAGATCAGTGACTTCGTCTGGCCTTCGTGAATTCCAAGTCAGATGCCTGTTGACGTCCACACAATGAGAAGTCCGAAATACACGCAACAAATTTCCACTTATACCAAGCTTTCCAGCGGAAAGGAAAGCTTAATCTTGAACTCAATCTGACCCTCATACCTGACCCAGGGTAACTGAAATTGATTTTGATCCTAACATCAGTTGTGTATTGCCTCAAGCCACCTCAAACGTGTACGAATTCATCTAACACTCCGCTGCCGCCGTCGTCGCATCAGATTGAGCGGTTCTCTACGAATCGCCTTCGCTGACAGCCATGGTCTCGCTTTAAGCTGCCAAAGGACAGAAACCTTACTAGGTACATGTAATTATTTGTGTCAACGATAGACTTTTCAATCTCCTACAGTCACTCAAAGCTTGGCGAGGGTGCGCCTCGATGTTAGGACATTGTCCTGGAAATGCCTTTTGGGTTGAATTGACCCCTCACCCAAGCGTGTGTTACACCAGTCAATGCTGAGTTAAGCCGCAGCTACCATGGTGAGGTCCTCCCAGGGGAATGTGGTGCCCGACAGCAGGGGAATGTGGTGCCCGACAGTAGGCGAATGTGGTGTCAGACCTCAGGGGAATGTGGTGTCCGACCTCAGGGGAATGTCGTGCCCGACACCAGGGAATGTCGTGCCCGACACCAGGGGAATGTGGTGCCCGACAGTAGGCGAATGTGGTGTCAGACCTCAGGGGAATGTGGTGTCCGACCTCAGGGGAATGTCGTGCCCGACACCAGGGAATGTCGTGCCCGACACCAGGGGAATGTGGTGCCCGACAGTAGGCGAATGTGGTGTCAGACCTCAGGGGAATGTCGTGCCCGACACCAGGGAATGTCGTGCCCGACACCAGGGGAATGTGGTGCCCGACAGTAGGCGAATGTGGTGTCAGACCTCAGGGGAATGTCGTGCCCGACACCAGGGAATGTCGTGCCCGACACCAGGGAATGTCGTGCCCGACACCAGGGAATGTCGTGCCCCGACCCCAGGGGAATGTGGAGTCCCAACCCAGGGGAATGTGGTACCCCGCCCCTTGGAAGGGCGAGCGACTCGTAGTTGAAATTGCCTCGCTATTCGCTAAGCAAAAGCTGTTTTATGCTTGATGTTTTTCGTTTGTCGAGCACTCTTTATGAGATTTTAGTGCTTTGAGAACTCTGTACCATTGATATTTGATTGCTCGCAGCTCAGATCGACTGGTGTCTGTCATGTGTGATTGCTAAGTGACGGGAAGGGATGGAGTTGCCATTTTTTCCAGGAAGTAAGCAGAATTCGGTTTTCTATGTACAATATGGCTTAACGTGTGGTGAGACCAAGTAGTGTAGCGAGTAGTGAGTAGCAGCCAGTGGTAGTGTGCATTTGGTAAGTTGTGTGTGGTGTACCAATAAGTTTCGAGCGCGCGAAATATATGTTAAATAATAGTCGTAACTGCTCCTCCCGCCGAAGTCAGGACTCAGAACTGTCCTTCGACAACCTCAAGGTGGATGACAGTTGACAGACGGCGACGCTTGACGTGTTCTTTGAACTTGTGTAGGCCGGCTGGAGATCGATCCCGGGAGCAGACACAGCGTTCTCCTAGTAAACAGCCCGACCGGTTAGAGGCTGTTAACGGCTCACACACGGCTTTTGGGCCGTTGCCCCGGTGCTGGCCATCGACCAGGCCCGCATTGTTGGTCGATACGGACTCCTTGTTTAGTGCTCAGTATTTAAGCAGACCAAAGGATGTGAAACAGCAACCGGTAGGCGATAGCCGGTCGTGTATTTATTTCACAGCTATAATTGTGCCTTTCCCCATGCGACCAGTAGCGGTATTCCGCACACATTTATTGCTGTTTTACATGCAGCACCTTACGTTGCTTGCACTAGATTCATGACTTATGTGAGAGATCGACCGCACCGGCCAAAACGTTCTCGCCAAGGTCACTCAAACGTGAATACCGCGGCGCTCACCAAAAAGCAGCGCGGCAGCAAGCCACGCGGCGAAGCAAGACTCTCCCATTCCTAGCCACCCTTCACGAACACCTAGTTGGTGCCAGGTCAACAGCAGCTGCGGTGACGGGTTATGTAAACCGTGCTGAGACCCTGCCCGCCAGGTGGAAAGCGTTTGGCACTAGCACCACCGGTCGATAGGTGTATATATTTCAAAACCTTGCGCATTGACCGTTGTGACCAGCAGCGAGTCATCTGCAGCAAGGACTCGGCTGCGTTCACGTTTCCCTGCACACTTTTATGTATGCGTGTCATGCAGACGTAATCAACATAATTTTCAGTTTGTTAAATGCTTTGCTAAAAGTCCGACGAAGGAACTCCAGGACAAAAATATCACGTAGCAATGTATGAATGTCATGGATTTAATATAATCCAGTCTAGTTCCGCCGCAATCAAATTAAGAAGCACTGTGGTCCTAGAGCTGGAGCAGGAGCGTGGCCACGATTTCGTCAAGGGCAGCGTCGATCCTTTGGACAGGGTAAAGCACCTTAAACTTTATTTATCACTGCCCTCTTAATCAGTGAAAAATGATTTATGTTTGCTTGTGGGCCCTTCAGTTTCGTTTGCGAATGTTCTTGGTCGCCTGAGGCCCAAAAACGTCCAACTTTGTTGCATTTCGTGTTAAAAAACTGCGTCTGTTCGGCCGGTTATGGACCCTCTTGGAGCCTAGGGGCACCTGCGGGACCCAAGGGGGCCATAGCACCGTGCCCTTCCCCCTTCCCTTTGAATCTGCACCTGAGCTGGGGTCCCTGAAACGTTTACGGTTAATATCACATGTCCTTCTGCAACCAAGTCTTTTGCTGTTTGTACAGGTGAAGAGCGTTCCTCCTATGTTTTCACCGCATCGATTGAATAAACAGGGAGTAGCCCTGCTACCCACGCTGTCTTCCCCTTTGCGTGGTGACAGCAGTGACATGGCCGGCCCTAGCATGCATTTATCATGGCCCAAGCGTCGGCCCGGGTCCCCGGGATCGCTGGCGCAGTGTCGAGGTTTCGCCAGCCACGGACTTTCGTCGCGATCGCGCGTTATCTGCGCGGAGGGAGGCTATCAAGGACGTCACGGGCGCGCGCTGACGCGGTGTGTCGCGACGCAGTGGGGTGACGGGACGCCGGTACACGCGCGTGGGCGCGCGCCCCACACGCAGCCGGGACGGAACCGGGAGGGGTGTTCGGGGTCCAGATGGAAAGGGGGGGGGGGCAGTGGGGCTGTTAGGGACTCGCAGGGGCATACGCAGCTGAGTTGCGTGCATCCACAGATGTGCAGGTCAACTAATGTTCAATTTATGCTTTGTGTGATTGGTTGACGTTAACCACAAGTGGTGCGATGCATCAGGTTCAGACTTCTTTCGTGACCTGAACGCTATATAAAATAAAATGTCTAATGAACCGTCCGTTTATTCATCTTGTAACCCGCGTTCCATTCCACAGCGACGCCGACCGGGTCGGCTGGACACTGCTGCCATCTATCGCTGCCCATCCAACTTAAGCCATCATGGGGCGACCGCAATCATCGTGGGCCAAGTTTCGGCTGCTGATGTGGAAGAACTGGACACTGCAGAAGCGGCACAAGGTGCAAACAGTGATGGAGCTGCTGCTGCCGCTAATATTCACCTCCTTGCTGGTGCTTATTCGATCGCTGACGGACGCCACTAACTACCCGGATCCAACTCTGTACCAGCCGTATTCAGTGGACAAGCTGCCCTACAACATGACGTAAGTTCAAGGCCTGCCCTACAACATGACGTAAGTTCAACGTCTGCCCTACAACATGACGTAAGTTCAAGGTCTGCCTTACAACATAATTAGGTCATAGCCCACCATGATATATTTTGTAATATCACAACCTTAGCATGGTTCAACGTGCAGTAAGCACTAGTACTCCCTTTGACCACCTCCCTGACGAGCTCTTTTGGCGCGCTTCGCGGACACTCCCCTGCCGTGGCGCTCCGCGGACTTTCCCCTGCCGTGGCGCGCTCCGCGGACACTCCCCTGCTGTGGCGCGCTCCGCGCACACTTCCCTGCCGTGGTGCGCTCCGCGGACTCTCCTCTGCCGTGGCGCGCTTCGCGGACACTCCCTCTGCCGTGGCGCGCTCTGCGGACACTCCCCTGCCGTGGCGCGCTCTGCGGACACTCCCTTTGCCGTGGCGCGCTCCGCGCACACTCCCTCTCCGTGGCGCGCTCCGCGGACACTCGCCCTGCCGCACACCGTCTCGCACTCCCGTGACGCGCTCTCCGGCCCACAGACACAACACCAGCCTACTGGACCCGCTGGAGATTGTGAAAGCGACGCGTCAGGTCTTCCCGGACGGCGTGCCCGACAGCCTTCGCGAGCAGGTGGAGGGGATCGGCCGTAGCGCGCTGCTGGAAATGGCTTCTGGAGCGTACTCGTCCGACGGCAAGATCATGCATGTCGGCTACACTCCCAACGCGACCCTGGCCGACAGCGTCATGAGCATTTTCGAGCGGAGGCTAAGCCCCAACGTCAGGGTCCAGGGTAGGTGCCGCAACGTCGGCAGCGGGTGCTGGAGCCTGAGGAGGCTGGGCATCCGGGAATATTCGAGGAGCTCCACTGTTCAGACGGGAGATGTGCTCTCGAGCTGGTCCACTGAGCTGCTTGCAGTGACAAGCTCTCGAGTGCCGATTGCAGTAACCCCAAGATTCAAATGTTTTGTTTTTTAAGTAGTGCCTTCGTATTATTTTTGTGCTTCGTTTTCGTAACAATGTTTTATTTTCATGTAAAAAACGCGTTCCATACCAGTTTTTAAATAGAAAAATGACTCTTCTGAAGCAAACTACGCAAAATTCTAGGACGTGCAGAGGGACTTCCTTGACATGTATGTACATGGAACCAGTGAACAGCCGCTGCCTCGTTCCATGTCCATAGTTAGATAGCCACGTTTATCGGATAAGGCGCATGAACGATAGGTTTTGCGTTCATCGCCCTGCCCCTGAGCTTTGCTTTGCGCGGACCGCTTTCGCGACAGTGACGCGGCAGGCGCGGTCGATACTTGGGCTTATCGCCTCCATATCGGCGTCCGTTGGCCCACAAGCAACGAGAGGCACTGACATTGATACGAATCAAATCACACTATCTTGTACCTTGACCAAATATCGCTTGTCGTGGCTTTTGTGCGTGTACTGCTGTTACGGATGGGAACAGCTGAACAACGAGATGCACGTCTCTGTGAATCACTTACTGGCTGCCTTCGGAGGGTTTTACCAATTGTAAGCAAGCACGTTTGGAAAATTTCGTCATACTTTTCACAGAAATTGGCACTAGCGGTTGTATACCGGGTTTGACTTTGCCACGTGCTGGGCCAGATAAAAAGCAGCAATGAATTGATCCTGATGAAAAATTGTCATGTTTCGTGCTCTATTTGTGATATGTGAGGCCTTGATCGACGCATGGAGTAACATTTCTGTATATATTTAGGCAGGATGTAAGTAGCTGACGAATGTGCGAGGTGACCGTTTGCGGTGGATGAACCTTACTTCAAGAAGCAGTTCTAAGAACAGGACAAATATTGATATCTTCGGACGTGAAGCTATGAACTAAAAGGCCGCCATAATGATCGTATTGTCAGGCTGGCACCCGCTTGCAACAGTCCTATGTCATGGTCAAAACTTACTACAAAATAAAAAAGACAGTTATCGTAGCCCAGAATCAAAGATGGCATATCAACCAACCATGTCGACATATGTGTACAGCTCTATCGCCCGAAGGCAAAACCCTGTATGTGTATTTTTGGCCGTGTTGCGTTGTTGATGTCATGTGGCAGATCTTCTTAAACTGAATTAGTTCATTTAAACCATTAGTTGAAATTTTCACACGGTTTTAGCTAAAGAACATGTTACAAGTTTGTGAAAATTTCAGCCAATGGCTTAAAACAGCCGAACTCGGCATAAGAAGACGAATTAAGTGACTTCAAACACTCAAAATGACCCAAGATGAACATGTATGGTTTTGCCTCTGGATGTCAGCACCCAATCAAATTGCACGGGAGCGATTTAAGCGCGTTGATAGGATATTTTCCTGCTAACTTCAAAGGCGTGGGAGTGACCCGCAGCCGCCGTGGTTTGGAGGGAGGTAGAATACATTCACTGTCACATGACAGCAGCCAGGCGGACATCCTCCATCTCACGACGCGTTGGAGACTGAACCATCTCTCGAGCAGTGTGACCGAGACAATATTTTGAAATTGGATGCTGCTTGGATAGGCGCCGGCCTTTTGATGTTATCAGACATGCTTTCTGAATTCCGGAGATACTAGCTTGCCAAGGCGATGTTGTAAACTCAAACCTGTTTGGCTTTGTGTGATGGCATCCCCACTGCATCATGCCCTATGTATTGCAAAGCTGTCGGTGAAGTACTATCCACTTTGTTGTAAAATGTTAGAGACGTCATTTTAAACCCACCTTGGGACTTTGCCGGCGGTCGCGAAGCGGTCACGTACTTCACGTAATTGTATACGATATCGTTTATGACTCCCTGATACCATACGATTTGTAACCCCCTGCGCTAACTTTTCCCGCTTCTTTTCAGGCTTCAGCAGCGAGTCTGAGCTGGTTGACTGGCTGGAGGAAAGCAGCACGCCGTTAGCACAAAAACGTAGAATTGGAGGCATAGTCTTCCAAGACGACATGACCTCCGACTTTGGCAGCCGGATCTCAGTGAGACAGACACCTTTCTCGTCGCCATGCCAACACAGCGCGCGCTAGGAAATATGAATCGAAATGAGGATCAGGACACATTTTCCACGACCTTTCTTGCAGGCCGCCTGTGTCATGTGCACAGGCTGTGCAAAAAAGTATTTTCGCGAATGCCGGCGCTCAGATCACAGTATGAAGTTTACATGGTCACAAGCCTCTGCAGGATGTGTATGTAAAAGTAGAACGTCCGTCGGAGCCCCGCGCGATGCAACTTTGAGTTCAGTGCAACCACCGATACCAAGTCGATATCCGGTGACAGTGACCGGCTTGCGTCACTGTCAGAACGTCAATGCTGTCCGGAGACGAATGACCGGTGGATGGGAAACGGTGTGGGAAAACTCCAACTGGTTTCCCTTCCATCTCGTCACGTTAGCCTGTTGCCATTCGTGGCCAAGAGCCACCACGCCGAAACACGACGTCTGAAGTACTGGCTTCAGTTGTGGTGGTGTTGAGCCCTCCCACTTTTCGTGTGTTTCCATTCGTGAGATCTTCTAAAAAGCAGCCCTCGGCAGTTGCCCCATGGCACGGCGCATTCCTTTCCACTGTTCGAGAAGAGCGTGCATCTGTCTCCCCACCACACAGCTGGAATACCTCAGGAGGCCCGGCCACTGCCCATCGCCACACATTCCCGACGGCCTGACGCGGCACAGATGTGAAGCGGGACGGTACGGGCTGGGCCTCCCTGGCACAGATGTAAAGTGGACGTCTCGGGCTGGGCCTCCCTGGCACAGATGTGAAGTGGACGTCTCGGGCTGGGCCTACCTGGTAATTCTGATAGTACGATGTCACCGAGGCGTGGTGGGCGGGTTCGGTGGTGTGCTGACCTCACGTTGAGGTATCCTTGTGTCGCCAGTTTAAGGTGCGGCCGCATGTGCAATCGGTGGTGCAGGCGTTCAAGCCGCCGGCCCTCTGGTACACCAGCCTGCAGTACCCAGCCTTCCAAATGCTCGGGCCCAGGGAGAAGTCAGCCCCTGTCGGTGGAAACCCGGGTACGGTGCCGACCTGTGTCGCCTTGCATTATATATATATATATACATATGGTAGTGATGTATTATATATTGCAGTATATTGCAAGCGTTAAAAAGATCGCCCGCATTGTATGGCATGATAGTTTTCGTATTAGGCTGCCCGAGTTCATTGCAATGAGCTGATGGTACTTAACTGGAATTGATCACGTGGTTGTTGCGGAAGTCATGAGGTCAAACGAAGCGCACTTGGCGGAATGGCTTGGGCTGATGCTAGAGGCAGGGGAAAACACCAGCACGCTTAATAGCCATCAACGGCATCCAAGCGCATGCAACCAATGGCGTGCCAGCTGAGTGGCTGCTGCTTTATGCGCTTCGGTTTCAGCCCAGTAGCTCACTGCGACGCCGCCTCAGCGTTCCAACGCAGCTGCAGTGGTGCCACCAGCGTCACGGTGCAGTGACGGTGACGTCACCAGCGGTGCAGCGGCAGTGCCGTCACCTCGGTCTGGCTGCGAAGCAGAAAGAAAGAAAGAATGAATGAATGAGCAAATGCCGGCAGACACCGAGCGTCCCTGGCAATGATGGCGATGTGATGAGGACGACGCCGGCATGCAGCACATTACTGACGGCCGTCTGACCTCTGCCAGGTTACTTCATCAACGGCTTTCTGGCGATGCAGCACGCTGTGTCGGCGGCCATCACCGAGCACATCTCGGGCCAGGAGGTGACGTTTGCGGTGAATGCCGAGCGCGTGCCTTACCCCAGCTACAACGACGACCAGTTCCTGGTGGTGCTGCAGGGCTGGCTGCCGCTGGTCATCATGCTCAGCTTCATCTATCCTTCCATCAACATCGTCAAGAACATCGTGGTCGAGAAGGAGCGCCGCCTGAAGGTGAGTGAGATGATTCTGAAGCTGGTTTAGGAGTCGCGAAAATGACGCTGAAACTGAGGTAGATGGTTCTAAAAATGATGTTCGACGTGCTGAAAGTGCTTCTGAAGATGGTTTCGTAGGCGGTGTTGAAGGTGGCGCTGAGAGTGCTGTAAGTGATGCCGAGGGCGAGAGTAAATGATGGATAGGGCTCTGAAAGTGGCATTGAGGGTGCTGTCCGTAGGGGTGATCAGTGTGGTGTGGAAGGTAATGTTGAATATGACTTTGAGTAGGCGGTACCGGAAGTTGGTGGGTGGGGGGGGGGGGAGGGCCTTGAAGATGGGCTGAAGATCCTGTGCATGGTGCTGAAACGCATGTGCATATTTATTCCTGCCCCGAGCATTTTAACTGGGCCGCAGAAGTATGTAGCTTGCATGCATATTTCGGATGACGTTTTGGAAGTTTGTGCTGCATATGGTGCTGACGGGGGTGCGGAAGCTGCCGCCGATGGCGGGATTACATGCTAAAGATCGGAGACCGCGCTGAGTGGCGGGTGTGGATTCGTGCTGCTGATGATCGGGCGGGTACCGTGCGTTGTACTTTGGGGTGGAGGTGGGGGAGAAAAACCGCGAATAAATGCCAGCTTCAAAAATCCCGAAAAATTGGCCGGGTATAGCTGGGGCTCTTTTAGACCTCAAAATAAAAAGCAAGGAGGTGAAAAGAGCACTATAGTATAGCTAGTCCTGTGCGCTGCAGGGGGCGAGAACAAATGCCCACACATGTTAATTATATATATATATATATATATATATATATATATATATATGTATGTTCCTCTTTTATTATATATATATATATATATATATATATATATGTATATATATATATAGTTGTGTGTGTGCGTGTGTGTGTGTGGTGTGTGTGTGTGTGTGTGTGTGTGTGTGTGTGTGTGTGTGTGTGTGTGTGTGTGTGTGTGTGTGTGTAGACATAGGTGTGTGATGAAGCTCACATCCTTCTGGTCCTGGGGTAAGTCTCCCTTTAGCATCAATTGATCTCAAAAGAGACGGCATGTCGTGGAGACGGGAACAGTAAATCATAGAGACGAAGACCATCTGGTTGATATTGAAAATGACCCAGAACCTGATGCTAGTTGCAAATCAAATTGTGTATATTTACAATGCTGGGATCACCAGGTTTTCTCACACAAGGCACATTTCTAGAAAGACCAGCTCACGCAAACCATGGGTGTCACCTGCACTTCTTCTATCAATTACATGTAAAAGCAAGTTATTTGAACAGAAATTGAAGAACCTCAGTCCCCAAAATATTGCAACATACACTTGCTACCGCAACATTCTAACTACATCTCTTAGGCTAGCCAAAAAGAAATACTACAGTAATGAATTCTGTAAGTATTCTGGGAATTCCAAGGAAACATGGAAAACATTACACACTCTCATCAATTCAAAACAAAAAAAGGATGCAGATCCAACCAGGATTATTGGTACTAATAATACAATTATCACAGACGATCCGGATATCGCAGAATCATTTAACCTCTTCTTCAGCGAGATTGGACAACAGTTAAAAGACGAGATGCCTAAATCATCTTTCGACCCCCTCCAGCTCATCACAAATGTCGAAAATGAAATGGATCTGCCCCCCCCCCCCCCACTAATGAACAGGAATTAATTCTTCTCATCGATGGGCTAAACAACGTCGGAGCTGGAGTCGACAATATTAATTCAAAAATATTCAAGTTATCTTATAAGGTTATACTCAAACCAATTCTCCATCTTTTCAACAGCTGTTTGTCCTCGGGGATATTTCCAAGCATTTTCAAAAAAGCCGTGATTAAACCCATCTTTAAGAGTGGGGACTCGCAACTTGTAGATAATTACAGACCTATCAGTATTTCGCCGTTTATGTCCAAAATTCTTGAAAAACTTATATATAATAGACTCGTCCTTCACCTAAACCAAAACCAGCTAGTTCACCAAAATCAGTTCGGATTTCAGAAGAACAAAAGTACTTACATGCCAATTCTTCTTCTGCAAGAAACTATTACAAAGGCTTTTGAAAATGGGGAATATGTGTTAGGTTTGTATTTAGATCTGAAAAAAGCCTTTGACACTGTAAACATTAGCCTCCTTCTACGTAAACTTACTAAATATGGTATTCGACGAAAATCTCATGAAATCATTTCTTCATATTTGTTTGGCAGAACTCAATGTGTAAAAATCAGGAATGATCTATCAACAATCAAAAACGTAACAATGGGGGTACCCCAAGGATCCATTCTCGGCCCAATCCTCTTTTTAATGTACATAAATGACCTACCTAAATTAAGCAGTAACATGATTTGTCTGTCTTATGCTGATGATACTGCGGTTGTTTTCAAAAATAAAAGTATTGTCGAACTTCAAAACAATGTCAGTACGCTTTTGCTTCTAATGACTTCTTGGTTCGCTGCTAATTTTCTCTCCCTGAACGTATCAAAAACATTCACACAGCATTGCACAACCCTTTCTTCGCATTTCCGACTTAATGTGCAAATTAATAATTCACCTATTGAAGAGAAAAAAGAAATTAAATACCTTGGTGTAATCATTGACAAATCTCTTAAGTTTACAAGCCACACTAATTTTGTCGTAGGCATAGTAAGTAAGAATATTGGAATAATAAGTAGGGTTAGGTACTTTATTGATAAAACAACGTCACATCTACTCTATAACACTTTGATTCTTCCTTACCTAAATTACTGCTGCTTGGTTTGGGGCATAAATTATGCTTCTCAACTAGATCGATTGGTAATTTTGCAAAAAAGGGCTGTGCGTCTTATAGAAAATGTGTATCCTCCGCAAAGCTCAGAGCCAATCTTTAAACGATACAATATTTTGAAACTCTCGGATATTGCTAAATCTCAAATGTTAATTGTGATGCACAAATTTTTAACTTCACAGCTCCCTGCATCATTCGATTTAATTTACAATCTCTACGAATCCAATGACATGGATATGAGGCGAGCAAAACACTTAGATCAACCTTTCTCTTATCGTAATTACAGACTATTTACAGCATCCTGCCTTGGCCCTAAGCTGTGGAACGACATTATGGTTCCATATTTTCCAAGAATAGCTGATATCCCTGCATCGAAAACCATCGTTAAGAACATCATCCGCAAGCATTTCCTGAACACATATTAACGTAACAAACATATTTGAAGACATTGCCATCCTTGTGCTGTATATATCCTACGCACTTCATATTTGACCTCCTTCATGTTTCATAACCAATTTCTGATATAGTCATGCACATATACCCAAATTCATGGCGCTGGCTTTGTGAGTTCTCCCAGCAACAAGCTCTGCTTAGCTGGGTGGACTCCCTGGAAATCCAGCCCAAAACCCAGCACAACAATGACCAGGTAATTGCCCCCTCCGACTTGTGACTGTATAACCCTTACTAACACGGGGAATTGAGTGGTTGTAGATTATTGGGCGGTTGTAGCGGGCTGTCATTAGCTGATTTTGGTTAATGACTACTTTAAGCCTTTTCATCTATGATTTTTCCCTACCTTTCACATAACACAATTCCTTCGGGTCTGCTCCACCTCCTCGCCTTTTTTTAAGTTTGTTTCATCTTCCTAGCTGGGAGTGCCGCGACTTGATTTTATGTTTTCTGGTGTTAACGTACGGTTTACTGCGTGGCTGGGATTGAGGGAGGGGCACTCCTGGTTACCTGTTCTTGGGTAACGGCGTAGAAAAAAAAGAAAAAAAAGACGTTATGACATGCAGACGGAGACGGTATGTAAGAAAAAAAATGCTGAGAATGACAGCATACGAACTTTCTACTATCCAATGATCACCCTTGTCAGCTGTATAGGCTCTCAGCCACGTGCCTAGAAATTGCCGGGCGCGACCTAGCAGTGCTGGAAACAGGGCTGATAGCCCGTAATCACTGTAGCGTGATCAAGCTTCTTATGCGGGGTGTGGAGTAACAATGGTGTCTAAAATTGCATAGGACGTGGTTGGTAACGTGCGCTGTTGCCGGCTAGTTAGCGGTATTGATCCGTCTCCATGCTGTGATGGTGTTCCTCTTTTAGCGTTGCAAATCGCCCTTGCGGCTATACATTTTTCTGCACTATCGATAGAATAGTTCCTTTACTAAGTGCAAAGCTTGTCGTGGTGCGATAACCAGAATAATGGAACTGTACGCCGCATATGTTACAGGAATCGATGAAAATGATGGGACTACCCAACTGGATCCACTGGATGGCGTGGTGGGCCAAGTCCTTCGTCCAGCTCGTAATCTCCATCGGGTTGATGACCCTGCTTGTTGTGGTTGACTGGTGAGTCCTCGTAAAAACTGAACGGACAGAGATGGGTGCGCTTTCCGCGAAGCCCTGGAGTGCGATTTCAAAGCAAGCCGCTATTGGCGATGAGGCAAAACCCGTTCTGTCTATTCTCTCGTACCTTTCGCGCGGTGAAAGAAAAGGGTACACTGCTGCCGACTCCCGACACAGTGATCGTTAGTTCGGCGCTCTTTTCACTGGCTAGCTGTCATTGCAGTGCAGTGTCCTTCTGTCACGGCATTTAGCGCCGGCCATCCAGCTCTTTGCCGTCAGCACGCAGGCGACGAATCAAGCATTGCGTAGCCGGCCTTGAGGTATAGCCCGGATGTCAGAACATGAAGCAGAATAGACCCACCCGGGCCTGGCTTTGATTTCAGCGGTGTGTTTCTTTTGTCGCATCTAGCTGGGGTTTCGAAGTGAACTGTGGACGTCCTCGGCCAGCATAGCACAATCAAGTAAACAAACCGCCGGTGGCGTAGCCAGAGTTTTGCCTGAAAGGGGGGTAAGCCTGGCCACGCGTGGCTTTTTTCGGCCAAGAGGGCTACCACTGGTCTAGATCAACCCTCGGTGATCACTAGAGGGGGCTGCTTTTTAGTTGAAGGAACGTTTTAGGCTTGGATCAGATTTTATGTCCCGGGCCAGGTTATTAAGCGGCCTTTTGGCCCCAGGAGGTCAAACCACCCAGAACGCCGTGACCCCAAAAGCTACTACTTAGGCATGCCACGGAAAATTGCTGCTCTGATTGGCTCCGAATGTGTACGGGGGTTGTCCATGAATTGCATTGTGCATTCTAGCCAATTCAATCATTTTCCCTGGTTACCCACTGGTTGTGATGCCATCACATTTGAGCTCAATACGATTGGAATCATGCAAGATCGTTACGCTGCTCTATCCCAAAATCTCCCCCGTGCTTCGCCTCTGTTACACTCCATCAGCGCCATCACCATCTCTGCACGTAGCATGTCATGTATTATATATTATTACGTATGTAACAGTATATGTGACTATATATTTATAGTTACATATAGTTACATATATATATATATATATATATATATATATATATATATATACTTGTGGAAAACACTTAACACAATATTTCGCGGTGTGTTACCCTCACTTCTACAGCCATGCCGGTCATTGCATGTATAGTGGCCCGAAGGGAGACATTAAAGGGAGTGTTCCCCATTTGTATGGGATTTTGAACTGAAATAGTCATATTGACGGTCATCGGGTGCAGTTCACAGCCCTTTCCTTCTTAAGGCCTAAGCCCTTTTAGTTTCTGAGCTAGACGCCCGCAAGGATGTGCACATTATTTCGGGGAGACTACTTCAAGGTCATGCAGCGTTTGGTGACGCCATAATATCGTCAATGAAATCCTGTCATTGTATAGACCGTCCAGCAATTGCGGCCAAGAAATAATGTGATCATCGAGTCGCTCACATTCGACGTTCGTGAGCAGGATTTCCCGATGTAGCGCCCGTCAATTGGCTCTAGGTCAACATTGTGCAAAAATATGATGACGTTACCAAACAGTGACGTATTGAGAAGCATATTTACCATGAAGAAAAGCTGTGCTGTCTAGAGCAGCCTTTTGCACTTAAAAAGTACACCAATAGTCCTAAGTGAGCTAATTTCATACCTGACGCGCACTTCGACATCTTCAAATGTGGAGCATGCTCTTTAATAGCAGCCAATTGCCCAGCACTTGAGTACGGTACACGGCATGTACCATCACGTGACGCTGTATGTAGTGCATCGACTGAGCTGGTCACATGAGCACTCAGAGGCACTAAGCACTCAGCACTCAGCACTCAGCACTCAGCACTCAGCTGCTGTCTGGAATCGATCTCGGGTTTGCCAAGCGAAAACCGGCGTTCTCCCTACAGCGTTCCTGCGCTGCGCCAGCTGAGCGTCGTAACGCGTGCGTCCTCAGGTACAGGGGGCCAGAGGGAGAGGCCGTGCTATCCCGCTCTGACCCGTCCGTCATCTTCGTCTTCCTCTTGCTGTACACCATCACCTCCATCGCCTTCTGCTTCATGATCTCCACCTGGTTCTCCAAAGGTGAGTGCTCAGATGCTTGGCTTGGATCGTGTGGATGAACAGAGGGGGCTGAGGCTGTTCTGTCAAAATGTGCAGAGGCCAGAAATCTCTTTAGGTGTAAGAGACATGTTGAGATGAGGCGAACAATCTTCATGAATCAATCGCAAGTGGTTTGGAGTCTACAGTCGTTGTGTTTCAACCCTCCCCCCCCCCCCTCCCCGCCCTGCGCGGGAGGCTGGGCGATACCTTAGAAGAACTCTTCATCAGAGACGCGTCACAGTGTCTGATTATGCACTGTCACGCATTGCTACTGTTACGTGTTTTTTTAAATAAATAGATGTAGGATAACATTTCGTGAACCAGTGGCGGATCAGTGGACCAGCTCCCGCAAGATAAAGGCAGCTAATTACGCTCCCGCCGTCAGGCAAGCCCTGTGATCGAACGACCCTGCCTGTTACGCTCACCGGCCTCTGTCGATGTATCAATGCCTTGATCAGCTACTGTGTGTCGCCATGGAGCATCAGCCGGAGATGGGCTGAGCTCCACGCCGCAGACAGTTGTTCCCGGCGGGATGGAAGGTTTCCTCTAAACTTTCACGGGAGCGACTTGACAAGAGAAGAAACTCGGTGGCTGTGGCTTGTGCCATGAGGCTACGTTACTGATAGGCAAGTGTATACAGGGCTTTAAATCCATAAGCTGTAGCACGTGTTTGACGTGCGGAAACGCACCTGACATTGTGACTCCAATATGGTCAAACAGCTGGACATCTATATGATGCGCTATGAAATACACAGCACAGAGCGTCCTTTTATTGTGAACAAATGCATTGATCTACCCGAGTGGTAGTTGCATTTTTTGCATCGCGGCTGACCAAACATGATCTAGTTAATTGCTTTCTAGACGCGCCGAAACAAGGAAAACGCTGGCGACGCACCTCATGGCGTGTGCACACCAATAGCGGCGACCTGGAGGCTCGAAGCGACCTTATGACCCCGGTATTGCCCCCTGCATCCAATCAGTAGAGGTCATTCCGCAGTACGGTCGCACATCAGTATTGTGTGTGGCAGTTGATGCCTGTTGATATTAGTGTATCAAGCCCACAGTGTATGGTTAGTTATCCAGATCTAGTGAGTCCATTTATGTATTGAAATGTCCGAGTCCAGATACCAACGTTGACACTATTCTGAGCACGGCGATTTATGCATGTGAGTGCTGGTTTTGGTGCCTCTCTGGCGTCTAGATTAGACACTGGGACAGGAACTGAGACGTGGTGAAATCCGCTAGCTGACGACAGGAGCCCAGTATGATTTGATGGTGCTCTCAATGTATAAAGTTATATTTACGGAGAATATACCCTTGTTGTCTTCAACAACTACGCGTTCAAGCTCAATTATCGTTGTGGTACAGTAAGAAGCGAATTGTGGCGCAATACGGCAAGAGATGGGCTAATGAAATATCCACCGTCTCCCCATTGGACGACACAATTTATGCACCCAAAACAGGGCCATCGACAACAAATTTTCCTGGAAGTATAATGATCCAGAATTCATAAAACCTCACGAGTTTGCAAAAATAGGTTGGTAAAGAACAGTCGTCTCCCACTGCTAAATTTCGATAATCGTGCATTGTGATCAACAGCCCCAAGCGATTGACAAAACTATCGAGCCCACATGTTGAGCGAATGGTATGGGGTTTAGTCAGACAGAGGGCGTGAGCTAGTGGGAAAGAGGGCGTGAGGTACGAATCAAGCGGCGGGGCAGCTTTATGACGTCGATTTCGACTAGAGCATGAAAACGCCCGCACCTGACTCCTGCGCTACATGAGTCCACAGCCATCATCCACCTTAACGACTCGTGCATATTCCCACCGAATCCCGACCAGGGTGCCCAGTGACGTTACTGCCCGACGTGACGTCACTCGTGACGTCACCGTTAACCGCCCGCTCCCACAGCGAACAGTGCGGCCACTGCGGCCGGCGTGCTCTTCTTCGTGCTCTTCATTCCGTACGACTTTCTGTACCTGCAATACCAGACAATGCAGCTGAACCAGAAGATAGGCGCCTGTATCATGGGCAACACGGCAATGGGCTTCGGTGGCATGTTGATAAGCATGTGGGAGGGCACAGGTAACGTGGCTGGTCCGATCCGGTGGGGGAATTGCATTCTAACGTCAGATCGTGACGTCATTGTGGCTTTTTGTCCCCGTTGGCGGTGGCCGCGCAGTGTGATGTCATTAATTGGGACTGTTTCTGTCCTGTCCCGACTGCTAGGTTAAGGGTTTAGAGTGACGTCAATGTTTTGTGTCCTCGTCCTTGACCCAGTGGGTGGAGGTTGGTTGCGTTCCGCGTAAAGCCGCCTTTTTCTTGAGACGTACCTCTGCTTATCACTAGAAGAGCTTTGCAGTTTGATATATATATATATATATATATATATATATATATATATATATATATATATATATATATATATATATATACATATATATATATACATATATATATACATATATATATACATATACATATATATATATATATATATATATATATATATATATATATATATATACATTTCTGTCTCCCCCTCGCCCTCTCTCTCTCTCTCTCTCTCTCTCTCTCTCTCTCTCTCTCTCTCTCTCTCTCCTCTCTCTCTCCTCTCTCTCTCTCTCTCTCTC
>NW_023596448.1:19003959-19014848 GCF_011947565.3 Pollicipes pollicipes | reverse complement strand
ACCCTGCACCAACCAGACCCTGCACCACTGAGCACCAACTCACATCGGCGTCGCTCACCATGCAAAAGAAGCGGATGTGCTCGGCCACCGTGAGCTCGTCGAAGAGGACGTCGTGCTGCGGACAGATGCCCAGGGACGAGCGCACCTCGTCCGTATCCGTCCGGATGTCGTAGCCGTTGATGAGGGCCGTGCCCCACGAGGCCGGGAACAGGCCTGGCAAACAGTGATGGAGCTGCAGGCGCAGCGGAAGCCGGTGTGGGAGGAGGAACGGCAGGCTGTGCTGTGCTGAGTTAGGGGTGCGGGGGGGAGGGGGACGGGGGTGGGCTCTGGGATGTTCACTGGTGTTTTTTTTATAGAAAGACGTGAAGCTTATAGACGTGAAGCTTACGTGTGCCGTTGAAAGCGCACTCTGAACGGATGTGTCAGACGCACATGGTAATGGGATTTCATGAAAGTATCAGTATTGGTAGTGTTTGTCGGTGCGAGCGTGCTGAAAGGGGACCACTGGTGAATGGCATAAAATATCCGACCTATTAACTGGTCTTGAAAGAGGCGTACAAGTTGCTGAAAATATTAATCTGGGTAGGAAATCAGTTACCGAAGTTACATACAATGCCAGGAAAAAATCACCAGAGAATCGAGAGGATCTACTGCGGTGTAAAACAGACACATCGTCAAGTGACAGCGTTGTAATTACAGACAAAAAGCATAAGTACAATGAATAGACATGATATTGTTGCCCCAATAATGTTATAATGGCTTGCCTGAAGCCCACGCACCAATGCAGGTTCCGCAGGCTGAGGCAGTATCATAATGCAGCTGAAAGCATAGATCACTGGTGAAAAACAGTTGTCTGCTGCCAGGCCCACTAGCTGATGGGTTCGGCGTACTCTCAAAGAGCACAGCATTCCCATGAATCAATAGCATCACCTAAGCGCTCAGCGATCAGCATTGACCCTTGCTGACGTGGCGACAAGTAAAAAAAACGCCACAGACCGCGGTCGAGAGGTCACCCACCGACGAGCATGGACATAGTGGTGGTCTTGCCGGCGCCGTTGTGCCCCAGCAGGGCGGTGATCTGGCCCTCGTACATGTTCAGACTCATGTGGTCGACGGCCATCTTGCCGTTCGAGAACACCTGGAGGGAGAGAGAAGGCTCCGATCAATAGGTCATGATCGGCGCCGGCGGTGGATGTTATTGAGCTTGGCGGCGGTAACAGCCCAAGATGTAAACGCTGGGTCGTAGCGGCAGTTCTTTGTGTGGGTTATTCGTAGCAGCGGAGTCGAAGGGTTTTGACAGCGGTGGGAGCGAGACACGGCGCCTGGCCAGAACGTTGCTTGAAGTAATCGCGCGTGGCCCTAATGAAATATTCGACGCCTGGCCAGAACGCTGCTTGAAGTAATGACGCCTGGCCCTAATGAAGTATTCGGCGCCTGGCCAGAACGTTGCGTGACCGGGCTTTGACAGACAGCGTCCTCCGAAAACGGCGACCCGGGTTCGGCTGCCTGGTGTACAAAACCCGATGCCACGCACTCATACGAATCAGGCAATCCCCGTGTACGCATGCGGCAACGGATCTGTATTGCGTACACAAGGATGTTGGCGACGCAGCGTCGGTCAGCGTGCCGGGCGTGATCCACCTTTCATCACCAGTGTCGGGTCTGCGCTCTGATGATGTTGCGCGCATGCGCACATTTGAGGCACCCCTGTTCTGCATCTCAAATTTGTTATCGCAACGCAGGCAGGGCCTACGTCGCCAATCTCAGCCCGATGTATGGTCGGGTGGGGTCTTGTCACACAAATCGGATAGATAAACTAATCGTGGCCTGGCTTGGATTATGTGAGCTATGCGTCTCAGGGTTAGCAGTCGAAATACATATGCTTTTGCTACTGACCCATTAAAAGTTACACACATGCCTTGCACTTGACGACAGTATGAGACGTCGACCCAAACCACAGACATGACATGCAGCCATTATGCTGTTTTGGTGGTATGACATTGGAAAACTGGGAACTCTGGGCTTGGTCACTGCCGTCAGGCTAATCTACCTTCAAAACCTTCTCATATTGGAACCTGGTCCTAGACATGACTGGGAACCCTCTGGTCCCGATCGCTGAGGTGCGTCACACATCACAGCATCTAACCTCAAAAACATTCCTGATGCCATATTTTGCCACGCTTAGCCTCGAAGCCGCCCACGAATCGTAACGCCACCTCCGCACGCCTGATGCTAATTTTTTTTTAACTTCGTTCCAACGTTATAATTTGATTATTCTGATATTAGAGTTCACTCCAAGTAAGACTTGTTATGTGAGTCCTGAATCCCTCCCCCTTCAGATAATGGAATTCTAATTCAAGGGTATCATTTGTGGCGAAAGTATAGCCTTTTGCAATATTCGGCACGTGCCTCTCCTTCCCCTGGCATTATGTGACCTTGAAACACCGCTGCTATCCAACTGCAAATAGTGAGTGGGACTCACTGTTCGAACGAAATCGACTCGAACTTACCCATGGAGCGCGTGGAAGCGACTTAAACTCACCTAACCCCACCATGGGTAGATTGGGAGGCAGGTGCTCTAACCGACTGATCCACCCGGCAAGCCTCGCACAAATTCGTGACGTCATTTCATGACGGCCGACCTGCCCACTGAGAACCCTGGCTGACCTTGACCTGACCTCTGACCGGCCCCTGACCTTGGAGAGCTCGCGGATCTGGACGCCGGCCTTGATGTCAGTGGGCTCGTGCTCGAAGAAGTCCGCCCGGATGGTGTTGTTGTTGGCGACCGTCGGCGTCACCTCGCTGGGGGCCGAGCCCATCCAGTAGTGGCTCTGACGGGGGATGAGGCGGCGCTCGGGTCACCTCAGACATCGTGCATTGTCCAGTGTCAATCGCTGTGGCAGTGATCATCTGCGTGTCTGGGACGCCTTGTGATCAGCTCCTGAGTGAGGGACAGCAATCGCTAGGGCATGCTGTGACAGCCTCGTACCGACACCCTGACGACCGCCGACATGGCCACCTTGCAAGGCGGCGCGCGTGCAGCCCGCAGGCGCCACCGTGTAAAAGCGCCAACTCCTGGACAATGCTGCTTACACCAGAAAACGGCATATATATATAGATATGCGTATATATGTGTGCATATATATATATATATATATATATGTATATATGCGTATATATACACACACATATATATATATACATGTGTGTGTGTGTGTGTTGTTTCCGTATATTCAAACTTTTAAAGGATATCTTATTCGGGCGGCTTGCGTCATGATCGGCGGGCCTAGAAACGTTTGCTCCATGCCCTCTGCCCTGTTGTCCGTTTCCTGCTTCCTTTTTCCCGTTTTCCGTTTCTATGCACAACAAATCGCCGATTTGAACGGAGAGTATTGGTTTATGCCCCTTCCCAAATATTTCGGACAAGGAGGGTTATGAACGCAAAGAGAATTTCTCACCCGACAGCTCAGTGACAACTTACGCAGTTACATCGAGAATTACCCGAGGCTTCGGACGTTTCCACTGGTTCAGTTTCAGTCTCCAAAGCCCTATGTAGAGACATAGACGTCTTCCATCCCAAGCATTGACCGGGGGAGGCTTTGCAGCTCATCTGGCCGATGAAAAATAAGAAAAAGGATTGGGGGGGGGGGCAAGAGAGTCAACATACCGTGAAGGGGAAGTACCAGGGCTGCGGTATGCCGTACTCTCCTGGGAACACAGCCTCCACGTACCAGGCCACCATCAGGTATAGCACAGTATCCGCGACAAACATGGCTGAAACAGACGTCACAGTGAGAGTCACCTCCACTTGCAGCATGGTGTCGACGACAAACCTGGCCAAACCGTACTTCATGCACCACCCGCCAGGCACCGTGGGAGGGCACGGCAAGCAAGACTAGCATACACACGTAATTGGCACGCATCCCCTCCATTTCCATGCGCCTTTGGTGAGAGCATATGCTATGGGTGGCTAGTATGAGCCGCGCTCGCGTGTTTATGTCAAATCGAAGGTGCTATGTTACAAAGTCCATCGATTCTGATCCAGGTGTGCTGCATGGATCCACCCAGCGACCGCAACAGCCATGGCAACGCTGTACACAAACACGGTAAATTGGTGCCAGCGAGCCACGGCCCAGGGTCACGGCCTGGTTCACGGCTCGAGCGAGCCACGGCCCAGGGTCACGGCTTGGGTCACGACTCGAGCGAGCCACGGCCCGGGGTCACGGCTTGGGTCACGGCTCGCGCGAGCCACGGCCCAGGGTCACGGCTTGGGTCACGGCTCGAGCAAGCCACGGCCCAGGGTCACGGCTTGGGTCACGGCTCAAGCGAGCCACGGCCCAGGGTCACGGCTCGTCACTAAGTGGCATTACCCCTTGACCAGGGTCTGTGCCTCATTCTGTCTCGCAACATTCATTTTTTGCTGGTGAGCCATTTCACCAGCGGGGGAAGTCGGTAAAGTGCTGTGCAGCATTTGATAGCAAATTTGGAGGGAGAGCAGATGAGTGATATTATCCCGCTCTGGAGTGACAATGGACCAATATTCCTAGCAGCGTGTAAAGAACATATGACACGCGTGTCGCTCTCGGTCAGGCAATGCTTTGGTGCAAAAAACGATTTCCCATTACGTCGTGAAGGGGACAGCAGTCCACTGAAATGTGTCACCACGAACCTTACTTTGTTGCAACTTGTTGTCTTGGGATATCATTCAACAGGAGTGCTTAATGTTAACTACAAGATTTTAAGTGCGCTTACGGCTCACAGCGCTTTGGTCTTTTGGTGAGTCACCTCGTAATACTGCCTATCCGGACGAAATAAACCTATCCTTTATCCGCTACCGACTAGGTTTGAAACGTACCCCCTCTGATCGAATAGCAAGGATATTGTCCGGGACGGTTCCCGGTAAGTAACCACATTTCGAGCACCCGTCAAGCAACCATTTTAGCACTTTTTGAAAACATTCCATGCTCCTTTCAAGTCATGTGGTTATGACGTCATCATTGAAGATTTGAACGCTGCTCCTTGCACCTAAGCACTCTTTTTCACAGTTCCTTTCCTTGTTTTGCATTGTTTTATATCATTCATCGACTGGCTAAGAAAAGTGACGGTCGGGATAGTTGCTGACAATTATGCAATACAAACCAATGTCAGGTCAGTGACGGATGTGTTCAAAAATTATGTCATATCAAGGGAAATTAATTAATATGTGTCCAGCCAAAATAAAATGTACCGCCTCTTTGTGATAAAACAACCCCATATTACTAGCACATTTCTATACAGATAACCAACAAAGCCGTGAGCCCGAAAAAATGCCTAAGACGGCATCCTGAGCTTGAACTGACTTGACCTTGACATAACCTTACCCTGACCCTAAGCTCCTACCGTCATTGTGGTGGACCCATGGTGCGCGAGAACACGGCCACTCGTTTTGGGCACGTTGCCAAGCTGCACCAGCAGTATAAATCATTAAGATGCAACAGACCTGAAGTATTTTTGGTCGTACTCTGAAGTGTGAAGTTCTTTCGCAAGCGACAGTCAGATTACGGATCCAGCGCTGCGGCAAGCGCCTGGTAAAAGAGAGCCAAACCGAGACAGAACACTTTGGCTGAGTAATTAACAACACACCGAAGGCAAAGTTTGCTTGCAAGCCCGCCTGTAAGCAAGCTGAAAACAAGCCGGAAAGGACTGCGGCGGTACGACGTACGCATAACGGGCGGGGATGTGCAGTGACTTATATGTTACCCGTCTTACTCACCGAATATGTGGCTCATCTTGAAGTTGTCATCAGGTGAAACACCGATGTTAATGTTGCTCCACTGCATTCCTTCGCCTGAAGAAAGGAAGCATTGCTGCAGGTCTTGTGAGGACAAAGAATAACAATAAAAACGGTTGTGCATAGGTGAGCTAGGCATCATAAACCAAGAAATGCCGTCAAGTTGAAAGTATTCAAGGTGTCTCTCGACATTGCGTTTTTACCAAAGTACTCTAGAATTTTAAGCAAGGTCGTCACCTGCCCTGAAGAACAGCTGCACCAAATCACGGCATGGTAAGGTTTTGAGACTTGCATCCGAATGCAAAACATTTTTATGAAAACCCAGTAAATGGAATACAACACTGACAATCACAAAACATGCAAGACTTGCACTGATTTAATGCGTAAGCATGCGATTAAAGCAACACCATGGAGTAGTATACATGTGATGTGTATGCTCACACGTAAAGCGGAAAGCACCCGAAGCAGAGCAAAAACACAACAAATGAAATAACCCATAACATGGCAAACAACACATCAGGTACGCAAGCAAATAACCCTGCAAGTTGCAAATGCAAATGCGTACAGGTAACTGTAACCTGTGGACTATTTCGGTACCACACATTAATAGCCATGTAACGATACAAAAATGTCAAACGTACATGGAGCCGCATGGAGAGCGACCAAGGAGCATTGGCCGGCGGGAGCGGGCTGGGGCAATGGGGCTGCTTCTTGGTCAAGTGGTGAAAAACGTTACACATGTATGCTGCATCGGATACGCGCACGGTCGTGACTAAATGGGTTTGGGAATGCAGCGAGATCCTTAACCTTTCAGAGAGCTAACGCTGAGCTTATTGACAATATTACATGCAGGAAATGGATTTACAAAAGCCCTCGGCACCTACCAATACTTTGGTAAAGGTTCGCCTGAGATAGCGACATCGGGCAAGAAAAAGGGGACGAGCCGCGATCCCCGTCTAAAAGACGCGCGACACCTGACCTCACCACATACCATTTTGACCACTTAAATATGCTGGCCACTTTTTCACCGTGACTTTTTAACTTAGAAGGGATGCCAACGTTTTTTCAAGCCGTCAGTGGGTGATGCCACTGGAACTACTGGAAGTGAGTTAAACATCTCAGTTGGTGCTTCATGTTTCCAATAATGCATAGAGCCGTGAAGGTTTTCTGACTTCTCGATGAGAGAAAAGGGCGATCGGTGGCTGCCATTCAGCTCCGAGAAATTTGACAACAACGTACTGCTGCTATGTGTGCAGAAAAGTGTAGCCCGGAGACGGAAAATGTTCCAGTATGCTTATATAACCTACCTTCTGGCTTAACGCACGTCAAACGGACAAAGGTTCTTGCGACTGTAGATAATCGGCCCTGAAGATGATGATTGGGTTTTTATGATGCGCCGACGTAGATAATCAGCCATCACGCGAAAGGTCACCACCTACTGTCGTCTGGTCCGGACTCCAAACAAGCGACTGCCCAGGGGAGCGACTTGCCGTTATGTATCGGCGGCGGTCGATGGCTACAGACGTCGTATTTGCTAACGTTCCGCGGCAGTGGCTTATGCCCGAACTAAGGACAAGCGAACCGACGCTATCATCGGCTGAGCGCCCTACAATGCCAACAAACGTCCCGGCACGCTCCGCTTTGGTACGGCTGCACTTGATGAGAGAACTTTATCAGGAGACAGTGCCGCAACTCCCTACCAGGTACCCGAATGCCAACGGACGCCAATCCCGCGCGCTCCGACAGCGTCGGGAAGCGACCGCGTCTGCTGCTCGTGATGGCTCCAAGCTGGCAGGCTTGTGCCCCCGATTAATGCACTGCGGTGGCTTCTGAGACATTACGTAATGCTTGCGCAGTATTGGCGGCATCTTCGGCGATCGAGACGCTTGAAATCTAGCCGAGAACACGAGCTAACAGTTGTAAAACATGCTGGGCAGCAGGCAGCGAGCATGCATGTCGGTGCGGTATGCATCACAGCTACGACGCTTCCAGCGTGATTCACTGGGTGAGTCTAGGTAACATCATGCTCACATCCTTGCAACGCTACGTGTGAACACCAGTTAAACTGCGAGCTCCGTTCGAAAGCAGCGGTGAGCTCCGACTGATAGCCAGCCGTCGACCGCGTGCGAACGCCAGCGATGTAACACTGGAGACCACCTCTAGGTGAGCGGACGCCCTCGTCGCCATTCACGTCACACCTGAGCCCTCCAGCTGACTGATGATCTGTCCCCCCAGGCCCATTGCGGTGTTGGAGAAGAAGCAGCAGAGGATCTTCTGACCGTAGGTCAACGTGTCAACCCGCCGCCGAATCACCTGGTACGTGAAAAACGTGCCGAACCACAGCAAGCCGGCCAGAGTCGACCCCGTGTTGGCTGCGAAACAGGCCGCGTTCGTGACTGGGGAGCATGTGTTGACTGCGAAGCAGGCTGCGTTCGTGATTGGGGAGCATGTGTTGGCTGCGAAGCAGGACACGTTCGTGACTAGGGAACATGTGCTGGCTGCGAAACAGGCCGAGTTCGTGACCGGAGAGCGTGTTTTAGGCTGCGAAACAGCCAGAATACTGGATTTCTTAAATTTAGAAAGCGCAAGTAGTTTGTGAATTGATGAAGCCGATATGCGGAATTTAGATTTTAATCGTCTTACGTAAAGCCAATCATGTCAGTTGCAGAGAAAAATTGCCTATTTGGCTAGCAATGTGGTCTGATAAACGTTCATGGGTCGAATGCACGTGCCGTTGGAAGCAAAGACAAACGGACTACAGCTTATTTTGTGAATATAGAACGTAAATTACCCATATATGTGCACTCAGGACACTAAAACCCGCGAGACACCTCATGTACTGTGGGACAGGTAAGGCAATGTCTGATGTGGGAGTTATCAGCTGTTATTTAGATGACGCCAAAAACCAAGCTCATGAAGCCAGACACATTCAGCAACCGATACCAGTGAATTTGATCAGTGCGTTTAAAATTCGATAGCGTCTTTCATGAGCGTTTATTAGGCGAAATTTCACTGATGCAGAATTCGCTTTGCAAGTGCCACTCCCTAAAAACTGGTGGGCTGTCGAACCCGTCAGACTTTACCATTTTGATTAACATAATCGGTGATCTAGCGATGGCTTACGGCTTCGGTAACTGTGATCGGAATAGTACAAACAAACCAATTTGTGGGGTGGACATTGATCACAATGAACGAAGTCACGCCTCTGTGCTGCTTCATAGTGAAATTTCGCTCAGTTTACAACGATGTAGTTTGTATTTTTTTTAAACCAGCATTCAAGCGGTTAACATGGGATGCTTCCCGGCCGCTTTCCGCGCGTCTGTGGGTTTGACGGTCTTGAGAACTGTCAGAGGGTCGTGGCCAATAAGTTCACCTATACCGAGCAGCTGGTTAAACTGCTCTGTTCCTTGAGGTTTCACGTGAAGCCTCCAAGGCGACTCAAAACGGAATTGTGCTGGGCCAATGGGATGGGAAGGTAAACTAGTCGTGATAATGAAATGCTGCTGAAAAACCGCGCGATTAGACACTGCCATTGACCGTTACCAAAATTTGCATGGCGCAAATTTTAAAGCACTGTAGAACAAAAGCGCTTTTTGCTATTTAAGACTGCATGACCCTTCGATCTTTAATTGGAAAAATAAGGGTTTAGCAAGCATGACGGACGGTCAGACCTCTAAGCTTGAAAGTGTCATCGTAGTTCAAGCTTACCCCTAATTGGCCTTTGACCTCGCTCGTAATGATAACCACACCCAACCTCTTAGCGATCCTAAGTGGCACAGGTATGGTGTAGGGTGTTCAGAGGTTTGTTTGTGCCAAAAACCTCTGCACATCATTTGGTGGATTCAAATAGTCCAGGGGTTTATTTTTATCCACTGTGTGATATGCAGGTCATTGGTCACGTGATTTGCAGGGCTACCTGTCCTTTGTTAGCTACAGCTGCGTTTAAAGTAGAGTCGATGGGTCAGCCAGTTGCACTTTGGTTGGAGTTTTTGAGTAAGCATTACGTTGCTAAGCGTAGCGTGGCCACGAGCTCAATTCAATAACAATTTTTTTCTGAAAAAGGACGTAACATGATTATTTTTTACTGCAGCGATCCAAATCGGCCACAAATCACTTACCGCTTTAAGCGTGCCGGGATACTAAACAACGGCTAACTCGCGGCCACTTGCAGGTTATAGGTAGACCTCAAACGAATTTCTGAAGTAAGCTTTGGAAACTTGGAGTTAGGTCGACCGAATTTCCAACGCTCTTATTTGTTGAATCCAATACGTTATGAAAAAATAATGTATTACACCTATTATACCTTGAGATTTGTCATCAGCTGCTCCATGCAGTTCTGCGGGTGTGTTGCACCGGCTAATCAAGCTCATCAGTGGGTGTTCCATTCACCGCGTAGCAGGCAATGTATAAACCATGTCAATAGTGGCTTCACCTTCCCCTTCATTCCACTTAACTCGTGTGCTCGTTGCTGATGCAACGAGTTTCCACAAACCGCGGGCCAGTTCCATCGGGCAGTACAACTCGACATATCGGCCACAGTTCCGTCGATAGATCGCCAGTCGGGCTTCACCTTCTCCTACATTCCACTTAACTCGTGTGCTCGTTGCTGACGCAACGAGCTCCCACAAGCCGCGGACCAGTTCCATCGAGCAGCACAACTCGACATATCGGCTGCAGTTCCGTCGATAGATTGCCAGTCGAGTCCAACAGAGGTGATAGAATTACTGACGCCTTCCGAAACCGCAAAAGGCGACAGCCGTTCAATAACTGATGAAATATCAAAGCAGCCGCCTCGCCACCACGGCAAATTGTGTGCCGCTGCCGCCAGGGCGTTGGTCAAGGGCGTTGGCCGCGGGCAGTTATCAGTACAGTGGCGACCCTGCCCACGTGGCCGCTCAGCGGCGCGCCACACGTGAGGCGCGGTCGCAGACTCGGCTGGCCTTTCGGGGACCAAGTTCGGTAGCCTTTCCAGGACAGCGGCTAGTCTCTCCGGGACCAAGCTCGTAGCCTTTCCAGGACAGCGGCTAGTCTTTCCGGAACCAAACACATCTTCAGTTTCGCGGCCGAGCTGCTCTGGTCCAAAAAACTACGCAACGCTCGGGAACAGCTAGCTTGGAAA
>NW_023596448.1:18993075-19002959 GCF_011947565.3 Pollicipes pollicipes | reverse complement strand
TCTCTCTCTCTCTCTCTCTCTCTCTCTCTCTCTCTCTCTCTCTCTCTCTCTCTCTATATATATATATATATAACAAAGCATGCATATTTACATCGACGTAATTCTCAGCCCTTTATGCTATTTATTTCACCTTGCTTTAACAAAGAATGTAAATTGAAACATATCTGCCAAGAGTTGGCATTTGGTCTTCTAGGGCTCATAGAGATATGAGGTCGTAATTCTTTATAAATCATACCAAACCATAAACAACATCGTTTGAAGACTTCTAGGTTCATTTCTGTACAATGCTTGCGTTCATCAAATACGTAAGAAGCTTTAAAGCGTTTAAGTGTGCATATGCCACATGTAGTGTTCTTATTACGTAAGGGAAAAGCCAAACCGTTGGCTTAGTTTCTTGACGAAAGGCTTTTAAAACAACGCATTTCCAAATGTCAGCTGCTGTGAAGTTTCCAGTGGTTACTAATTAAAGAACATCGTCAATAATTCCATTGGTGTAGAAAATATCTGACATCTGTCTACGCGGTCAAGGCTCAAATTTGGTATCTGACCAAAAAACAAGAAAAACACGCACACACATAAAAATGTCAGGAAGACAAAATCCGAGAAGTTACACTCGCCAAGTTATCTGATCACCCACCTATGTTCTGGTCGTAGGTGATGTCGGAGATGAAGCGCTGTATAGTATTGGTGATCTTATCCACGTTGCAGCCCTCCTCCTTCACAATCACCATGTGGTAACCGGCACCTGCGGCGGCGTGGTCAGAGGCCAAGGTCAAGGGTCAGATTTCAGAACCGATCATTACCTTCGATGACTGACAGCGAAGCAATGCACGACAGTAATGACGAATACAACAACCAACGACGCCTTGTCATAAGCGTTGGTGCCATCCCGCGTTGATTCAACCGCCGCTCTCGCCTAGTTAGCGAGTGGGAGACGTCTTCGTTGGGCTCATATACTGCACAACCTGGCATAAGATCCCAGAAGAGGTTTTCAAATTGCCCACCAAGAACAAAATGCTCGCCGAGGAGTTCTAGGATTTTTTCATGTCGCGTATATGGGTCACACACTAGAGCAGAACAATAGCCCTAACTGACTTCAGACTCAGGTTTCAACGAATGTCCATATCCATCAGAAGCCACCAGTACAAATGTCCGCCCGAATCTATGGCCAGCGGCCATCCCGGCATTCTCTGACAGCTAAGCACGAAAAAGGTGTACGTGGAGTATCGCTATTCGGACAGAATGGAAGATTATGGGGAGGTAGGACGTGGAAACGGCACATTGTAGGATAGGAGCGACCATGAGCTTGTCAGGTGTCAGACAACAAGCTGAAATGGCCGAGGTGAAGATCTCGGCAAGGTCAGGGCGACGCTCAGGGCTGATAAGGTCGAGGAAATATCAAGGTCAGGTGTAGGTGACCTCGTTGATAATGAGATCAACCCAAGGGCATGATATTAAGGTCAGAATGACGTCATGGCTTGGATAAAGGCGGCGCTCGATGACAACGAAATACCGACAAAGATGTACTTATGGCCTATCGTGGAGTGCCTCCGAACTCCGCCGCCACCCAGTCCCATGTGGGCTCACCCAGATCAACCTTCGAGGCCTCACCAGCCACCCAGATCAACCTTCGAGGCCTCACCAGCCACCAAGAATTTCCGGAAATGCCGCGATCATCAACCCTTCCCTTCCCTTCCCGCGCACTCCCGACACAACGCGCGCGCCACAGCACGCCGGCGCCGTTACCGTATTTCCTCTTCAGGAAGAGGGACGAGCCGCAGCACTGGACCTTGCCGTCGGCCATGATGGCGATCCTGTCACCCAGCAGGTCGGCCTCCTCCATGAAATGGGTGGTCAGCACCAGGGTCCGGCCAGCTCGCTCGCGCTGCGCACGCCGACACAACCCAGCGGGTTAGGCCATGGCGGCGGCACGGCGGACAGCTTGGGCAGTGGTATCTAGGAGTCTTCCGAACTGACACACGAGCAGCGTGGTAGGTCGGAGGGACATTTCGAGACTGAAGATGTTGGGGCTGACAGGTTGCTATCAGTCTAGCTTCGTTTAGTCACGGGAAGCGGAGAAAGGACAGTGGTCTGACGAAGAGACGGACAGTCATGAGCATTTAATTACAATTCATACCGTCGCTCGTATTCTGAAGTAACGGCGAAAACCCTAAACTGAAGCACAACACTCAACATTACACAAGTTCACCCAGTACCGTACTAGAACACGCTGACATGCCAGCAAAGTGCCAGGTGAGCTTACCGTCCGCTTAAAAGTCCCTACCATCTCTGTGCAAAAGTCCTTACCTGCCATCTCTGTACATCTCTCAAAGGCGACAGAGGTGCATTCCCCACCAAACAGAACGTCACACTTCGACCAACAGTGGTCTTTTGCAAGATCCCTGTACTCTTCCACTTACGTCCTACACGCGTATCGACCCAGGAAGACCCAGATATAACTTAAAAGCGTAATAACTCGCGTCAGTCCAGCTTCGAAAACCCCGTGTATACGCCTCATCAGAACGCTGCTCGACGAGGATAGACTAGCCTGCAAAAGGTGACACGTGCAGCGATAATCCTCTCGGTTAGGTAGCCGCTATGGAAACGAAGGCTCACCCTCCACAGCTGTCAGGTGGAACGATGATCTCCTTTGGCAAAGTCACGCACCCATAGAGACGGATACTTATTTGTTAAAGGTGCCAGGTGGAGTGTCGGCTCCCTTTGATAAGGCCACGCTCCTATGGAGACGGAGACTCGCCTGCAAGAGGTGCCAGGCGTAGTGTCGGTTCCCTTTGATAAGGTCACGCTCCTATGGAGACAGAGACTTGCCTGCAAGAGGTGCCAGGCGTAGTGTCGGTTCCCTTTGATAAGGTCACGCTCCTGTGGAGACAGATACTTGCCTGCAAGAGATCCCAGGTGGAGCGCCGGGCCGACGGATCCATACCGCTGGTTGGCTCGTCCAGCAGGACGACCTTTGATTCGCCGCACAGGGCCACGCCCACCGACAGCTTGCGTTTCATGCCGCCTGCGGTAGGCCGCAAGGTTAGGGCGCTCGTCTCTGGATAAAAACGTTTGGTGTTCGAATCTCATCTCGAGAAAACCTCCAAGAGAGCAATTTACACCAGGCGGCGTTGACCTGAGGGCTTCCGTCGCAGTCCGCAGCACGAGCCTTTGCCCTGTGACATAAGAAGATGCGAACATCGGCAGCACGCAGTATCGAGCTGCCTAAGAAGCTGACTGCATGTTTCTTGTCAGTTCAAGAAACGCTGAGAGCACATTCAGTTATGACAGCGAGGGGGCAAGTACGTTACCAGTGGGCTCCACTTCGGTGAGATTTTCGTAAACGCTCGGTCAGAAACGTTGTAATGATAAATCGGTATGATGAGGAATGATAGCCGTCAAGCCGAACAGAAGAAGGCGGTAACGTCAAAATCACGTAAGTGAAAACGCCAATCGCTGGTGGATTTCGTCAAGGCCTCTCCGGTCTTGAAACATTCCTGATAGTGTAAAGCGTTTAGGGTCTTTTTTGACGTCACAGTCCAATTGTGCCTAGCGCCTGACGACCTTTGCACTCACCTGACAATGTGTGTGCCTGGGCATGGCGTTTGTCCTCCAGCTCAAGCGTTTTCAGCATTTTGTTAATCTCATCTCGATAGTCGCCGTCATACCCCTTCATCTGGGATTCCAAGAAGACATGTTTCAAGAAAAGGTGAAGTAGCGAGTGATAAAAGAAAGGATTCGGACACTCGGACAGCCAGGCGCTGTCACTGGCCAGCAATCAATCCACATCCACTATGGCAATCTGAATTTTGGCAAGCTCAGTTAGAGCTGAGCTACTTGAGGCGTAATTATGAAGTGGATGATACGAATATACTTGTCCGAAGGTCCAGTCTCGCTTATGGTACCATCCTCAGCATGTATGTTAGTTGATGAATGCCGAAGTAGGTAGTACAGAACAGTGTAAATGCCTGCAAAATCAGCGAGGTTTTCACAAATGCTATTTGGATGTCATCCGGAAAAGACAAAATGGGCGGATTGTACCCTCGCTGGAACCGCAAGGCATTTGGAAAATGACTCAGAAAAGTTGACTGCTGACAACCTACTTACAAACTTTATAACGAGCGACAGCTTGAAACCAGTTTTTTCCGCAAGCCACCGGTAAAGCAATACTTTGATCCTGCTATTTAGCTTAAGTTTCAGGATCTTCCAGATCCTGGGCCTAAGCCGTCGTCGCTGACGCAAACAGACGTAAATGTCCGTCTCATCAGGGTCGAAATCGCCTCCAGATGTAAGCTAATGGGCATAAATTGCAGGAATGCCGCTGATCTAAAAACCGAGACGGATAAGTGCGCTGACCAACCCAACAGAGAGGTTAAACAACCTGATGTGTTTCTGGTAACTACGGCAACGCCGATGTCGATAATCGTGGACGGTTACGGCTCTGGGAGCAGTGGACGCTGCGCAGCATGGGTGAAGGATGTCAGATATCGTGGTGCCGGGTGTTATCTACGACGTGTGGATAAAGATGGCCGAGTGGCCGGAAAGGGTGCGCTTCGGATAGAAGGGTCTAAGGTACAACTCACGCCGCGGAAGGTGCCACCGGTTTCCGTTCGTGGTGGGGATGTTTATCTGTGTTTCTGTGACGTGCGCTACCAGTCATAGTTTGACAGTCATAATCCACGTGGAGCCTGTCCATCCGTATAGCACATGGCTTGACATCCGAGTGAGAGTCAGCATGACTGGCAACACACCTCGGTTCGAGGCATCACTGTGGGCTGTTGGTATATGGTAAGCTGCACTGAAGCATGCAACATAGATACGCAAAAAGGGTACTTACAACCGTGCGAATGATGATGACAGTACATTTGGGCGATTGTGTCCAGGGTAGCAAGCAACAACAGAGCCCGTCCACCCGTGTTTTACATGGCAAATAATTGAAAAACAACGTACAGATAAAACCATAGGACAAATAACAGGCGGAATTACGGATGAAGCAACCAGCCGGGTGGGAACTGATCAAGTCTTGTGTGCAAACGGACACCACCGATAAGGACCGTAGTCCAAAGAAGACTAACATCTGGCCTTGAATGCTCGTCGCGACTATAAATAAGAGGGGTTTTCCGCATCTAGTTGTATCTAGGTGTTTTTTCTGCGTTTACGGCCCCTACGCCGTGTTGCGGTGGTGGCTCTGAACAGATCAGGGGTACTTGGCTCCGAACAGATCAGGGGTACTGCAAAACGCAGCGCTTTGACGAGCATTTTGGCTACGGGCCCCCTGCATTGCTCTTCTCGGTGGCCGCAGTGGGCAGCAAACTGAGGTGCATCAGTACACAGCAGTAGAAATTTTAACTGCAGTGTTTGATCAGGTGGTTACGGACCACCAACTTTACACCCAAGTATCCAGCTCTGCGAAAAAGCCATCTGTACCGCTGTGGCCTCTGGCCTCCAATAGTGATTTACTAGTTCTCCACCTGAATACAATTATTCTCCAATGTCGTTCAAACTGGTCATTCCAGCAAAGTAATTCTATTAATTAATTAATATATATATTTATATTAGTTAATTAATTCTACTTGAAACAGCCCCACCGTTATGCAACACGGATGCCGCATGTCATTCTTCAATGACTTCAGCAATCCTTATGATCTGTACGTCGTTAGTTACCGAAGATATTGCACCAAACTTCTGTTGAATCACGGCGTGATGCGTTATTGAGACGAATCATCCAAGCTGGGTTAGGAAGGAGACCTTTAGAATTAGACGGTTCACACACATGTCATACAAGAAACGCAGTTCGCAGATTCATCCGCTGTGTGGTGAGGTAGGGTGAGGGGGTGGTAGATGGAGGTGGGCATAGTAGGGGGGTGGTGATACTATGCCACTGAAAAATCTTTGTATGATATCTGCAAGTTACACAGATATTCCTTACTTTGGCGAAGCAGCATTCTAGTCAAGAGCAATATAAAAGTTATATCCGACTGCGCATGTTCTCTCTGTTTGTATGCTAAAAAAACCAGTCCTAATGTTTCGGATGGATGGATTTCTGCGATCAGAAGTCACCCAAAGCAGTGCTCGTTGCGCTAGCCCTGACCGCTACCATCCGGTCACGAAAGTCTAGGTCACCGGCCGTAGGCCATCCCAGTCGAGGGCAAATAGCTGACGCCTAAAGCGACTCAAAGCCACCCCACTGCGAGTGGGTGGATCGGAAGACCACCGACTGAGCTATCGGGGACATCGCATGACCCCTGAGCCATTGTCGTGGGTTTGGCTTATGTGTCACGACATGGGTTCCATCGTCGTGAAAATGGTGCGTTGTGTTGAGAGGGCTTTGTTCATATGCTACGCTACGTGGAAACATGACACGACCCTTCCCTTTTTACTCGTTTCCCGAAAGTTAACATTTCGCCCGTGGCGTTGCACAAATCGACACATTACAAAAACGTCGACGCGCCACTTTCGAGCCGTGGCAGGCCGGCGGCTTCGTCTCAGGCTACGGCAGTGGGAAGGACGAACCGCGAGACAGGGAGGGAGGCAGACTCTAGACTCCAGACTCCGGACTCCAGACCCTGCACCGACCAGACCCCGCACCAACCAGACCCTGCACCAACCAGACCCTGCACCAACCAGACCCTGCACCAACCAGACCCTGCACCAACCAGACCCTGCACCAACCAGACCCTGCACCAACCAGACCCTGCACCAACCAGACCCTGCACCACTGAGCACCAACTCACATCGGCGTCGCTCACCATGCAAAAGAAGCGGATGTGCTCGGCCACCGTGAGCTCGTCGAAGAGGACGTCGTGCTGCGGACAGATGCCCAGGGACGAGCGCACCTCGTCCGTATCCGTCCGGATGTCGTAGCCGTTGATGAGGGCCGTGCCCCACGAGGCCGGGAACAGGCCTGGCAAACAGTGATGGAGCTGCAGGCGCAGCGGAAGCCGGTGTGGGAGGAGGAACGGCAGGCTGTGCTGTGCTGAGTTAGGGGTGCGGGGGGAGGGGGACGGGGGTGGGCTCTGGGATGTTCACTGGTGTTTTTTTATAGAAAGACGTGAAGCTTATAGACGTGAAGCTTACGTGTGCCGTTGAAAGCGCACTCTGAACGGATGTGTCAGACGCACATGGTAATGGGATTTCATGAAAGTATCAGTATTGGTAGTGTTTGTCGGTGCGAGCGTGCTGAAAGGGGACCGCTGGTGAATGGCATAAAATATCCGACCTATTAACTGGTCTTGAAAGAGGCGTACAAGTTGCTGAAAATATTAATCTGGGTAGGAAATCAGTTACCGAAGTTACATACAATGCCAGGAAAAAATCACCAGAGAATCAAGAGGATCTACTGCGGTGTAAAACAGACACATCGTCAAGTGACAGCGTTGTAATTACAGACAAAAAGCATAAGTACAATGAATAGACATGATATTGTTGCCCCAATAATGTTATAATGGCTTGCCTGAAGCCCACGCACCAATGCAGGTTCCGCAGGCTGAGGCAGTATCATAATGCAGCTGAAAGCATAGATCACTGGTGAAAAACAGTTGTCTGCTGCCAGGCCCACTAGCTGATGGGTTCGGCGTGCTCTCAAAGAGCACAGCATTCCCATGAATCAATAGCATCACCTAAGCGCTCAGCGATCAGCATTGACCCTTGCTGACGTGGCGACAAGTAAAAAAAAACGCCACAGACCGCGGTCGAGAGGTCACCCACCGACGAGCATGGACATGGTGGTGGTCTTGCCGGCGCCGTTGTGCCCCAGCAGGGCGGTGATCTGGCCCTCGTACATGTTCAGACTCATGTGGTCGACGGCCATCTTGCCGTTCGAGAACACCTGGAGGGAGAGAGAAGGCTCCGATCAATAGGTCATGATCGGCGCCGGCGGTGGATGTTATTGAGCTTGGCGGCGGTAACAGCCCAAGATGTAAACGCTGGGTCGTAGCGGCAGTTCTTTGTGTGGGTTATTCGTAGCAGCGGAGTCAAAGGGTTTTGACAGCGGTGGGAGCGAGACACGGCGCCTGGCCAGAACGTTGCTTGAAGTAATCGCGCGTGGCCCTAATGAAATATTCGACGCCTGGCCAGAACGCTGCTTGAAGTAATGACGCCTGGCCCTAATGAAGTATTCGGCGCCTGGCCAGAACGTTGCGTGACCGGGCTTTGACAGACAGCGTCCTCCGAAAACGGCGACCCGGGTTCGGCTGCCTGGTGTACAAAACCCGATGCCACGCACTCATACGAATCAGGCAATCCCCGTGTACGTATGCGGCAACGGATCTGTATTGCGTACACAAGGATGTTGGCGACGCAGCGTCGGTCAGCGTGCCGGGCGTGATCCACCTTTCATCACCAGTGCCGGGTCTGCGCTCTGATGATGTTGCGCGCATGCACACATTTGAGGCACCCCTGTTCTGCATCTCAAATTTGTTATCGCAACGCAGGCAGGGCCTACGTCGCCAATCTCAGCCCGATGTATGGTCGGGTGGGGTCTTGTCACACAAATCGGATAGACAAACTAATCGTGGCTTGGCTTGGATTATGTGAGCTATGCGTCTCAGGGTTGGCAGTCGAAATACATATGCTTTTGCTACTGACCCATTAAAAGTTACACACATGCCTTGCACTTGACGACAGTATGAGACGTCGACCCAAACCACAGACATGACATGCAGCCATTATGCTGTTTTGGTGGTATGACATTGGAAAACTGGGAACTCTGGGCTTGGTCACTGCCGTCAGGCTAATCTACCTTCAAAACCTTCTCATATTGGAACCTGGTCCTAGACATGACTGGGAACCCTCTGGTCCCGATCGCTGAGGTGCGTCACACATCACAGCATCTAACCTCAAGAACATTCCTGATGCCATATTTTGCCACGCTTAGCCTCGAAGCCGCCCACGAATCGTAACGCCACCTCCGCACGCCTGATGCTAATTTTTTTTAACTTCGTTCCAACGTTATAATTTGATTATTCTGATATTAGAGTTCACTCCAAGTAAGACTTGTTATGTGAGTCCTGAATCCCTGCCCCTTCAGATAATGGAATTCTAATTCAAGGGTATCATTTGAGGCGAAAGTATAGCCTTTTGCAATATTCGGCACGAGCCGCTCCTTCCCCTGGCATTATGCGACCTTGAAACACCGCTGCTATCCAACTGCAAATAGCGAGTGGGACTCACTGTTGGAACGAAATCGACTCGAACTTACCCATGGAGCGCGTGGAAGCGACTTAAACTCACCTAACCCCACCATGGGTAGATTGGGAGGCAGGTGCTCTAACCGACTGATCCACCCGGCAAGCCTCGCACAAATTCGTGACGTCATTTCATGACGGCCGACCTGCCCACTGAGAACCCTGGCTGACCTTGACCTGACCTCTGACCCCGGCCCTGACCTTGGAGAGCTCGCGGATCTGGACGCCGGCCTTGATGTCAGTGGGCTCGTGCTCGAAGAAGTCCGCCCGGATGGTGTTGTTTTGGCGACCGTCGGCGTCACCCGTCGCTGGGGGCCGAGCCATCCAGTAGTGGCTCTGACGGGGGATGAGGCGGCGCTCGGGTCACCTCAGACATCGTGCATTGTCCAGTGTCAATCGCTGTGGCAGTGATCATCTGCGTGTCTGGGACGCCTTGTGATCAGCTCCTGAGCGAGGGACAGCAATCGCTAGGGCATGCCGTGACAGCCTCGTACCGACACCCTGACGACCGCCGACATGGGCACCTTGCAAGGCGGCGCGCGCGCAGCCCGCAGACGCCACCGTGTAAAAGCGCCAACTCCTGGACAATGCTGCTTATACCAGAAAACGGCATATATATATAATATATATATATAATATATATATATATATATATATATATATGCGTATATGATATAATGTGTGCATATATATATATAT